>NW_012149441.1:620452-635156 GCF_000956105.1 Propithecus coquereli
GGAATTTGGTATTTGCTGTGTGTGTCCTAGTAATGTAAAAGGCTTATAGTTTTATTTGCTCTCCTTTAGGCTTGTTTTTTATTTTTCTTTTTAAAGAGGATTTATGGAGAAACTTGGATCCAGGCAGCTGTTCTTACCCTCCTGTGAGTCAGAGGTGTATAACAAGGCAGTAGTCCATTCCTAAAGTCCAGGCATGGTGGTGCATCCGGTGGTGAAAATGAGGGCTTCCTAACATGGAGAGAAACTTCAGAGCACCAATTTACGCACTTTGGACCTTTCCATCAGGATTATACTTCACAGGCTTCTTTCTGATATAAACGAGGTGGATCACTGTTCTCATGTCAAAATGAAAGCTGCTTTTTCACAATGTCTTCCTGTCCTCCTTTACTTCCCACTGATTCACGTTTTTGGGATATCCACATAGTGTAACACTTTATAGCACTCCAATGCAGATATGTATGTTAAACTACATTAGTCTGTCTTCTACACTGTACTGTTTCTTTTTAAATCATGGCAAAATATAGCAGAATTGATAACATATATTTTCCTTTCTAAACCTTTTCCCTCCAAGATTGAAGCTGTATTTCATTCTGGCAATGATGTTTGGGGGTTTAATATGAACGTAATTTCACATCCTCTGCAATGTAAGGGAAGATCTACTGTGTCTCATTATTTATGTATTTTTCAATTCTCATTGATAACTGAAGGAAAGCTTAACAGTATATTATGATGATTTGACTTGAAAATAGCTAGCTATTTTTACCCCAAAGTCATTGAAAACAGTTTGCTTCTTCTTCAATCAACATTTGCTAAGTCATCTTAAATAACTTTATGCTACATTTATTGAGTTTTTCTTTTTCCTTTTTCTTTGTTAGTCTTCATTCATATAATCAGAGATTCATAAAAGGTTGTTCTCGTAATCATTAATATCAATGCAGTAATTTTATGAATGCTTCATTTCTTTTCAAATGAGCAAGAAAGAAATGATTTTTATGAAGTAAGAAATAATCCCATTTTTCACCATTATACTCAAAGGACTTCACATCACGGATCCCGCTTTTTATGTTTATCCACATGTCAACTTTACGCATAATACACAAGAAACACTTCCCAAGAGGTAAGACCTTATAATCAAATAAAAAGGATCTGTATAAAGTATTGTGTAATGAACAAAATTACATGACAAAATAGAAATCTGTTGGGAAAAACACAAAGCTCACGTACGTCTTCTGATTCAAATAATATAGGAAAAATTAAAAATCGCTAATTTTGTTTTTCTTTAAAAAGAATGTTCTAAGTAAATTTAAATTGGAAAATTATTCTTAAGAATCATGATGACTCTGGATCATGTCCAAAGTCACATATATTTATACTCGTTCTCTAATAATTCATAAGATTTTAGATAAATATAAAATAGCCATCTTCTCATGGAATAGTTGCTGAAAAAAAAATTCCTAACATTATGTGGAGGCTGTAAATAAATTACAGTGGATTTAACAACCACATTAACCATAAGATGACCAGATGAAATACCAACTCTAAAGTAATTATTCAAAACTTAGATTTTTTAAACTTCACGGTCTTTTTTTGGTGGTGGTTGTTGATAGATGAGCCCATTGAAAATTGCTATTGCTTACAATTCCATGACAGGAAATTCTGCATATGTAATCATGCTTTTTAGAAGGAAGCAACAGGCAATTAAATGTACAAGCAAAAATCAAGGGAAAGTATGAAAAGGCCTTCTGAGCTTACTCAGTTCACAATGTTTGCCCACCATTAAGGAGCAAATCTCTCTCTTCTCATATTTCTCTTAGTGTGTTTTATAATTATTAGGACTATTTACATTTGTTAATATAGTATCAAGTGTTTTCTTTTGTAAAAGGAAACATGACAAATGAAATCTTAATTTGAATTTTCCACTTGGAAAATCTTTCTCTTAGAATGCAATGTTATATTATAGCCCTGAGCCAAGTTAGAATTGTTCCACTACATGTATACTGTTTTATAACCAAGGAAACAGAATAATAACAATTACTCATTTATATTTTTTAGTTGGGCAAATCAGCTCTAGGCAATAAACACTGGCTCTATAGAAAGTCATAATCAAAATGATCTATAACAGTTCTGCCAATGTGTATGTCAACGTACTCTCTGTGTTCATAAAAGTTTCCACAATTGAATAAGAACTCAAATTGAAGTTCCCAAATTAAATATTCCTATAACAGACAGTAACCTGATTTTGCCAAATAATTTTGACTTTGGTTTTGAATTAAGTGGCGTCAGTACTAAAAGGGATATTTATCACCTAGGACAGGGGTTGTCAAACTTTCACTGTAAAGGGCCAGGTTGTAAATGTTTTAAGCTTTGCGGGGCATACAGAGTCTGTTATGACTAGTCGACTCAGAAGATATAGCCCCCCCTAAAAACGAAAGCTATAGACGATGTAAGTGACAGGTGTGGCTCTGTTGCAATGAAACCTTATGGACAACCAAATGTCAACCTCATAATTTTCCCAAGTCGCAAAGTATTTTTTCTTTTAATTTTTTTCAATCACATAAATATGAAAGTAGTTCTTGACTCATGGGCCACAGAAAAACAGGTCACAAGCCAGACTTGGCCCAAGGGTTGTAGTTTCTTGACGCTTTATCTAGGAACTTGTACTAATTGTTTTATGGGCATTTGATAAATATTATGTTGATAGTCATGGTGATGAAGAGAAAGATGATTAACATGATGGTGATGATAATAAATGAAAAGGTAATTGCAGTGAACACAGCAACAATACATTTGCCGTTTACAGCACAAAGCTCAAGTGTCTTGATTTCATGATACAATTCCTTTAATAACATTTTTCTTTTCTTTTTTTTTGAGACAGAGTCTCACTCTGTTACCCTGAATAGAGTGTAGTAGCATCATCATAGCTCACTGCAACCTCAAACTCCTGGGCTCAGCCTACCAAGTAGGTGGGACTACAGGCACGCACCACTTCTCCTGGCTAATTTTTTCTATTTTTAGGAGAGACGGGGTCTCGCTCTTGCTCAGTCTGGTCTCGAACTCCTGGCCTAAAGCAAACCTTCTGCCTCGGCCTCTCAGAGAGCTAGGATTACAGGCATGAGCCACTGTGCCTGGGCTGATTTTCCTATTAATATTTTTTTGTTATGACACTTTAACTTTCTATAGTAGTCCACTAATTCTTTAGGTCAAAAAGGATATTCCTATTTTCATTTCAAATATAAATAGTCATTGTCATTCATAATCATCAATCATCATCCACTTGCCAAGACACTGTAACAGAATGTATTTTATATTTGTCATATTTATTTCACAAATTTTCAATCATATTTTTCCATTTTTTGGAAAAACGTGAATTTTTTTCCACTGAAAGTTGATTACAAATTGCTAATAAATATTATTAATTCCATTTTCTAACTACTGCTCCCTCTAATATGTGTATTGTAGGGCAAAGCTATCCATTTACCTGTGGTTTTGTCTGAGATTCCTCCAAGTAGTAGTACCTTCCCTACTTTAACTCAAATACTACCAGAGGACTAAAAACTAACCAAGAATTTGGTACCATGTCCAGCCATACCATTCTCTAGTTGCTGTATTCTGCTGGTGACTGATTCAAGTTTTAAAAGTCACTGGTAAGGAAGAAGTTTTAATACTAGCGTAAAAATTTAGATCATTTTGCAGTAGTGTCCTGATGCTGTGGAAAAAGACAGGGCTTTTTCCCAGTCCCTGATTCTCTCACCCCAGAACTGGGGAAGCTGGACTTCAGCTAAAGTTAAATTCTTAGCATTGTCATTATCTGGGCCTGGACTAAAGCTGACCTGTTTGCCTGAGGCAAAATAGTCATCCCAAATCAACTGCCACTGTTCTGGAGTCTTCAAACCGTGGCTGGCTCAACTCAACGCTGACCTTTTCCAGCAGAGAGCACGATGCATTAAACATCGATGCCCTGAGAGGCAAGGTGGAGTGTGGAGGTGAAGGGCAGAGGGAAATCCAGGTGAAATTAAATGAACCCACATGTAGACCAGAACCTTTGCATCATTCATTCATTCATTCGAGTTTTTCTCCTGTGCTTTTACGTGCTTGGCAGTGAGGGAGAGATTGTCCAGGATGTTGAAGTTTAGTTCTACCGGCATCCACCTGAACTCCATCCTTGTAAAATTCCACCCATCACACCAGAAGACATTTCACCTTTTGCATGATGGCAAAATGACCCACAAGGCATTCTGTAACTGTATGATTCCTTGGCTTCCTTTTGCATCCCATGAGAAAAACTTCCTAGTGAGCTACGATGCTGACGGGAGAGGCTTGTGTTCCTCATATGTGCTGGTAAACAAGAGTTGCTTCTGAGAATTTATTATCCAATGAGCCCA
Source organism: Propithecus coquereli (assembly GCF_000956105.1). NCBI lineage: Eukaryota > Metazoa > Chordata > Mammalia > Primates > Indriidae > Propithecus > Propithecus coquereli. The sequence continues at coordinate 624,835 of NW_012149441.1, forward strand.
AATGGACTAACAAAGTGGCCACTACCACTTGACAATGATAAGAAAGATGTTATTATAAAGAATCATTATGATCTAGAAGTATTATCTTGGATTGATGTTTAAAATTGTGGATGATTTATATTCCAATTGCCCCAAATATATTGGACAGTTAGATTCATGCTTTAAATTTTAAAGCCTATGTGCCAGGGAATGTGCTAGACATTTTAAAATGGATGATCTCTAATCTTCCTCTACACTTGGATATATACATAGATAGCTAATGCTTAGAAATACTTGACAGGAAGCAGCATGTCACTGAAAACACTTTAGTAAATCATATAAACATTTCTTCAAACATAATCGTGAAGGGTATAACAAAATGACTATACTACGGTTTTGTAATTAAAAAAAACCACTAGTTTTTAGATGTGATGTTAGAGTCATGTATATATTTTTAGATGTCTAAATTTAGTGGAATATGGTTGTGGGGAGAAGTAGGATGCTTTGAAACCAGGCTTTAAAATGATCAATTTTTTTTAGTAAGTCTATTATTGACAATAAAGTCTTCAGAAAATATTAACATGAATTATTTCTCCACTTTATTTTAATAGCAAATTCTGGCATGCAGACTACCAGTGCTTATCTCGTTGTGCACAAACAAGTAAGTGACCTAACTAGCCCCTTCAATGCTGCACATCTGTTTATGTGGGACCTCATTCCTAAATGTCACTGCTCTAACTTGCTATTTACTTTATACGGCAGTTATGAGAGATGATTCATCGCCTGTGTACGAACACGTTTTTTATTTTAGCCATCAATAACCATGACAATGATAATACACTGTAAGACTGATAATGATGAGGGTTTTTTTCCAACCAGCTTAGTATAATTGACAGTAAAAATAAAAAAGATCGATAAAACCATGAACTCTTGCCTTGACTGAGCAACTGATAACATAGAGACGTTCAGGATGACTTGATGAAAATATGAATGACTAAATTAATCATGAATGATAATTTATAGACCAGACTTGTCAAGATATTCAGTATATGTGTGTGTATATATTATGAGGGGGTGGGCAGGAGATAATGGAAGAAAAAATATAAGAGAAAGTGCAATAATCCACATGGGTAAAAACCTAGGGTGAAGAAAGTACTAAAAAGAAGGGAGAGTCATCAACCCCATGACTGTCAAGAGAGAAGAGGAAGAAAGTAGATAATTACAGTCAGGGAAATCAAGAAGGAATAACAGCTACTCGGTCAAATTTGCCACATCCTACTTATTAAGCTTTTCGGAAGTGGCTGGGAAGCCCTGCCTCTTCCCTTGAAGCTGTAAAATGACTTTTGGAATAGGACTGATTGAAGTTTTTAGGTCATACATCCCACTCCCATTACCAGAATGGATCCAGCTTAGGAGAAATTAAACTACAAATAATATATACTTACAAAGGTATAAAATTAATTCTGTGTTAACAGTGGGAAATTATCCAATTGCGGTCTATTAATTCAACATAGATATACCTAAGTGACTAGATTAGTGCAAATAAAGGGAATTAGGGAGAATATTTAGAAATTTTATTAGCAATTTAAGAACAATAGAGTGGTGAGTGAAAAGTGTCATGTATTAAGAGGAATAATTATGGCAGATTTAATTGCTAAATTATTTTTAATCTTAGTTTGGGGATCCTTTTTTGATCCAGGAATTAATAACAACACATTTTTAAATCTATAGGTAGAGTTTTTTTTGTTGTTGTTGGAGGAAGGGGAGATTTTTGTTGTTGTTGGTAACTTTTGGCTTTACTGGTTTATGGTCAGAGAATATGATCTGTAAATCTCTATGTTCTGGAATTTGTTAAAGTTTGTTTTGTCAAATTCATGAATCGTTTTAAATATTTTTTCCATGGCATAAGAGAAGAATGTATATTCTCTGGAGGCAGCATGGTGTTTAAGAGTCTTAAGACCATAGGCCCTAGAGCCAGACAACCTGGGTTAAAACCTGCTCTGCTACTCCCTGACCAACTGGTCTTGAGCAAGTCTTGACCTGTCCAGTCAGTACCTTGGTTTCCTTATCTGTAAGAAGCTCTTATGAGGATTACATGAGTTAATATGTCAAACTCTGGAAGAGTGCCAGCACATATTAATAGTAAGCAGGATGTAATTGCTTATTAAAATATCCATCTACTGTCTATCCACATGCCTACATACATATATATACACACGCGCCCATACACAAACTGATTGATTATATTATAAAGATCCTTGCTTTTTTCATTCTATTTAGTTACAACACAGAATTTTTTAAACCAAGTCTCGATTGTCACTTGGTGTTATCCAATTGCATTTCTGAGAGTTTTTGCAACATGTATTCCATAGCTATGTTGGTTGGTGCAGAAAAGTTTATAATTCTTCATCTTTATGAGCAGAAGAATTTCTACTTCCATGATACTCCTTTCATTCTATTTAATGGATATAATCTTGAATTTCACTTTAGATGATACTGATAAGGCAACTCCAACTTTCTTCTGGTTTTACATTTACCAGGAACTTCTTAGTTATCCTTATATTTTCAAACACTTTTTGAAGCTTTATTTTAGATGTGCTTTTTATAAGCACATGGATTTTGTCTTTCACCCCAATCTAAAAATCTTTGGCTCTCTTTTGGAATACTCACATTTATTGTTGCATGATGGATTTGATTCCATTTTCACTTTGAATAAACTATTTAATATGATGCATTGCTTAGTTTTTTTCATTTTTCTTATTCTTACTTTTTCTAGGTTCATCAATTTTCTTTTTGTACTCTTTGCCTACGTCCCTCCCCACCAACTTCAATAACTGAAAATCCTGCCAGGCAACTCTATCTATAGGCAGCGGATTTTAAATGATTAAATTGTTTTAGTATTTAATATTTTGAATATTTAGGAGCTACTGGTAAAAGGTTTTATATCAAAGAATGAAGATGATAAAATATATTTAAACAATTTTTTTAAACAATGGAGAGAGTTGGTATTGACTTTTTATTGTGTTTCCTAAAATAGAAATTTCATAGAAAACACAGTTTTTAAAAATTTACTTCTTTAGGCGTGGAATTCCAGAGGATGGTGAATATTTTTTTTACAAGCCGCTGAAAACAAGAGGAAACAGAACTTCATGTTCACAAACGCAGTCTCTTTGTGAGGCCAGATGTAGGTGCTGGCTTTAGTAATCTTTTCTGTCTAATGACATCAGATGAAAGCAGACTGGCTGTCAAATATTTACAAGCTTGCACTTAGCTCAAAGTTGGGTATACAAAAATTGCAGTGATTCTTTTATTTATTAATCTATTCTGCTCCGTAAGGTGCAATTATCCAGTAAACATAGCATCTTAACACAGCTTAAAACGCTAATTAGTGCAGGCTCTTCGGAAAACCTCAAACATTTTGATTCTTCTATGTGACTGCTGCCCTGCTGAAGGTTCCCAGGCTGAGGAAACAGAAATCTTTCCAAAAATTCATAAACGGCTCTGATCTGCATTCCCTCTTTGCATTATCTATACGCTGTGTGATTTTAAAATTAAATACTTTTAAAAAGTTAAGTATATTAGCGGTTAGAGATCATTGTTGAGTAAGCCAAGAAGCCTCCTTCTTCCCTCCTTAAAAGATGTGAAAAAACTTTAAACCGTCCTCATGCTGCTGGGCCTTCTGTCCTTTATCCAATATATGTCCCCAAAGAAGCTCATTGGGAGGCAAATGAATGCAACCGATTCTCTCTAAGCATTTTTATTCAAGCCCATCCATCGTCACATTCTGGAGAGCACAGGAGAAGTGAGGTGGGTGCAACAGTAAAAACAGCAGCGAGCTGTCAGTGGTGCAGTTTGTCATTGTTCCATAGACAAAAGGCAGACTGTCACAATAAACAGCATTTATTCCTTTCATATTTGTGGCTTAGGGCTCGAGAAGGGGAGGTGTCACTGGTCGTAATTGTAGAACACATAAATAATAATAGTAGCTTGCAAATCATAGATCAAAGAAAACAGAAGGAGTTGGCAGTGATGAAGGCAAGAAAATAGATGCTTCCACCACAAGCTAATTTACTACCCTTTTAAAAAATATGTTCTCCTTTCTAGCAGTAAAAAGGGAATGATTTTGTTTGCCTTTTCAGTGGCAGGTAAGGAAGATGAAACTTCTAAATCATATGTCGTATGAATTATTTGGGGCCCACAAGTGTGTGGAGATTATTTTTCATTCAAGGGATAATTTATAAATTAATAGTCATTACTTTTACTAACTCGATGTAAGTGGTAAGCCTTTTGCTTACTCTGAACGCTGTTGTGCTCGGCCCCCCAGGTTGTTAAAGCCTGTAGGAACACAGGCATGAGGTCTTTCAGATTAGCTTTTTTAGAGAGAAAAATTGATTTTAGGATATGAGAAGAATTCCTAGCTTATATTACAGTTGGACAATCTGACCTCAGCAGAGGTAAGACACCTAGCACCCTGAAGATTGCAGACTGGAATTACACCTTCCCTTTTGGACTCCCCCAAACATGAAAAATATGACAGAGTGCAATGCTAAAGTTGAGTCCGCGTGTGCTAGAGACCCCAGGCAATCTCTTCGTTCCTTGCAACCCACGGAAACTCGATGGGAAAATTCCTGTAGGATGACTGGGGCTGAGAAACTCTCCCCATGTTATTACAATGTTGAAAGGTTTCTCATTTACTGCTGGTGAAAAGTATCTATTGTGGCTTCTAATAAAAACCTGTGAAACCACATGGGTGTAAAGTAATTTTTTTTCAACTTTTCAAGAAACTGGTGACAATGCTAAGTTCACTGGTTTAGCTTTGGGTGTGAAGTATTTCACCCTATTTGTGATAGCAGGTTTACATCTGTGCTGTAACCTATTCTTACAGCAACATAATTGGAACTAGATTTCACACACAGACAGGGTTTCTCTTTAGGGATTGCATCCGATTGCCCCAAACACGAGACATGACAAATTACACATGGATCGCATGTTCAGACATGCTTCTTAGTACTCCACGTGAAAGTTGCATGAGGACTGGTTAGTACTCTTCCAAAGGAAGCACGTTTTGATATGAATATAATAAGGAAAGTTGACGATTCCCAGAGCACAGCAGTCCTGAGCAAGATAGTGGAATGCCCAGACAGGAGAATAACCTGGCATTTACTCGCAAAGATATTTTGTCCATCAGCATCTGAGCAGGCAGGTTGCAAACTTTGCTGGTTGTTATCCCTAACATTTGCTTTTGTACAGCAGTTTTGACAGTTGCACTGCTCATAGCAAACTGCCATTGTAGTTTGTTCTGCTTCAATGCTACTTGGCTGTCACAGCCTGTCATGAGGCAAGAAAGCTCTAAAAACCTAACCCCATCCGACAGGGTTTAATCATTCCTATTACTCCTGTTGCCCGCACAGGCCACCTTGAAACACATGGTACACAAGTTACCCTTCCAGTGGCACCTGTTCCCTCCGGCTTCTGTTGTTTTATTATTACCTTTTTAAATAGAGTGATAAGTGCCATTGTTTTGAAGGGAAAAAAAATCAGAGAAGACATTTATTTATTTGCTAATGAAATAATACTGAAATCGATCAATTGTGAATCAAACCAAAATGAAAGCACAGCTGCCTTTTCCTCCCTCTTCAAGTTGCTTTTTCCCCTATTTATGCTACTGGGCAAGAAGGGAGATAATGCTTCCTGTATTTTACTAGGAGAACTAGACAGAAGAGAATTGGGTATTTCTCAGTTAGAGAAAGCATATGGGAAACGATGTTAACACCTTTTGTCCCTAGTCACTCTTTCTTTTGGATATCTTTATATCTATTTCCTTGTTTTTCTGGATCTGTGACATGAGGGAAGCCTCCCTTCTTGGTCAGTGGCCAACTCCTTTGGCACAGACACTCACTGAGGATTATTTAGATACTTGGTACGTCATCACATATTTCCCAAGAAAGGTCTCTCAGCTGCAGTTGATGAAGTGACAGGACACCAAAGATCACATAATTAGTCTGCTTTTTGCTTGTTAAAACAAAGGACAGCTATCAAGGATCATACGCCCCACCATAACAAAGAGAAATCCAGGCAGTCTTGTGAATAGTACTAGTATTAAACTCATCAAGATCCAACAAACTTCAAGTGACATTTACTCTTACATATAAAGGCTGTCCAGAAAGTATCCAGCCACGTAATATGTTCGTATCTATACGTACATAAGAGTACATCTATCTATCCTCAGGACAATCCACAGGGAATGGGGAAGGGCAGGGGAGCAACATTACTAAGGATAAAGTGACAGAATTTTAGGCATTAAGGTCACTTAGCCACAAATGTTGTGGTACCTCGTTTGGAATACATGTTTGAGTTAAAAGTGGCTTGATTTGGGCCGAATATAATGACCTAACATAATTAAATAATTGGTCTGGTTTCTGAATGGCCACTTCAACTCTGTGTTTAAATTCAAATCTTCTAGCACAGTATATGCACTCAAATTTTTTAATCAGTTGACTCTTATTTTTCTAAGAAGTTTGATAAACTTCTTAGTTTATCAAAGATCTGATTGATGAATGACTAGAACAATCTGAGCTCTTTTCCTAGAATCATGTTATACCAGAAAAAATAATTTCATTTTTATTTAATTGAGTTAAAAAATATAAGACTACAAAAAAGGAAAGGATCTTTACAAAACCAGAACTTTGGAAAGTTTAAAGTGGTTATGACAAAAAAAAAAAAAGTTAATGAACTGCATACTCAGCAAATAAATGAAAGGTGAACAACTGGGTAGAAGATCAGAAGGCATTTTTCCCTCTCTCATTTAGTTAGCATAAGAATAAAAGGCAATAAACAAAACCTGGTATCTGAGATACATGGAAAGGCCAAGGACTCTGTCAGGTATTCAGGTCTGGCTTCTTGGCAGACTGTTGTCTTGGTTCTTTGGTTCCTTACTTGGAAGAATCACAAGCAGGGCCAGTGCAACCAAATGATTGCAGACTGGAAGCAATCCCATACAAACAGCTTTTATTGCAGAAAAGAAGGAAGCTACTCAAAGTGAAAATATGTTCCAGAAAGAGGAACGGGTCTCCATCACACTGGCCTGCTTGTGATTCTTCTAAGCAAGGAGCCAAAGAACCAGGGCAACAGTCGCCAAGAGGCTGGACCTGACAACTCCACAACTCTAATTTACTGGCCCTAAGTAACAGAATTGTCCAAACTGGCACTGAGCTGAACCTGAAACCAGAGGCAAGAGAAACAAGGAAGAGCTCCCTGACAGCCCAGAGACACTCGGGTTTGCACTTGAGAGTTGACTTTCTAAAATCTAACAAAACATGTGACCTTGATAATGCCTTTGGAAAGGTAACAAAAATCAAGGCTAGAGGAATCCTTTGGTCCTTATAACAATATTTTAGTTTTCTAGGGGTTGCAGCTTATATTAAGGGTCTTGACAACAATGGAATAGATATGTGAGACATGGATTGCTCTGGGACATTTAGAAACTCTAGAATTATGTAATTCTGAAATGAGAATCATGACTATAGACATGTTTACCTGCCATCCAAGGCCCTCTAGATTGGGGTTCAGCCTACCTTTGCAGCTTTTCTCCAATCACCTCCCACTCACAGCCCTCCTGTCCCATCCAGATCGGGTTAGTAATCATTTCTTAAACACATTTGATAGTGGCTCTTCCTGTTGAAATATCCTTCCCTTCTTTACTATTTGAAATGTTACCCATCTTTTGAAGACCCATTTCACAATTTTTCTTATCTGTAAAATATCTCATTTCTCCACCCAATGTTTGTTTCCTCTATTGAAACCTCTAAACCATGTTATTTGTACTTTCCTTACAAAAACAGGTTATTTTTCGTCTGTCTTCTTCTCTTTATTGTATTATAAGCAACTTGAGAGCAAGGATTGTGTGATGTGTGTGTCTGTGTGTGTGTATGTATTTTATATATATATATATATATATATATATGTCACTGAGATATAGAATACAGTGCTTGCAAGTAGTGGGCATTAAATAAAGATGATAAATCGCTTCTTTGTTGTTGTTTCTTCTATTCTGTTAAAACCATCATAGACAACTTTCACTCTGCTTTTGCCAAATATGCTAATATGATTGCTGATCTAGTTACTAGGTTGAAGACTTGTGATTAGTAAACTGATTTATAGCTTAAAAAGTAGCAGCTTAAATATCTGCCAAGATAATTATACTTATAAAAGATGTTTTGCAAGAAACATATTTGTCCACCTTATACAGTTTCACTACCTAAATGAATCAAACCTCACTCAACACCCAAACTCTATTAACTGGAGAGCTCTCCCCAGTGTTGCCTGCTGGCCAAGGCATCCCAGCCCATTGTTTTGATGCACACATACTTTCATAGTGCTTCCTTTGTACCTAGTACCGTGTGTTGGCACGACATGCAAGGAATTCTCTAAGCCACTCTGCCATCTGCTTATTCAAAGTAAAAAGCAAACAAAACTACACGCAAATAACAATCAGTACCTACAACATTTCTTTGGGGACCTAAAACTGTAATATGCTACTAATGTGACCCATAGTATTATTTCCACAGGGTCTGTTTGTTGTCGATTACAAAGGAAGTCAGTTTGAGTAATCAGCAAAGAGTCTAAATTTGAGAAAAATGGCTCAAGCCCAAGCACCAACCTGTACAAATATTTTTATATACTGAACTCAAGATAAATCCACCTTTATTTTCCACTTTTGCAAAACAACTGTGGGTATTATCCAAAAATAGCTGACTGTTAACTAGACAACTAGCCAGATCTATAATGCTCCATGTGGACTCTGGCTGTTGCGTCTCCATCTGTACAGCCTGCTGCCTGCCTGTTTTGAATTACGGAGAGCCGGGAGGGGAATCCAAGAGATAAGGCTTCAGTGGCATAGGTTGCCTCTGCTCTTGCTTTCATGGGGGAGATATTTTTCTCTTTTATGCTTTGACAGTGGCTGATTATATAGGATTCCAACCAACCTCCTCACTTCTAAAGTGTTTCTGTGTGAAGAACACCTGACCTAGAGTTCGTTGAATACCAGGTGCAGATCTGATTACCTTCAGGTGTCCTAATGCTATTTGTACACGTGTATTTCAGTTCTTCCTCATCTTTGGAGTCTAGTTTTTTTAATACTTCAAAACTTGAGGATTCTTATTTCCTTTAAGCGAATAGTATGACACTTATTAAGCAAAGAAATGCATTCGCACATGAATCATCATCACATGCTTCCGCATCCAATGTTAGGTTTCAGCTGTGAGCACTAACTCTCTATGGTGTGAGTGGCAGCAGGTAAAGGTTTTAAACTCTTCCCAGCAGATGGAATAAGTCTTCTCAGTTATTAAATTGCCACGGAATTATTTTTAGTTTCTTATTTTTTTTTCAGTACTTCCTTTTTCTTTTCTTGGTCACACTATATGCCATGATTTTAAAAGATCTGATTTTTTTTTTTTTTTTCTATTTTGGAAGCAAACACAGAAATTCCTAGCAACTGTTGACTTTACTTTTTCATAATTTTGTTTCCTGTTCTGTGCTGTCTACGCAGCAGGGGTTTGAGGAAATAAAACTGAGGGTATGTTGCGAATGATTCTCACTCCAAAAAACAAAACGCTACCATCGTAGTGGGAGATAGTAAGTAGAATTTCTCTATTTTGGTCTTGATTGACACCTATGTTCCATTTTAAATCCAAATACAGTAACAAGGAATTTCAACACTTCTATTATATCATGGATGCTCTTGTCAGAAACGAGGAATCATGTCCCTGGTGCCAAGCTTCCCTAGTGGAGAGAATCGTAGTTGGGCTACAGTGCGAGATTGAGACTATCAACTGCCTATATAGGATGGAAATTAGGAATGTGAGTCCAGGCTGCTGATTTTAAGCCAAAGACTTTACAAACAGCATATCTGGTGAAAGCAATTGAAATAATAAGCTAGAGAGTGATGCTAGGAAACAAGAGATATGAGTCTAGATGATGGATTACAAAAGACACGTGGGTACACCTAGTAAAAAGAGGTGGGCTTAGATGCATGCAGAAAAGGTGTGACACTGGCTCTGTGTCTTCCTTTCTCTCCCTTCTTAATTTACAGATCAGTCTTCTCTGCCCCCACCCGCCGCCCCACCTGCCTCCATCCCCCACCTGCCTACCTCAGTCCCAAGGCTCCCAACAGAAGTACTCAATCAAAACTGTCACCACCACATACAAACAATGTGTGACGCCAATAATCTACCCGGAATAAAACTGGACTTAGGTGAAGGGAAGAGAAAGCACCTGCTCTCTCCCTTCTCTAGCTTTGGGACCCTTCCTGCAGAAATGACTCTTGGTTCTTTTTTTTTTTTTTT
>NW_012149441.1:635636-638897 GCF_000956105.1 Propithecus coquereli
ATCCTCATGCCTCAGCCTCCTGAGTAGCTGAGACTACAGGTGCACACCAGCATGCCCTGCTGTTGCCCTTTTGAAAAGGTATTATGGGTTCTGCAGCAGAAAGGTGCATAACAACACTGGGAGGCGGATGTTCCTAGAATGAGTAATGGAAGAAATTCAATAGTCTTGATTTCAGAGTGGGAAAAATGGCAGATTTTTTTTTTTTTTCTTTGTAAGGCCTTAGTAATGGCTAAATGCAACTTCAAAAACTATTCTGACTTTAACTTTAGCGGGAAACAATATGATTCATTGGAAATAATTTTGGCTTTCAAATTATATTCTTGGATTAAAAGACGACTCATCACTTACTTACTTAGGATCTCTGAGCACCTCAGTTTCTCAGTGTCTAAATTAGCCCTAATCCTGCAACGTTATTGTTTACATTAGTGAGATGATGCTGCTGCATCTCTAGCATCAAGATTTTCACAAGTGCTAATATTTATCCTAATAGACATATATCTATAAAATGCAATTTTGATCATCCTACTGTGTGATATGACTAGCTGAAACTTGGACTTGTTGCCAGTTCAAACAAGTGGCCAACAGGTGAAATGAATATTTTCACAAATTATTACACGCCGAAATATTTTTAAATAGCTATACCTCTGTAGAAGTAGATACAAAATAGGTACAACTATTATGTATCCATAATAATTAAAAATAAAAAAAAATTTAAAAAGAAGTAGATATGACCTAAGTCAAGGGCATGCTAGTATGAAAATTAAAACAAAGTAAATGATTGCCCTTTTCTAAAAATACCCTTGTCACATATTGACGCTTGTTGGAAGCTAACATTATTTTACATCACGGTCCTCTAAAGATCATTCTATAGGTGGCTGTTTCCCTTTTTAAAAAACCACCCAACCTGTGGGTGGCCCAAAGCTGACCCAACAAATCTTGGAGAAGGACTAAGGACTAATTTACTTGGCTATCTAGCCAATATGTGATATTTGCTGGGGAACGCTGGCCTAGAAATCTGCTGGATGTTATAAAAGTAAACATTTTGGGTTAATTACTGACCTACAGTGAATGAGAATGAGGGCTTAAGGTTGACCCGACACAACAAAAATTTTGGAATAAAATCCTATTGAGACATAGCTCTAAGAAATGGAGCAATTGGAGCCACTGAATAGAAAAGTTAATCCTGCCTAGTTCTGCCAAACAGAAACCAGAAGAATGTGCTAAAAATGGTTTCATTTTATTATTGTGATAGACCTATGGACTTATCACAATTGATGAAGTTGGTAAAAGTGTTAAGTACTGAAGATAAAATTTTCTTTGGCTTTCGTTAACTTTTTCATCATTTAGGACACATAGTAGGCACCAAATAAGACATGGTCCATTCTTGCCTGAAAAACTCATAATCCTGCTCTCTCCTCTTGAGGTTTTGCTAGCCCCCGTTGACCATCAGCAAAGTATGCTTTCAAGCCACCTTCCAGTAGCTAAGGATCTGTCACTTACAGTAACACCTCATCTAAGTTTCCTGGCTAGAAATTGTTTCTTTCCATGTCCAATAAAACATGCCTTTCCTATATCCTATTTCCTCTCTGCTTTCTGTATGGACTAAAGCAAATAGATAAACTAATCTCTGCTAAGAGATTAATAAGTGATCACTGGGTTGTAAGTCATAGACTTGGGAGGAATTTTATTTTAATAAGGGACTACTGGAAATACAAATATTAATCCAGAGAAATAAATAATTAATGGTCCTGTAATACGATATTAAAAGACATGCTTTGGGCAGGTGGGTGTTTCTGGAGCCCCTTTACATACACCTTGTCAAAGACTATTTGATCCATATATTAAGCCAACTCTAGTTATCGCAAGTAAAGGAAGAGGTCAAATTTGGCAATAACATTCATTAATTTAAAGGAGAACCTTAGACAACTAATGAATGGTCTGAGGTTGTAATATAACTTTCATCTTGTCATATTCACAAAAGAAGCTGAACTTGTTAACACACATCAATCATCCTAAAAGTATACAATATTGGCAATAAAAGCACAACAATATAATAACTTTAAAAAGAAATCGTCTTTTGAAACACTGCTAGCCAGAGTGCTCTGCAGATGAAAAGCAAGTAGAGACTTTCTCTTTACTACAGTTACAAACTTGCCCTCAAACATTTTCCTTTTGAATGGGCAGAAATGAGTTTTCTCTCTTTAAAAAGCAGTATTTCAAACAATGTGTTTTCTTGTGATAAGAGATCTGTTTTAATGTCTTTACAAAAGAGGACCTTCAAAATGGTATGTTACAGGGGAAAGCGTTAGGATTACAAATCACACTGATTTTAAAAGGACCCTAAATTCTGTCAAATTGCTCCACCCCTTGCCAAGTTCTTTCAGGGAGATGAATTTTTTTTTCCTCAGAAAGATTTATGTTAGAGTTATTTGTTAGTATTGCTTTGTGAAGAAGAAAAGCCAAAAAGGACGCTTCTTAAAATTTCTCAGAACAGCTTCCATCGTTTTAATCTAGTCATGGGCAAAAAGTCAAGTTAATGTATCTTCTTCCTAGAAATTTTCTCCATAACAACATTGTTTAGAGAATAATCAATTACAAAGCCAACTTTACTATATCTTCGTGCTGTTTCTTCAAAAGTAAAAGCTTTCCTTTAGCATCTTAATGTTACAGCATTATAATCGATGATTCTGATACAGAATTTAAGAAATATATTTAATTTCTATTTCACATTTAGCAAAATTATTTGAAAAATATTTTAGAATTATTCTATAATGTTCTAGATTTAAGTTACAGTGCAATAATTTATGCATGGTGTATGCTGTGACACCTGGCCCTCAGCCTCCTGTCTAACAATATACTAGACAGGAATTATTACTCTATAATTCACACCCTGTCATGTCTTATTGCTTAATTAAAGCACAACCTTCCTCTACATGACAAGCAATTGGACTGTTAACATTATAGATGATTATCCAACCCAACATATTTTATTTTTACAACTTACTCTTTTTATGTACACAGGATGCTTATTTCAGGTACACCTACCTCTGAAAACATGAAAAATCTGTTTCTTTACTTGCCTTCTGGCTATTGTACAAACTGCCACTAGCAAAAACCTGGGCAAAATATTATGTGTTAGGAATTAGTAATTTAGATATAGAAATAATAGTCCAACATCTATAAAGCAAATTAAAACATAAATTTTGATGGCATCTGAGTGTTTAATATTTTCTTTTCTCTGCTCTTCTATTATCGACCAAG
>NW_012149441.1:640462-641954 GCF_000956105.1 Propithecus coquereli
GACAAGCGTGCCTCAATGGAAAAAAATACTGCCTGAATGGTTTTTGGCACATCCATAAGGAAGCAGCTGTTAGAAAGAATGAGTCAATGTCCCTGTGGCAATAATATACATCAAGTGTAAGTGGAAGGAAGGAATGTGTAAAACAATGGGTATAAATATCTTTTTAGTATAAGTAAAAAAAAAATAGCTGATCAATAGAGAAGTACATCAAGGGGTAGGTATGACATTTGGTAAAGAGAGAGGCAGATAGTTGGGCGTGCAGAGAAAGATAGTAAGCAGAGTCGTAGGTACACAGGCAGAGAAAGGTAGGGAAATAATTAAATAGCTACAAATAGGGAGTTTATAGCCAAAGAAAAAATGTTCCTGTGTTTCTCTTATTACTACTTACAGACTATCGTCCCCTCAAATACCCCATCTTTGGGTCACACATCATTAGATTACATCACCCATACCAGCTATTCCTTGTGATTATCTACACACTCACACACCACTTGCCTGCGTTCCTCGGAGATTTTCCATCCTGGTTTACTCTCACTCTTTCCAACATTACCCCTGTCAAAATTCTGGGTGACTTGAATATCCATGTTGATCCTTCCAACAGCCTGGCCTCTCACTTCCGAGTGCCAGAGTTCTTGGATTCAACTCTGCTTTGACCACTCACTCACATGGTTGCAATCTAGATTTTTTTGTTATAAATAACTGAAATCTCTCCATTACCCCAATGCTTAGCAGCCCATTGTTAACTTCCACCTCCTCCTACCATTCCCGCTCATTCCCTAGAGGACATCAACTCATTCTGCAACCGCACCTACAATTTTTTGATCCTAACACCACCCCTCTGCTTCCCATGCCCTCACTTATCTGCTTATCCAGTTTAAATTGCACAATTCTATACTATCGTCACCTCCTTGTCTACACCCTCAATTCGTCAACTCACTTGTCCCCCTTGAGTTTGTGAATATTCATTTCACAAAACCCCACCCATTGTTAAATTCAATTCTCTGTCTACTCCATACCAGCATGGGCACAGTTGAATGTGCTGATCAAAACCATGCCACCATACAGACTGGTCTCACCCTAAAATTGTGACCACTAATACCCATGGTACTTTTGTGCTTCCAGGTTATAATATTATTTTCCTACTCTATTTATTCTCCCTCCTCCAATCATTATTTCATACACTTTCCTTTATCTTCAAAGTTTCTCCACAGTCCTTAGTCTCAGCTGATGAACTTGTTTATTTAATAAATGTAGGAAAAAGTCTTCTAGATATAGACCTAGGCAAAGTATTTATGAAGAAGACCCCAAGCACAATCACAGCAACAACACAAATAAATAAATGGGACTTGATTAAATTAAAAAGCTTCTGCACAGCCAAGGAAGCAATCAACAGAGCAAATAGACAACCCACAAAATGGGAGAAAATATTTGCATGCTATAGATCTGATAGAGGGCTAATAACCGGAATCTACAAAGGACTCAAGCAAATCAG
>NW_012149441.1:653189-654466 GCF_000956105.1 Propithecus coquereli
CTTGGATTCAACTCTGCTTTGACCACTCACTCACATGGTTGCAATCTAGATTTTTTTGTTATAAATAACTGAAATCTCTCCATTACCCCAATGCTTAGCAGCCCATTGTTAACTTCCACCTCCTCCTACCATTCCCGCTCATTCCCGAGAGGACATCAACTCATTTTGCAACCGCATCTACAATTTTTTGATCCTAACACCACCCCTCTGCTTCCCATGCCCTCACTTATCTGCTTATCCAGTTTAAATTGCACAATTCTATACTATCATCACCTCCTTGTCTACACCCTCAACTCGTCAACTCACTTGTCCCACTTGAGTTTGTGAATATTCATTTCACAAAACCCCACCCATTGTTAAATTCAATTCTCTGTCTACTCCATACCAGCATGTGCACAGTTGAATGTGCTGATCAAAACCACACAACCATACAGACTGGTCTCATCCTAAAATTGTGACCACTAACACCCATGGTACTTTGTGCTTCTAGGTTATAATATTATTTTCCTACTCTATTTATTCTCCCTCCTCCAATCATTATTTCATACACTTTCCCTTATCTTCAAAGTTTCTCCACAGCCCTTAGTCTCAGCTGATGAACTTGTTTATTGAATAAATGTAGGAAAAAGTCTTCTAGATATAGACCTAGGCAAAGTATTTATGAAGAAGACCCCAAGCGCAATGACAGCAATAACACAAATAAATAAATGGGACTTGATTAAATTAAAAAGCTTCTGCACGGCCAAGGAAGCAATCAACAGAGCAAATAGACAACCCACAAAATGGGAGAAAATATTTGCATGCTATACATCTGATAGAGGGCTAATAACCAGAATCTACAAAGAACTCAAGCAAATCAGTAAGAAAAAAAAAAATCAAAAAAACCATTTCAAAAGAAGATAAACTAATGGCCAATAAACATATGAAAAAGTGCTCCATATCACTAATCATCAGAGAAATGCAAATCAAAACCACAATGAGCTATCACCTAACCCCAGTGAGAATGGCTTTTACCAAAAAGTCCCAAAACAGTAGATGCTGGCGTGAATACAGAGAGAAAGGAACACTCACACACTGTTGGTGGGACAGCAAACTAGTACAACCTCTGTGGAAAATAGTATGAGGATTCCTCAAAAAACTAAAAGTAGAACTACCATTTTATCCAGCAATCATACTACTGGATATTTACCCAAAGGAAAAAAAAATCATTTTATCAAAAAGACACTTGCACTAGAATGTTTATTGCAGCATAACTGACAATCACAAAGAAGTGGAAT
>NW_012149441.1:663966-665925 GCF_000956105.1 Propithecus coquereli
AACTTATCCATACTAGGCTTTGTGATTTCCTCTGAAATCGGTGGCAGTTGGTGCCATGGCATTCGGAGGAAGAGGACTTGGTCTGTGTTTGGACAATGGCAGCTGATAGAAGACCTGCGTTCATATCCTCCCCGACCCCATTATAGGAAATTCACATCATTTTTCAAAGATTCTTGGAATTAGCGACTCTACCATACCCTTGCCTCGGCCCAAGACTTTCATCTCCCCAGGAAGTGATTTTTTTGCTACCAGCTACTTGCTTGTCTTCCCTTTCCCTTTTCGCAGCCGCGATGGCAGCTTCAGGGTGGAAAAGCACATGGCATCGCTTCTTCCCCTAAGACTCTGACGAGCCTCCCCTAGTCCCTGCCAGTACGGCAGGGGGTGTTTTATGTAGCAGCTTGATGAACTGGATGGAGGTTTAGAAAACAGTGAGTACTTAGGATGACATCATGGAGACTCAATCTGCTTCAACTGAAATTTTAATTTGTTCACTATTTAAAAATAGCATAGTCGAGGTTGATATTAACGGTTTTTAAATATTTGGGTGTATACACTCCCATGAATCTATGTGGCTCCAGAAAGCAAAGGCTCAGAGTGCATCTGCTCACAGAACACTTTTTATCAGGTGGACCAGTACATTTTTTTTTTTTAACATGTAGCTAATTCATTCTGTGAAATCAGCCAAGCTAGTATATATTAATTTGCCACATTTTCATTACTCGGGGGACTTCAATACAAAGGCGAGCTATAATGAACCTGTAGATAAAATGACCCTGTTCTATCTTGTCTTATCACTGGTGATTAAGTGTGAAAGAGCAGGTTTATTGTCTGACCTCCTCTACTCTTTTTGAGAAATTATATCCGAAGGAATAGAAATTTCTTATTAGAATATGTTGCTAGAAAAAATATAGACATTAAATTTTTTTGAACTTTGGGTTCAAAAGCACATGTAACATTAATAGCATAAATACAGACTTCCAGAAGCCTTTAAATGACAAAAATACCAACTTTTGAATGTATTTTATAATTCAGATTGGTATTTGTGAAATATGTTCTCAGAGACTTTCTTATTCCTATGAAGGAGATCCCATATAACAAACTTTACCAATACTAATTCACTCTAGTAATGCCCAGGAAAGACAAACCAAGTGTAGCTCTAGTTTCTATTTGAACGTGTAGGTTTAGGGAATGGGACTGGGTTAGTGCTATGAAAAATCTACTTGTTTAGATAGATATTTTCCTAGGCCATATAAAGATATGTCTGGGTGGGTTATCAGTCCTTTATCTTTGACATTTTATTATTTAGTTTTAATGTTGAGATATTTTATTGTATATGAGCCTAGAGGTTTTCTGCTTTGATATGTTTATAAGACAGAATAATAAATAAGTGATGATTTAGTCCAGTATTGATGTCAGCATCATAGTAAGCTTTATATTTTTTCAACCTTTTCCCAGTTCTGAGTGAGGAAAAATGATTGATTACTATTGAGTTTCTTGACATCTAAATTATTGGAGAGAGAACAATTCTCAAGTTAAGTGATTTAAACAAATATCTACTTATATTGAATGTCATAGGTACCACATTGTTTTCTTGTAAATCTTACTAGTTTATGCCAGTTTTACAAGTTAGTGCAAGTTTAACTACAATGAGGGACAGTAAGTAAGGTACTTTATTCAGGACATGTTCTAAAGTAATTTTTGAATTAAAATACCAACCCCTTATAATAAAAAATTTGGCAGTGGAGAAACTATTCAAACACTTCATAGGTAAAGCCACAGTGGTGAAAAACAGGGGGAAACCCATATTTATTTATTTTTAAAACAGTATGTTTTTCTCACTGACCAAGCTCTTTGCTTTTCCTTATAAATGCTATATGTGGACATTTAGCACACATTACACATACTTGTTCATTGCATCTTTATTAATCTAAATGATTTTCTTTTAAAGATCTTTGAGAG
>NW_012149441.1:680025-682199 GCF_000956105.1 Propithecus coquereli
GATAGGAAGAATGGGACAGGACAGAATAGCAACAGATTTTGGAGGCTAAAAAGCAGAAGGTGGGCAGTAATGTATGCAATAGGCCCAGGGGAGCTTACACCAGGGCCAGGCCAGCGGTTGGGAGAGTGGGCAATCAGGCTTCTTTTGTCCTGCACTATGGCTGGAGTCTAGATATTTACTCTCTGGAGGTAAAACACGGGTTTCCAGACTGGGAGACACCAAACAGTGTAGAGTGTAGAGTTACCACTCACCAAAGAGGAATTTAGGAAAGAGGTACATATTGAATGCTGAGACCACCTCAGTCTGCCCCATCCCTTTCCCCACTCCCTGCAAGGTGGCAATCCATCCTTTACCCTTTAGACAGAACAGTAGGAGAGAGTTTTAGGGGTTTTCTGTCCTGCCGAAGAAGAAACACCAAGAATATCTGACATCAAATAGCAATAAAGGCAACATGATCTCCCTAGAGTCAAGTTCAAAGTCAATATACTTTACCTAACTGAATATAATTTCCATTTAGTATTTTAGCCCCCAACTGTTAAATATGAACAGTGATGGCTAGATGTCTAAGGAAATTTTAGTCTAAGGAAACAGTCACTCCAAGGAGAAGAAAGCTTTAAAACATATTAATTATTTCACAGAGATAATAAAAGATAGTTCATCCAAGAAACAAAAACAAGGTGTTATTAAAAATAAGTTGCATTTAGAAAACAAAACTTTTGGAAATTGAAAATATGACAGCAGAAATGAAAAACGTAATAGAATATTAGAAAACAGAGTCGAGGTAATCTGAAATGGAAAATAGGCAACCAAATATTAGAGAACTAGTCTAGGGGATATGACATCTCCAAAGAAAGAATAATGAAAATGAACAAGAGGTAGCCATCATTAAGTTGGAAATAAAGAAGGCCTTGAGAGATTTTACTCTACTTGAAAGTTAAGTTATCCTACAACAGATTTATATACCTATGTTGACAGAAGACACAATAACCCTGCATCAGAGAAACAAATCATTTATTATTCATAACAAAAACAGCAGCTAGAAAAGCATCTTGTGATGGTTCTCTATGTCCCAGACCCCACAGGGAGAGATGATGAGGACTGGATTTTACCTGTGTGTGCAGTGGGGTGCACAAATGGAGAGGCATCCCATATTTCACAAGACTCTGAGTTTTTACAGGGCTGCTGGTACATCTGGTCATTCCCCCTTCCAGAAAGAGAGGGATTACTTATTATCCTGAAATGTAAGCAAATATCTCCAGGGAAGAAGTAGAAGTTTTCTTCTTTACTACCCTGGGATGTCTCTGGGAAAGTATGTCTCAAAATCCCTTTGGAAGGATACACTATCTCTAGTTTCCAAGGTTTGCTAATCAAAAGTGTTCTTTTCCTAGACTGCCCAGACTCTGAAGGTCTGGGCTATAAGAAATCCATGGAGAATTGTCTTCCAATAACCATCAATAAAATAATTCAATAAAATTTCCACAGCCCACTTCATTTTCAGCCCACTTGAGGAATATAGCCCTTCACCAGGACACATCACTGTGAAACTTAAGAACTTGTGAACAAGCCAAAATTTCACACAAACTTTCAGAGAGACAAAACCTGGTCACACACAAAGAATGGTTTCTGAACTGCAACACAGTGAAACAATGCCTTTCGAAATTCTGAAGAAAAAGTATTTCCAACTTAGAGTTCTGTACCCAGCTAAATGATCAATCAATTGAAGGTGGAACAAAGGTATTTTCAGACATTCAAGATAAATAAAAAGTTTACCTCCCATCTTCCTTTCTGAGTAAGCTCCTGGGGAATGTACTCTACCAAAAAGAGAAAGAAAAATCAAGAAAATGAAGAAATGGGATCCAAGAAACACAAAAGCCAACACAGAAGAAAGGCATCAAGAGTTCAAAGGAGAATAATGAATGGATATTCTGGGAAACCAGGTTCATACTAGACAGACATAGTAGACAATCAGTCTGGATTACAGTGACTTAAGAGATTTAAGAGACAATGTTGAGAGCTGACTTCACCAACATATCAAACATCATTGTACAATCATCTAAATTGAGGACAGAATGCCCAGTAGAGTCTGATCAAGATCTGTACTTTATCTTGACCATTTGTTGATGACATTTCTGGTCTCTACTCCATCTCCCTGTTTTCTGGGTTAGTTGAATACA
>NW_012149441.1:682249-684598 GCF_000956105.1 Propithecus coquereli
GTGTGTTCCAGGGCTTCTCATTGGTACTATATTTCATTTTGTTTTTCTAAGGGAGGGTGTTTAGGAAATCCAGTTACTGTACACACTATAAATTTACCACCTAACTAGCATACTTGACATGTACTGAATAACAGCAACAAACCTGACAAAAGAAGCTATAGATTTCACAGGTATATGGTTTGTGCAGTATGTTTTTAAATAATAGTGCATGATGAAAACATTACTGTATAGACAATTTGTCAGAGAAGACAGCTGGGAAATTGTAGCCCATCACTTATGTTAATGTTCATAAAGATATTTTATAATCCTTTCTCAGCTCTTTCCCCTCACATATTTTCCCATCTATTTTGCTTCATTTATTGTGCTGTATAATGTTTATTGCACAATACATAGAGTAATACTCCCCAGATACAAGCTGGCAATTGTGCTGGTTACACCAATCTTGTGTGCCCGATAAATTTATGTAGTACAACATCCTACACTCGAGCACCATTATTGTGTCCTTCAATGAATCTTTTTAGTTGCATTTAAGCCGGAGTATATTAGAAAGTCAAATTACCTTTTGCGTATATTGTACTCGAGGATATCTAAATCGTAATGTTAATATACGCAATGTTGTGCTTTACGATTATGTGCCATTTGTTCACCTCAAGGATCTCTCTGTTTTCTAAGCAATGTTTAAATTATCTTTATGATAGGCTGAGGACAGAACAGGTTAAAATTAATGGACATTTAGTGCAGTTATTTTTAAAGGTGAAAAACATCATAGTATGCCACTTCATGCATTCTCAGCATTTCCCCCTGCCTTGAAGAAGTTACGTTTAATCTTGTGATCTGAAGGCGCTTTCCAGCGACCTTGACCACAGCCACTCTGTTACCCACTCTTTGTCCCTTCCTGCGGGCTGTGTGTCTTGATTAAGAGCATGACAGAAGGAATAGGCTTTAAAACAGGCAGTACATTTTTGTGCTTATAGCCAAAGATATGAATTTCCTCACTGCTTAATTTGTAGCTTCACAAGAACCCAACTTGAAGATTTGGGGTAAAAGTCAGCCTTTTCCTGAATGAGAATTTCTTTGTATTTCTACATGAAATTTTCTTACCTAAATAGAGCCTTTCAAAGTCAGCTATAGCAGAAGTTTGGGTCAAATTACAAGTGGAGCAACTTATCCATACTAGGCTTTGTGATTTCCTCTGAAATCGGTGGCAGTTGGTGCCATGGCATTCGGAGGAAGAGGACTTGGTCTGTGTTTGGACAATGGCAGCTGATAGAAGACCTGCGTTCATATCCTCCCCGACCCCATTATAGGAAATTCACATCATTTTTCAAAGGTTCTTGGAATTAGCGACTCTACCATACCCTTGCCTCGGCCCAAGACTTTCATCTCCCCAGGAAGTGATTTTTTTGCTACCAGCTACTTGCTTGTCTTCCCTTTCCCTTTTCGCAGCCGCGATGGCAGCTTCAGGGTGGAAAAGCACATGGCATCGCTTCTTCCCCTAAGACTCTGACGAGCCTCCCCTAGTCCCTGCCAGTACGGCAGGGGGTGTTTTATGTAGCAGCTTGATGAACTGGATGGAGGTTTAGAAAACAGTGAGTACTTAGGATGACATCATGGAGACTCAATCTGCTTCAACTGAAATTTTAATTTGTTCACTATTTAAAAATAGCATAGTCGAGGTTGATATTAACGGTTTTTAAATATTTGGGTGTATACACTCCCATGAATCTATGTGGCTCCAGAAAGCAAAGGCTCAGAGTGCATCTGCTCACAGAACACTTTTTATCAGGTGGACCAGTACATTTTTTTTTTTTAACATGTAGCTAATTCATTCTGTGAAATCAGCCAAGCTAGTATATATTAATTTGCCACATTTTCATTACTCGGGGGACTTCAATACAAAGGCGAGCTATAATGAACCTGTAGATAAAATGACCCTGTTCTATCTTGTCTTATCACTGGTGATTAAGTGTGAAAGAGCAGGTTTATTGTCTGACCTCCTCTACTCTTTTTGAGAAATTATATCCGAAGGAATAGAAATTTCTTATTAGAATATGTTGCTAGAAAAAATATAGACATTAAATTTTTTTGAACTTTGGGTTCAAAAGCACATGTAACATTAATAGCATAAATACAGACTTCCAGAAGCCTTTAAATGACAAAAATACCAACTTTTGAATGTATTTTATAATTCAGATTGGTATTTGTGAAATATGTTCTCAGAGACTTTCTTATTCCTATGAAGGAGATCCCATATAACAAACTTTACCAATACTAATTCACTCTAGTAATGCCCAGGAAAGACAAACCAAGTGTAGCTCTAGTTTCTATTTGAACGTGTAGGTTTAGGGA
>NW_012149441.1:694403-696157 GCF_000956105.1 Propithecus coquereli
TTTTTGAGATGGGGTCTATGTTTCTCAGGCTGGCCTTGAACTCCTGAGCTCAAGGGATTCTTCTCCAGAGTAGATGGGATTACAGGTGCATGGCCCTGCACCTAGGCATGAGATATACAATTTTTTAACCGGTCCTTAATAGTTAAAAGTTTGGGAATCAAAAAGAGACGTTAAAAATAGGCTTAATAATGCATTTATATTTTATGTTCTCAATTCACAAATGCTCATATTTGAAAATAGTCTAGTAAACCTGACAAATAATAAAATAGAGCAAATATTGTCTCCCAAATATTCTAAATGCTAACTTTCACTAAGGCTAAAGAAATTCATGCTCTTCAATAGATTATGTGAATTAGGTAGTATTGCATTATAAAATAATCTAATTATTTTTTCTCAAACTGTGATATTATGATGTGTACATGCTGGGTTTTGTCCAGGATTCTTGGCTTTCAGCTCCTGTAAACTCTGTTATTCCCTAGGTGACTAGAGCGGTAAGAATATCTTTTGTTAAAGTATTTGGCCTTTTGTCCTTAGTTCCTGAAGTAGCTCCTAAACAATACAGGTGATAGACAGTCTTTTGTTATTTACGTCAAGCCCTTTCAAACACACCTGAGCCTATGTGAATGAGGCAATTTTTGGAAAGCCTTTTGATTCCACTGGGGGCTGACTGCCCTGGAAACCAGCCTTGTGCTCGGAGGGTTGGAACTTTCAACCCCAGCCCCCAACCTCCGGGGAGGGAAGAGGAGCTGAAGGTTGAGTTGATCACCAATGGCCAATGGTTTAATCAATTATGCCTACATAATGAAGGCTCCATAAAACCCCAAAAGGACAAAATTGGGGAGCTTCTAGATAGCCGAGCACGTGGAGGTTCCTGGACGGTGGTGCACCCAGGGAGGGCATGGAAGCTCCATGCCTCTGCCCCCATACCTCACCCTAAGCATCTCTTCATCTATATTCTTTATAATAAACCAGTAATCATAAGTATTTCCCTAACTTCCGTGAACTGCTCTAGCAAATTAATCAAACCCAACAAAGGGATCGTGGGTAATCCTGATCTATAGCTGGTCACAGAAGCACAGGCAGACACCCTGGGTCTTGTGATTGGCATCTGAAGTGGGGGGCATCCTTGTAGAACTGAGCCCTCAACCTGTGTGGTCTGAGCTACCTCCAGGCAGATAGTGTCACAATTGAATTGAATTAGAGGACACCCAGCTGGTGTCCCCTGCAGAACCGGTTGCTGGCTTGCTGGGGTGGGGGTGGGGGGAGAACCCCCCACACGTCTGGTCACAGATGTCTTCTGTGTTGATTGTTGTGAGGTGAGAGCAGGGAGAGACAGTCTGGATTTTTTCCCTCTTACAAACTTATTTCTTATACTTGGGGGATTGGAAGAACCTGAGCTTGACATTCAGCAGCAATATTTCATAGCTGAGTGAATTTATACAAGTTACTTAACCTTTCTGAGCCTCAGTTTCTATATCCTTTAAGTCTGGGACGATAATATCCACATACAGTGTTAGTATAAAGCCCGTATGTGAAATTGCATGTAAAATACCCATCATAGACCTGCAATGACAGACGCTCATTAGATACAAAGTCCTCTGATATTTCTACACAGTGGGAAAGAAAATTGTTGTTATTCTACATCTTGACTCCCCAGAGACCTCATTTAGCACAGAGTGGGTGGCTAAAAATTACATATTTTTTATTTTTGAATGAATGTATATGGTTACAATTTGAAAGAATATATATGTTCT
>NW_012149441.1:708552-711019 GCF_000956105.1 Propithecus coquereli
TACAATTTTCTACTGCTGAGTATACAAAGATGAGAAGCAAGACTCAATCCTTGCCTTCAGGAACATTCAGTGCGGCAGCTAGACACATTCTATTATAATTTAATGCAGTAAAACAAAGATAAACAATGTGAGATCACAGATAAGAGGCTGGCCCAGTTAAGTCTGGAAACTCTGGAATAACTGACATTATTTAGGTTCATCTCACATTTATGAACCTAAATATGCAATTTACATTGAGATCAAACCTTTGGTAGGCTTTGGATTCATTCTGAATTCAATCTTGGCTTTATTCCTTACTAGCTGTGTGACCTTGGGCATACAGAAGACGCTTAAAAAAATTATTCTACAAAACCCTGTAGGAGGTAAAAGAGATATAATCATGAGCTATAGCAGTTTGAGAAGACTTAATGAGTGAGATAGGACTCAAACTGAACTTTGGTGGCATGGAAGGATTAAGTAGACTAAGTTTGGGATAGGACATTTTGCTTATGTGGAAGGAACAAAGTTTCAGAGAAGGGAATACGCACGGTGTGCGATCTAAAGGCAGTCAGCTACAGAAGTTTCATGCCAGGAAGATAAAGATCAAATTCCAAGATCACAGAAAATCTTTGAATGTTATTTCATAAAAGATTGACATAGTGTCTTTCCAAGCTTCTATTCTTCCATTCTTTTATACTCCTAATTTCATTCAAACACACATTTAGAAATATTTAATTGAATGCAATATTTTTGCCAGCATTTGTGGTAATTACTTCCTTTTAGTTCTTTTATTAAGGAACAACACAATTTTATGCAGAATGCACAGCCCCAGTTTTCTCAGTTAGCAGTGTGTTATCTGATGTATCTTGCAATAACCCAGCATCCATAAGAGTTATTCTTCTGGTATAACAAGAGAACACTATGTAGATGTTTAAACATACAATCTTGCACTATTCACATCTTATCCCGTGAAGGTATAGAAAGTAGTTAATTCATCTTATTCAAATATATTATCTCTACTCCCTTCTTGCACAGTGTTTTATTTTTTTGCATACAATAGTTTTTTGCATACAACTGAATAGTTCAGTAAGTAGGAACAGATGCACATAGCCGCATTCTAGACAGAGATATACCAGATGCAAACAATACCTCTCTCCAAAGTTCACAAGAGATTTATCACAATAAAAGAGGCCAGAAGAATCTGGACATTTCTGGGTTACTGTGCTATTCCCTCCTGCTATTCTCTAACCATCTCAGACAGGCTGACAGAAACTATTGTTATAACTTCTGCTGTTGTCATATTTATATACCATATTGGTTAGGCTGCAAGGCCTCAGGAAAGGGAGGCACTATAATGTGCTCTTTCAATTTGCACACAGAAACTTTAAGAATCTATTATCTGGTTTACTCACAGGGCCTATCAGCATCACTAAAAAATAGAAAATGGCACCGTTAGGTTGAAAATAAAAGTATGTCTGCTGTGTATAGAATAAAAGGAAATTTTAAAATATCTCTACCAGGGCATTTCACACCCCATGATCATCTCCTGCAATTTTCTGTCTGACATGAAAAAGTTTGTCGTGGACAAAGAGATAAAGACAGAACTCCTATTACATGGGGACCTGTCAATAATTGTGCATCCACAGTCGACTACTAGATCATTCACAGGCTTCTAATGTGTGGTTCAGCAAGGGGCCTGACAATGAAATAATTATGTGAATGATCTTGCCTGCATAAATTCCTGTTTACTTAGAAGTCAGCAGGCAACTTCTAGATTTAAAACCATATATCCCATAACACATGATATGTGGCGAGGGATCAAAATCAAATCAAAGCTCTAAGACGCAGTATCAGGAGTGGCTGAAAGACTAGTGCATTCTGTGCTTCTGTTTATCCACCAAAGTTGGCAAGGATATGTGCTAATAATCCCAAACTAAAAGAAATATTCTGAGAAACAGTTTTTGTTTGTTCAGTGTGTGCATGTGTGTTGGTGGGGAAGTGGAGAAAGGAGAATTCTTATGTGTTATGATATCAACTAATGACCTTTATTTTGTTTCCATTTCACGTTTTGATATTTTTCTGTTCCTTTTTGATAAACTCTGAATAAACAAATTAAGCCTGTATAATATTGATTAACCTTTACTGAAGACTTTGTATCAGCGCTAAGTACTTTGTATCTTGCAATTCATTTAATTTCCACAAAACCCTTATTGATAGTCTATTTTTATGACTCCTATTTTATAGATTATGAAATAAAGGCACATAGAGGTTAAGAAAAATAGTCCACGATCACATAGCTAGTAAGTGGGAGTTCTGGAATTCAAACCCAGGGAGACTGGTGTAGGTGTGACTACACTTGCGTTGGCCAATATTGTAGCCACAGCCACATGGGCTCCCGGGCAGTGAAACTATGGCTGATTGGAAGTGAGACGTACCGCAGTGTAAAACACACACAAGGCTTCACTTAGACAAAGAATGTAGTATGTCT
>NW_012149441.1:711069-713484 GCF_000956105.1 Propithecus coquereli
ACATTAAATTATAAAGGTACAAAACTAACTAAATAGTAAATTTTCTATAAATCCTGAGAAATTACAACAAGAACACAAAATAACAAAAAGTCTGTTGTGTCAGACTGCTGGTTTTCCCCATGTTGGGGCTCAGAAAAGAATACCTCGAAATGAAGGCTTCAGAAGCAAAAGTTTTTCTCTGACCTTTTCCTGTCCACCTGCCTCTCAGTCCCATTCTCCCGAGACTAGCCGTAGAAACTAGAATCCCTCTTTCCCAAGGGGGTCACAGAAACCAGAACCCCTTTTCTTGAAAGCCAGCCATAAAACCCAAAAATGTGTGTAAAAACTGGCCATAAAGTGGTCATCTGACCTACCTTGTCTGACTAGGTCATAAGACCCCCATTCCAGAGAGGGTCCTGCCCCACATCCAGAAGGAAGGATGCTGCTCAGAGATGCCAAGAAGAATCTAGACAGACGGGCCTTGCTGGGTTTCCACACTCAGTCTGTTAGCATTAGATTATACCCCTTTTGTCCAATCGTATTTCTACACAGCTGTTCATATTTTGTTAAACCTAAGCATAAAAATGGACAATTTCCCCTGAATCCTTGGGTCTTCATTCTGAAGGCTCCCGTGTATACATGTTAAAGAAATTTGTATTCCTTCCTCCTATTAATCAATCTGCCTCACGTCGGTGATTTTTCAGTGAACTCTCAGGGGGCCAAGGGTCTCGGCACCTATACCCACTTTCTCTAAATCTGTTCCCTCTTCCTGGGAACATGCCTGTCAAGCTAATTTTCCAGGCTCTCTTGCATGTAGTGTGTCGACATATTTAAATCCAGTCTAATGAAATGTTAGCGCTCATCTTTCCCTGGACTTTGGCTTTTCCTCAATTGCCATTGGCTAGAAGATGGACACAGCAGTGACCCTGCTCTGACAAAGTGGATGGAAATAACACCCCTGTGGGCTGGCAGAGCAGCAAGACAGAAGCGCTTGGTTCTCTGAATGACCCAGTGGAGAAGAGGCACCCTGCCAGCCTAGACCAGCTGCCCTGTCCCACGAAAGAAGAATATATCCTGTATCATTTAAGATATCAAGTTTGGGGTTTCCTTTGTAATTTAACTTAACCTTTACCCTAATACATCTGTTAATGATATGGCCACTAAACTTTCCTATGAAATGTAAAACAAAGAAAAGTAACCTGGTGGCTTTTCGGATTCCTCTGAAGAATGCAGTACAAGCTTTCCTATGTTCATGCGAGCTGGGCTTCTGCCATGTTCTTTCATTTGTTCTTCATAGGATGGAAGCGAGGAGGGCAGTGCATGCATCCTGACTTTTGCTTGTGGAGTAAATGTGGGAAACCTTTAGAACATGGCGTTCTCCTTCCATGGTTCACACAGCTTCTGTGGCCCCTGGGTATCTTCTGAGACCCAGACCAAATATCATCTCCTCCAGAGGTGACTTTTTCAACTAGAAATAACTTCTTTTTTGGAATGTCCACAGCATTGTATCTGTACATGGGACTCCCTAGCATATGTGAGATGGAGCAGGGACCCCTCTTAGGGCCTTGTCAGGACACCCCCAAACCCTCAAGCATGGAAATACAGGAAAATCTTGAGTCCTTCCAGGGTAAGTTCTGGACACCTAGCTAGCCTGGAAAAGTGAGTGAGCAACCCAACGAGCAGGAAGGTAGTAATGACAATGGCTCGCCAAGCAAGCCTGAGTCATGAGGTAGCTTGGTTCCCTTTGGAAACTAAAAGATGGTGCCCTAACATACGTTCTTCGGTTGCTTTTCAGAAATCCCCACAGGATGGAAAATGCAGATAAGCAGGAACTGAGACCTTTTGGGGCCAGGCCAATATATAACCTATGCGTATTGATTTACAGTGTTGCCTGCGACTCCTGCTTTCCTGAAATGTACCCCTGCCTGCCCAACCCTTGCCTCTAAGCCACTGGGGAGTTTGGGTCTTAAAGCATCACCTGCACATTCTTCTTTCGTGGCACCATGCAATAAAATGCTTCTTTCTCTCCTTGCAATTCTCGGCTACAGTGTCTGGCTTTGTTCTCTGGGAAACTAGACCTCAGCTACGTTTGGTAACATATACATTTTCTCTACTGTCTTCTATTAGAATAGAAGGTTCTTCATTGAAGGATTTGTGTCCGATTCATTTTGTAGAATTCACAGTGTTTTATATGTATTTAGAGCTATATAAATATATGTTGATTATTATAATAAAGGAATCACTTCTCATTTATTAAATAATAAAACCGCCCTTACTATGCTTAAGGAAACAATAGCATAATAATGTATTTTGAATGTTAAAAACATTTTACACTCATTTAGAAGCCATATAAACTAATAATAATGTTTTTGTCATTCAATTTAGACAAAAAAAATGACAAAAATGTCAGATGGAAAAATTTTCTTTTAAATTGAA
>NW_012149441.1:713534-714667 GCF_000956105.1 Propithecus coquereli
AGATAATAATAAAACTATTTTGATAGAAATGTAGCCATCTTATGGTTTTCTTTTTAAGTAAGGGCTCCACATTTTTCCCAATTTGAAACAGCAGGCACAGCAAAGTGCAGTAGAGTGGAAAGAGAGAAAGTGTGGAAGTAACATGTTCTCTTGAATGTTTCAGTAATCCAAAGTCTTAAAAGAATTCTTTTTGATTTTTGTTACTAGTTCATGGCGGTCCCTGCTAAATATTTCCTGAATCTAGACCTGTTTCTGCCTGCCACCTTTTTGTCCACTTTTTTCCAGTGCTGTTTTTTTGTAGAATGTTTAGGTTTGGTCACTTACTTATTATTTCCAAGATTTATTGCAGAGTTTCTATTGTTTGATATTTTTTCCTTTTGTTTTCACCATTTGCTTTTTCCACTGCTATTCATTTTGTTGTATCACTTTATGCTTAACAATTTCTTAATCTAGTGTTCTTTTTGGTCTTCATCCCCTTACTCTCACCTTTAAAATTTTTATATGGTAAAACTCAAGTCCTATTTATATTTTGTCTGAATAATAATACATTGGTAGCAATTTATGTCAAATAATTTAGTATCCTGGGCTTCTCATATTATTTCTATTTTTCTTAAATATTATTGAAACAGTGGGTTTTTCATAATTGTTAAGGACTTTACAAAACATCTATCATTAAAAACTTCAAGCTATAAATGGGGAAGTCCAATGAAGTATAATTGTATTCATTTTTAGCAAATAGCCCTGTCTCTGAATTTTATTTTATACTAATAAATCACCTAGATTATACTAAATGGTTTATTAGATTTCATGAAAGCAAGAGCATTAGAATACCTATACAGTTCTTTCAGAATGAAATAAAAAAGAAACATTTCAGTACGGTCTTTGGCTGAGCCTGGGGATTAGGTGTGTTCACAGTTAGGTAAATTTCTGAGAACTAAATTCAGGGACTAAAATTGAATTTGATTTCAAACAATCCCTCCATAGCATATACATTGGTTGCTATGCAACACAATTTAATATCAACAAATGATGCCAAATGATTTTTGCACACTGTAATTGGCTTGCAAGTTTTGCTGCCTGAAAATTGTGAAGGGGATTATTTAAATTTAAATGGCTATGTTAAAAATGCTAAT
>NW_012149441.1:714717-716307 GCF_000956105.1 Propithecus coquereli
ACTCCTTTCATGATTTTACCCAGTCAGGTGACTAAACACCATCTATATGCTGAGAATTCCTAAATTCCTGTCTCCAGCCAATACCTAAATTGTATTATGCTATTCACCTGACATTTCCAATTGGACATCTAATAGACATCTAAACTAGACAGGTCCACAATGGCACCTTTATGACCTGTTCCTACTGGTCTTTCCCATCTTAATAAATTATAGCTCCATGTTTCTAGTTGCTCAGACCAAAAACTTTGGAGTCATCTTTAGCTCTTCTTAGTCTCTCATCTCATACCCAATCCATCAACAAATTTTGTCAGAACTACCTTCAAAATACATTTGAAATGCAAAACCACTGTGACCACTTCCTCCTCTCCCATCCTGGTCCAAGCAGCCGTCATCTCTTGCCCAGATTATTGCAGTAGGCTCCTAACTAGCATCCCTGTTCTGCCCTTCCTGCCTTTCTCCTCAGTCTGTTCACAACCTAACAACCAGATATGTTGAGAACAGACCAAACACATACATCGGATCATAGCTTCTCTCTCCTCAAAATCTGCCAATAGTCCACATTCAGGAAAAAAGTCCTTTAAAAGGATCTCATCTTACAGAGATTAAAAATTAAAATCTATTAGTGGCTCCCACTGTCTGTCTCTCTGATTCTCCACTGCTCTTCCCCTCATGCCCACACGCCTGTCTCTAGTCCAGCCCTGTGAGCCCCCTCGCTCCATGCTCCTCGCCTGGTGTGTCTTTTCTCAGAGCCTTTGCACATGCTTCTTTCTACCTGGAACTCTCTTTCCCCAGATATTTTCACAGTTCCTTCCCTCACCTCCTTCAAGTCTTTGCTCAAATATCATTTTTGCAGTAAGATCTTTATTTACAAAAGCCCTTGCAGTCATCCTTTCCTGTTTTACTTTTCTCCGTAGTACTTACCACCATGTGACACATACACAT
Organism: Propithecus coquereli; assembly: GCF_000956105.1. Lineage (NCBI taxonomy): Eukaryota > Metazoa > Chordata > Mammalia > Primates > Indriidae > Propithecus > Propithecus coquereli. The sequence goes on from NW_012149441.1 coordinate 715,660, forward strand.
GCATGTACACACATACATCTACATTCTTATTTAATCTATTATTATTCTATTTATAGTCTGTTTCTCCCCACAGGAATGTAAGCCCCATGAGGACTAGGGAGTCATTTTTCCCCCCCAGATCTGTTTTGCTTAATATTACAATTCTAGCACGAGAAAAAAACCAGGTACATAAAAACCCTAAGTGCTGAATGAATACATAAATCATATACAGATATTTAAAGGGTTATGTACTTCCATGAAAGAAATATTAAGAAATTGTAACTAGTAATTATTTTAGAGGAGAGAGAATTCAGTAAATTTCTATGTTATTTTTCCTAATCATGTATATCACTACTTTTCATAAGTTAAAATTATGACAATACAAATGATGTCGACAGTGATATCACAGGACATCTGTTGCTTTTTTCTGTATACTTTTTTTTAGAAAAGGGTAAAAAATGTTATTTTAAACAAATCTATACATTTTAAAAAATAGCTATTAAAGTTACAAACAAGATCAACAATAGTGGAATAACAAATTGCCCAGCTAACTGAATAGCCCTATGTGTGAACAATTACGTGAATTTTAAATGAAGAAATAGTACAAGATGCCTCACAAATGACCAAAGCAATATGTGACAAGTGCTCTGTTTTGAAGACCAGAGAAGA
>NW_012149441.1:716357-719145 GCF_000956105.1 Propithecus coquereli
AGTGCTAGGATTACAGGCGTGAGCCACCGCGCCCAGCCTTGTTTCTTCCTTCTTAAAACACTCATTTCTGTTGGATTCCATTACACCCTGATCTCTAGTTCTCCTACCTTTCTATTCTTTTTGTGTGTCCTCTGAACCTCTCTGCACTAGCCTGAGAGTTGTGGGTCCTGCTCTTCTTTTCCATCTCAGTCTACAAACCCTTGCATATGTGGATCACAGTACCCCCATGGCTTCACTCAGTGTCTGATGTCTATGCTAACTTTGCACGTCCTGTTGGATTGCTCTCCAGGTCTCCAGGCCAAATATAGACCAGCCTCAGTGACATTTCCACATGTATATACCACAGGCACCCATCCCAAATGGAATTAGCTATTAAACAAAAACATCTTATTTTTTCTGATCTGATGTTTTCTAAGGCAGTGACAGCCACATCATCTACCCAGTAGTCCAAGCCACGGGGCTAAAGTCTATCTTGCACTTCTTACTGTTACCTTTCCTTATTGCCCACACTTAGTCCTCAGGTCTACTGATTTTGCCTTCTGGATATCCTCGCAACTACTCCTTTTTCCCTGTCCCTACCTCTGTTTGACATCCTTTTTCCCATTCCTGCCCATCCCCAGGTCTTACTCTGGGCCCTCCACTTCTATAGGACTGCCAGGATGATGTTTCTGTCATGTAAATTTGACTATGCTTAGGTACCTACTTAAAATGAATCAAGACATTTCTCGACTTTCAAGATAAGGTCTGAACTTCAAGTGACACTGAAGACATTGTGACATTCACAATTCCTCTTTACCTTGAGCCTCCCTCTTTCCTCAGCCTCATCTGCTGCTAACCTTACACTCCAGCCTTGGAGAACCGCACTTTACACATTGGCTCTCCTCTATGCCTTTGTACACAATGCTCCACCCTCCTGGAATGACCTTTCTCTCTCACCTTCCATGTTCATCTGCATGCTATTCATTATTCCTGACTGAGAGTTACTCCGTCAGAGACACTGCCCCTGACTCTTCCTTTACTCTAGTTTGGGTTGGGTACCTCTCCCACGTGCTTCCATCAGACCTTGCTTTCATATCCCTCTCCTAGCGCTTATGAAACTCACTTCAAGGTAATCCCACCGGAAACCTTGTTTCAGTGATGGATCCATCACTGGAGCCTCCCGAGAGATTTCTTTCAGGATTAGTTTATGAATCACACAAGAAAACTTATCTTTATGGTCCAACTTCATTTTTGTTCAAAAATAGTATTGCCCAGTGTGATCAGTAAAATTATTTCACAGATTTGACATTGAACAACTTTTGGCTATTTCAAAAAATTCAAATATGCTTTCAAAGGACAAAGACTTCCTCCTACTGAGAATATTCAAAGGCTGTTGTTAGATGTGAGAATTCTTCAATGTTTGTAAAAAAAAAAAAAAAAAATCAGTCAAAGTACTTTATCGTTTTAAATGTACACATGTCACCCAGTACATATTTCAATAAAGAATCATAAAAAATACAGTTTATAAATGAAAAATCCAAGCTAATTTTTAATTTCAGAATGCTGATGTCCTATATAAATTCTTTTAATCAGGAGGTGAGGAAAAAATGGTATAAAAATGCAGCATGTAACTTCACACATAACTAGAACATAGTACTGTTACACATCAAAATAATCACATTAAGGAACACATGAAATAAAAAATGATATCAAATAAGAATATCTTGGGAGAATGTTATGTTGGCTTAGAATACTAACGGGAAAAATATTAACAGTACTAACACAGAAGTTTAATACACTGTTCTATACATTTGCTCTTATTCTAATACCAAAATTACGCCATGGATGCTGTCATTTGTCATAAGTATTTTCTCTCAATGAATAACATTTCACTTTAGAAGAGGATAAAAATAATGAAATACTGATTTAGAAGTACTTGTTCAATATTTGAACATTTTAATCTAAATATATGATAAAAAATTAAAATAGATATACTACCCAGCTGCATAAGGAGATGTTCTTAGAAAATATTTATCCAGCACATTAAAGTATCAAGGTCTTTTGAGAATGTCACACAATACAGGTATTGCATGAATGTGAAACAAATGAAACATGAATGCAGTAGGCACATAATAAATACTTATGAAATTGAATGCCAAGTATAAATCAAGGGAGGTGGCTGTGAATCAGCATAGAGACCCAAAGGTATTTACAGAGTCATTCCTTCCATGATTTCAGATTTCACTGTAATGTGTGTCAAGACCATTTATACTATGTGTAAGATGAGTTTATTACATAGACTATAGCTTAAGATAGTGTGCTGTCTTCTAACACTTGGAAATACTTAGTGTCTGCTATGGGCAGAATGTTTGTATCTCTCCCAAATTCATATATTATTAATAAAACCTTAGCCACCAAGGTACTAGTATTAGGAGGTAGGCCTTTGGGGAAGTAACTAGGCCACAAGGGCTCTGACCTCATGAAAGGGATTAGTGCCCTTGTAAAAGAGGCCAAGGGAACTCTTTTGCCCCTTCCACCATGTGAAGACACAGAGAGTTGGCATAGTCTATGAAGAAGAAAGTCCTTACCAGACACCAGATCTGCTGATGCCTTGATCTTGGACTTCTCTATCTCTTGAACTACAAGAAACAAATGTCTGTTGTTTATAAGTTACCCAGTTCATAGCATTTTGTTACAGTGCCCCAAACAGACCAAGACAGTGTCTAAGCATTTTCAGTATAACTTTGTACTTTTTGGTTTGAGCGTGTGATTTTTGGAGGAAGAATCCTGATGCTTGAGTATGTATATA
>NW_012149441.1:719195-721013 GCF_000956105.1 Propithecus coquereli
GATTGCAGTGAGCTATGATGACACCACTGCACTCTAGTCTGGGCTACAGAGTGAGACCCTGTCTCCAAAAAAAAAATAAAAAAATAAAAAATGATCACAGAAAAATGACACTAGTCTATCAAGATAAGCAATGGCTGAGATTATGAAGATACATAAACTTTCTAAATCTTGCAAAGACACAGCCTAAATCAATTATAGAGAAGATTTTGGAAAATTGCTCCATTTTAAGGCTACATTTTAACATTAATAGATCTATTGGACTTAATTATACATTTATATTTATTTACATCTATCTACATTTCTCTATTTATCTATCTTCAGAAGTCAAAGAAAAACAAAGTTCTACTTTCACTCCATGGTAGTAACTGTAACTTAAAGAAATTGCTTATACAATGATTTTAATTCCAGAGGTCCAAAGACAAAAACACAACTCCCAATCTTCATCTGCATTTTTCAGGCCATATAAAATCACAACACTTTAGAGTATTCTCAGAACAGTTAGGCAATTCTAATTTGTGTCCATTCTCCTCCTTCATTTCCTTCTCAATAAATAATGGATAAAGCATCAACGGGTCTTTGCTGACTTTTTAATTCTTCTAATATACAAAAATTATCTCCTGGAAATAAATTAATGTCTATACAATAGTCTGCAAATGGTTTGAAAGTAATTTGGTGGTTCTTAAGATGCTCCATGTGTTCTATTTTATTTTTGAGCCAATTAATCACTCCTCTCATCTCCCCACCCTCTCCCCAGTCATCTCACCTCAAAACACAAGCTCTGTCGCACTGAAAAATAATCAAAGAGAGAGTCCTTCCATTACTTTTGCCCTTCTTTTCTTGGTTCGCTATCCAATTTTCTATTAATTGGAACTAACTGACATATTAACAAATGCAAATGTTACGCAACTCTCAAATGGAAAACTCTTTTTTACTGGAAACAAATTGATAAATATGAATACAATTACTGTGCTAACTACAGCCCTACCTGATTTATGAAAAGGGTATCTTGGATAAGTGGGTTTTCAAAATAACGGCAGCTTAGCTCTTTGAGAATCATCGTGTTTTTATTCTATCTGTTTTGTTCGGAATCTTAGAAACTGTGATGACACGGTACTCTTCAGTACATTCAGAAACTGACATAGGAAATAAAATCAAAATAGCCTGAATTAAGTTAATAGAGGGATGCCCCTAGAATGTATTGAGGTGAGTGAGACTGTGTTCTTTGTTCTTTTTGTTTTGCCAAGATTATTCAGTGTACTTGTTTTCTACCAAACATCTCATCCATTCTTCTAGTTCTTTTTCCCACCATGCATCCAGTCAATTCTCAATCACCCACTCCTCCGATTGTAACAAAGAAAATTGGAAGATGAGGGGAAAACTTTGACAACTAATTTTGCGTCTAAGTAAAATATATGCAGAGATGTTTTTTTCTCAGACTCATATTCTTTTTCCTTTCCCATTTAGTTTTATATTCCTTCTGCCTTTGAGGTTTTAATGTAAGTTTGAAATTGATATGTAAATAAAATACATTCTGGCTATATCCTATGAATCTAATATGGTCCCTTAAGTTACAGAACTCCCTCTGGTGCTCAGGGAGGTAGGCCCATAGGAAAAATCATTCAGCATAAAATTTGTTCATAAAAATGTTCATTTGACTTTTAATTACCTTGTTGATATATATAGTACAGTGGACTGTAGTAGTTTTTACTCTATTTTATTTTACATATGTATGCCCAGCTAAAAGAATGGCTGCTCTTTTTAATCAGCCACTTTTGGAAAAAAAAAAAGTCCATGTGACAAAAAGCCACCCTAATTGAA
>NW_012149441.1:721063-721841 GCF_000956105.1 Propithecus coquereli
AATATCCAATTTTTGAAATATTTTTAGAATTTTACCTATTCATATTTTGTTGTTGTTGTTTTAAAAGGACTTTTTATTTAAAATTAGTACCTTCAGTATTTTCCACGGAAAGCATAGGAAAGTAGCTACTTTGTTGATTGGGGTAGGATCTCTTTGTCTTAAAATTATTAAGGAAAAATGAATTTTGGAGTAATGAATATAATATATACCAACTACCAACTATTTTGAATTACCAGCTAAAAAGAAGTTTAAAAATTTATATACACATTTGTCCTGTGTCCCAGAATTCCCAGTTTTAGGAATCTATCCTTATTCTGTCTACATTGGCAAAACTAGTAAAACAAGGATATAAAAGGCTATTCATTGCAGCACTATTTGAAATACCAAAAGATGCTAAACAATTTAAATGTGTGTCATTTGTACTGGTGAGATTAACTGTGGTACGTCCTTGCAATAGATTTCTATGCAGCTAGAATTAGAAATGGAAATTCTCTATTGCTGAGGTGGCTTTCACAATATAATCTTAGGTAGAGTAAACGAAGTAAAGCATGCTGTATACCGTAGTGGTTCTCAGAGTGCATCACGGAAAGGGGTGATTCTAGACCCTGATCTACTTTGTATGTTCAAAAAATGAGGCAGATCTCGGGAAGCCTCAAGTTTTTTTCAACTAGAATATGCTAGCAAAATCTTAAAGAATTATCTGTGAATGTATTTTTTAAAGTGCTATAAAATTATTAGTTGCTATCGAGTTCATCACCTCTGTGAACTGTAACAGAAA
>NW_012149441.1:721891-722833 GCF_000956105.1 Propithecus coquereli
GAGTCTGATCAAGATCTGTACTTTATCTTGACCATTTGTTGATGACATTTCTGGTCTCTACTCCATCTCCCTGTTTTCTGGGTTAGTTGAATACACACATTTATCAAAGCAGTGTTCCGCTGTGACCAAGTCCTGAGAGAGAGGAGGTAGGACATACCGAGCTCAGAAGAAAAAGATATAGGGCAGCTCCCTCCCCTGACAGCATTCCTATTATCCATCTAGCCCGGCCCATTGTGGCCACTCTAGATGCCCTACACATGGTGTTTACCAGGACTCATCTATGGCTTTGCCGAATGACTTTCCCAGAGTGTGTTCTTGAAGAGTCTACAGCTATTAAAAATCATAGTTTTGAGGAATATTTAAGAACAGAGAAAAATAATCATAATGAAATATAAAGAGTAAATAAAGGAGAACGATTGTGTGCACACTATCATCATAATTTTGTTTTAAAACATACTGTATGTATGAAATATATATAATATACACCAAAATGTACAAATATATTATGAATAATTTTAATTTTATTCTTTATCCTTTCCTATATTTTCTAGATATACTACTGCAAATAATTATTAATTTTAAAGTCAGAAAAATATATGAAACACAACTATTCAAACACAAATCTCCTCTGATCCTAACAGTACTTCTAGCCACAGCCTTCCTCTTCTTTCCCTTTATGTTTCCTTGATGGAGCAGTCTACAGTCAGCATCCCTAATTCCAACCCTCTCGTTCATTCCTAAATTTTGTTGCAATATAGCTTCTACCCATATACTCCAAAGAATATACTCTTGCAAATGTCATCAGTGTCTACCCTCAAGTCTTCATCTTACTTCATCCAGGAGTTTTATCCAGCCAATATTTATTAGTTCTTGTGTGCCATGCACTGGTCTAGGCTTTCAACACCATTGACTGCTTCTTCCTTCTTTTTATTTATTTATTTA
>NW_012149441.1:722883-723501 GCF_000956105.1 Propithecus coquereli
ATTATATTTAACCAGTTATACTTTCATAAAAAATATGAATCTCTTTGAAAATTGTTCTTCTTCAGTCAACATCTCCTAAACAACAAATTTGAATAAATATGCATATATATGTTTCATGTCAAATTAAAAAATCTCCAATTTCTTCCATTGTAAGTACTAAGAAACGTGTGTATGTGGTGGTGATATGGGGAGTGTAAATGGGGCTCGATTGATTCATTCACACATGGATTTATTCAATGAATTTTTACGGAGACCCCAAACAAGCGACAAGCTCTATGCTGTGTTCGTGGGATAAAACAATGAGCAAAACAGATGAGAACCCCATCTCCATTAAGCTTCCATTTTAGTAGATAGATAAAGTTGTTACCTAAAACCTCAATACATTTTTACCCATTCAGTCTCCACATTTACCTATTTTATTTGCCTTGCCATCCTGGTACTATTATCAATTCAGTGATGTTCACTTTCCCAAAACATTTGAAAACATACTTTGCATTGAAGTTTGATTTGCCACATAAAATGATTGAAAAAGCAATTCTAAATTACTTCTAGGCATTCAGTATAAAGGGAAACTTTCAAAGATACGTTTATGGCTTAATAATTAAATCTGGGTGAATA
>NW_012149441.1:723551-724678 GCF_000956105.1 Propithecus coquereli
CATTGGTTGCTATGCAACACAATTTAATATCAACAAATGATGCCAAATGATTTTTGCACACTGTAATTGGCTTGCAAGTTTTGCTGCCTGAAAATTGTGAAGGGGATTATTTAAATTTAAATGGCTATGTTAAAAATGCTAATTTTTATAATTAAAAAAATCCCTGCAACACAAAACCTACATCTTAAAATTGAAGAAAAGAACCGCCTTCTGTGATAATAAGTGTGCAACAGTCTGGAAAGTTCCTCTTCCACCCTTTGGGAAAGCATAGAACATATTGAGGTAACTTTTGATGCTGGTCTACTCACCTAACTTCTCTGATGAGTTGGCTGTGGAAAGCCTGTATAGAGGCAGAGCTCAATTAGTGTAATTTATGTATCCTTGGACGTCAATCATTCCTGTTGAGAGGTGGGACTCGCAGCCTCTCAGTGCATTAATTAAGAGCTCATCTCAGCAGAGCCATCTTTCTACCTAAGGACCAAAAAGAAAGTTTTAATTAGATTTTTAAAAGCAAGTATGTCATATATGAAAGCAAGTGTAGTTCTTTAGTTGGCATGAGACGCAACAACTGGAAGGGAATATTGCAAACAATACAAAGGGCACTGGTTCTCAATCATATGTGACATTATGGGTTAAGGGGGGGAACATCGGCTTAAACACTGGTTTCAACTCTTGGACAATCACTTCATGAGATCACTGAAATTTTGATGATGTTGTTTCATTGCCAACATAATTACTGGACCCCTATCTAATTATTGATGCAGAGCTGGTGCTGATCGAGTGCAATTACAACGTAGGGGACAGACAGTCGTTTTCTCTGATGACTGGCTTTTTGTTCCAGGCTAGCTTCTGACTGAATATGCAACGGGCGATACAATGCAGGTTCAGCAAAAGCCAGTGAGGGAACTTGCATAACACATCAATCTCATTGGTTCGGAGATGCAGTGAGCCCGCCGTTGCTGGCGAACCTAAAGATACAGGGACTCGGGAGAGGGAAAAACGAGCAGGGCTCAGTGGTGTCAGCTGCTTGAGAGAGGCTGTTCTCCCGGAATGGCTTGTGTGAGGCCATCAGACACACTCCTTAGGGCTCACTTGGGAAATAATAGATACATTATTGATTAAAATAT
>NW_012149441.1:729383-731729 GCF_000956105.1 Propithecus coquereli
AACAACAATAAAATTATAAGTGCTAAAAAGATAATATTTATATTTTCATGGAAAAAAACTTTCCCACTATCACATTAGAATTTCTAACAGCAGAAAGAATTGGCTTATGGAGGGAGGAGTGAACTTTATTAATTTTAGTATGCTCTTAAAAGGAAGAGAAGGTGAGAAAATGTGTAGTGGTCAAAGCCACAAGGGCTGGTCCTTCCGGCTGCTGTGAAACTGACCGTAGGACAGTCAGCCACAGTGGCTCCAGGCGTCACCTGTTCTGTGGGCCTGAGTGCGCACCCTGTGCTAGGCTGAGTTATCCTTTTCAATGTGCCGTCTCACACGTGATGAAATGTGTTCTCCCTATTTCCTAACGCATCTTCCAAGGACCACTACGCCCAGGAGATGCTCTGTGTAGAAAGCACATCTTGGTCAAGCAAGTTTATCTGAGGATACATGTGTCCGAGCAAGTCATGACGCAGATAGCTTATGAAAGATAGCACAAAGCACCTGGCTCACCTTTGTTAAACTCATTTGATCCCAGCACCAGAATACTGGTATTCTGTGGAAAATGCTGGCTTGATTAAGGCGTCCTCTGATGGCACTAAATTAGTCAATCAATCATCCCTGAAGTCCCCCTATAACCAAGCTTCTTGTGACATGAAAAAAATAAATTCTTTGTTTTTAAATTCACTTTCAATTGAGGATTCTGTTACTTGCCAAATCATTTTCGAATTGGCCGTTTTTTAAAAAAGATAAATTTGTAATTATTTATTGTACGTTTTTTTAAATTAGAGAGATATTTATCAGTATGAGGAAGGTAAACTAAGATCTTTGTATAACATACTTTGGTATAATAAACTGCAGTTCTACCGTACTTATCCATCTTAACTATTTCCCAAGAGAGGGAAACATAAAATTCCAAATGGAGTGAGGGGGTAATGGGGGCCTTAAAATCTGCAGAAGGTATTAGAACGAGGGGTCTCTCCAATGCTCCTTTCTCTGATCTTTCCATCGACTGTGAACTGATGGGAGGTTTGGCGGGGTAGGTGAGGAGGAGGGAGGAATGAGTTATTTTTCTCTTTTGACTTGTTAATAATACAAAATACAAATGAGTAATTTGGCTGGTAATCATTTGTTTTGTGTTTATACCATCATCAATATACCAAAACAAAAGTAATGGTGATTGCTGTAAGCATTTACTTAGGGCTCATATACGCCGGACTCTGTTCTAAGCACATTATTCATTCGTGTGCCCTTCACAACCCTTTGCGATAGGTACCACCACCCGCCCAGCCTGTGTGGCTGGCCAAACAAACGCATAGAGATCAGAAAGGAAATTACCCACGTTACCCAGACAACAAGCTGTGGGAGTGGGATTTGAACCTGGGCACACTGGCTCCAGAGTCTATTCTCACAACCACGACACTGCATTGCCTTCTAAGGAAACACTGAATTTAACAACAAGAATGGGAGTTTACCAAGTTGAGTTCCCTTTGACAATTTGTTGCTCAGAAGGTAGGAGTCTTACATTAATTCATTTGCTTTATTGCCAATGTTGTTGAATTTTTATTTTAGAAAGACAACCTCTTAATTTGTATTAATTTTTAGAAAAATGTCAAATAGAATTGTTTTGTTTCTATTGGGTTCAGATTCAGAGCACCTAAGACCTGAGGCACATCTCAGTTCTAAAACAGTTGGGTCTAGGGATAGTATTCTTGGCTCCCATGAGTGCAGACTCACTTTATATTTTAGAGGCAGGCTTTTTTTGTTCTTATATGTTGTAACCCTCCAGGAGGTGCTTAGTGGATTTAAACTAATATATGATTTATTGACCTAATGATGGTATTTTTAGTATGTGTCCCTCTTCTAGGAGATTCTAATTATTTGTAATAATTTCAATCACATTTATGTTAGTTCTTACATACATGTGGCTTGTGGGATAGCTTAGCTTACTGCAGCAATCACTTTGGTCAGCTAGAATATATAAGTCTTAGCCTGTGAACTTATAGTTGTTTCAACCCTAAGTAATTTTTCTAATTCGGGTAAGGTAGTCTATATTGTCCCATCCCACCCCAGTTCTACACAATTCTCAGTATGTGGAATCTTCGGACATTGAACAACACTGGAGCAACTTTGATGTTCAAATGTTTAAGAATTTATAAAATTAAAAAAAACATTCTTTGTGTGTTAATGATTTTGATAAATTTAATCATGACTTCCATTATTCTTGAACCAGTTTATAAACTTGGTTGTCCACTTCTCTTTAGATAGCATTGAAATATCTTCATTTTAACATGGTCATTTATTTTGATATGTATGATTGATCTTCATTATTTATGGATGCCGTGTTCGTGAATT
>NW_012149441.1:731779-732850 GCF_000956105.1 Propithecus coquereli
TTTTATTGAAATTGGTTTCTTTTTACTTCTTTAACGCAGTTACCAGAAAACTTAAAATTACACATGTGGCCAATGTTATATTTCTAACGATGGCTCTGGTCTAGACCCTGAACTACTCTGTAATATTGCTTTTAATATCAGAGTAAATGTTAAGCCAAACATGGAGGCTACATTTATTACATGTTATTAGTTTATTACATATGAATAGTAGAACAATCTCTTTGAGTTTAAAAATGGAAACTGAGGCTTTACATAAAACCACACAATGGACTAACTAAAGAGACATTAGTTATTTTCATAGGTTGGGTGACCACAGGACTGATGAACAGTGAGTCAAGCAGGTCATCTGTACAAGGAATACATGTGATCTTATTATTATCTGCAGGGGCACTTAGAGAAATAATAAGCATCATATTACTACTATCTATTAAGCACTTACAAGTTGGGCATTTGGCCAAGCCAGTGTCATCAATAGACTTGGTACCACCCACTAGGGCATTTTGGAAATTTGTGGGTACAAATTTTTGGTTGTCCCAATGACTGATGGGAGCTCCTGACATTTAATGGAAGGAGGTCAGGGGTATAAAAAGTCTTGAGTTGGTCCTACCCAGTGAAGAATTCCACTGGATATTCACATAGATGAAACATCATTTCTCAATCATCTCAGCCTGTTTGGATCAACTTAAAACCTCATATAAAAATACAAAATGGGGCCAGGTGCGGTGGGCTCACTCTTGTAGTCCTGGCACTTTGGAGACCAGCCTGAGCAACATAATGAGACCCTGTCTCTACAAAAAATTAAAAAGTTAGCCAGGTGTGGTAGTGCATGCCTGTAGTTCCAGTTACTGGAGGCTGAGGTGGGAAGAACACCGGAGCCCAGGAGTTGGAGGCTGCAGTGCGCTATGATGGTGCCACTGCACTCCAGCCTGGGCAATAGAGTGAGACCCCTTTTCTAAAAAAAAACAACTTTTCTTTTAAACAATTTTAACATGTACTAGGTCTTCCAAGAATTCAGTTACCATGTAAATTAAGGAAAGACTGTACTTTGGTCAGAATTTACAAAAGTTGTTT
>NW_012149441.1:736815-764333 GCF_000956105.1 Propithecus coquereli
TTACATTTCTCTTGGTGATCTCACTGTTTAAAATTGCCCCCACGCATAGCACCAAAGTGCCATCTGGTATTAGTAGGCACAGGAAGGAGGTGAAATGCCCTACAGAGGAAACACGTGTCTTAGATTAGCTTCGTTCAGGCAAGAGTTACAGTGATGTTGTGAGTTCAATGTGAATGAATTAACAATGTATATTCAATTAGGTGTCTTTAAAAAGAAACACACATAAAACAAGGTTAAGTATCCGTTGACTGATGAAAGTTTTGTGATCAGAGACTCATAGGAACCCAACTCTGTATTTCCCGTAGGAGCAGTTCAGTGTTCACAGTGACTTCCTAGAACATAACTGCTGCAAATAGTGGGAATCCACTGTTCTTACTTAAATTTAGCAAACAATATATATTATATTTAAAAGTACCTTTCTCTGATTGTCAATTGAGATGTTGACCAGGGCTCGCCCTTGACATCTCATATTCCTCATCGGGCGCAACCCCATTTCTTGGTCCCCTTCCAGAAATACCTTCGTGTGGCCAGATCCAATGTGCAATTCCCAGTCCGCGTCTTATTTGACCCTCGTCAGCATTTATGAAGTTTACCAATCTCTCCTTTCAAATGCAATTTGACTTCCTGGAAAGCCCATTTCTAGTTTTCCTCCTACTTATTGGCTCCTCTGTCTCATCATCTTGTTTTATTTCCTCTAAATCCCCTTGGCCTCTAGGTATTAGTACTCCAGGGTTCCAGGGTTTAGTCACAAAACTTCTCTGATTTCTCCCTAGGTTCTTATTTGGGACCATGGCATTAAATACTCTCTAGGGGCTGATGGTTCCCTCATTCCTCTTTCCAGGGCCAATGTGTCCCCTGAGCTTGGCAATCAAATATCCAACTGCCCTCCCAACACTGGGAATTTAATATGCATGTCATACCTAACACATCCAGAATAAATTACTAATTCTTTCTGCCTCTCCTCAAATATACCTCTCAGTCTCTATAGCTCAGGAAAGGGCATTGCTCTTTACCTAGTTTTTCAAGGCAGAAACTCATCCTTGCTTCTCTTCTTTCTCCCATACTCTACTTCCAACCCATTAAAAATTCTTCTCAACTCTACTTTAAAAAAAATGAGTCCTGAATCTAACCACTTCCCACTTTCTCCACTGCAACCCCTGCACTCCTCACTGGTTTCCCAGCTTATGTTCTGTTTCCATGGCTACCCCTCAACCCCCACTTTGAATCCACATCCACAGAAGTCAGACCCTGCTTTTCTGATGCCCAAGCCTACCAGCCACCCTCTGACCTAAATGTGTCATTTCAGCAAAGCTGGTGTTCATGGTGACCATTCACCATTCACACCTCAGGGCCTTTGCACTTGCTATTCCTCAGTCCGGGATGCTTTGTCCCTAGTGAGTCTCAATCTCTCTCCCCCACTTTATTCACCTTTGTTAAGATATTAAAATTTTAGAAACTTTCCCAACAGTGATTTCTATAATGGTCTCGCTCTTCCCTACCTCTCTGTTTTCTTACCCTGGGCTACTTTTCTTCACAGCACTGACCGATGTGTTATTATATATGTCTGTCACCACAACTTTCTTCAACTAGAGAATATACACTGCTTGAAGTCAAGGACTTTATTGAAATTAAAAACGTATCTCTTGTGTCTAGAATAGTACCTGCTACAGAGCAGGCATTCAAATACTTGATGGATAAGGAAACTAGGAAATTTTCAATAAATAATTTGGGTTGATCAATATATAGTACTTTCTATAAATATTTTTGGAAACACATCTTCCCTTTAGCACATTTTTATATCTACATCTCCCTGGACACACATCTTTTGTGAGGATTATTATGGATTTGGTGCTTTTTATAGATTCTACTTCAATTGGCTATCTGTTTTCTATTTGATATTCAAATTGCAGCAATTGTGGAAGTTCCTTTATTTTGGATTCTTTCTACATTTTAGCCGTATCCCAGATAGTTTTGAAATTATCCTTGCTTTATGACAACACAAAATGTTCTAGGTCTATCTTGACATTGGTGGCTGCAAACATGTCGTCAGCTATCCTCCAAGAACCCTGATTTCTTTAAAGCACGGCTGCATATTTAAATTATTGGGGGCTCTTAAAAATCCCCAGACCAATCAAATCAAAATCTTTGGCAACTGGATCCAGGTGTCAGTACTTTTTCTTAGAGGTGTAGCCAAGATTTAGAACAACATTGAAGACTGAAATGAGGAGAATAATGAGGACATATTAGATTTTCATAGAGTGCTGGCTTTAGGATAGATGATACCGGGAGCTCCTTCAGCTATTTTAGAGACAACAAATAAAATAAGACAAAGAAATGAAACAAAAAACAAAAAAAAAGACTCAAAGCCTCTAAACCTATACTTCACGAAGGTTGACTTCATATTCATGTTTTCAATATAACTTATTCACTAAGTTCTTTCTTATCTTGTTCTGATAGAAAACTTTAAAATATATGTGCTTCTAAAGGTACCAGCTTTTCTTATCTGGTAATATTATGCTATATATTGTCATGTCAACTTATGTCTGTAAATTATAATATTTAAAATATTGAAAATATTCCATTTTCTTAAACATAATTATATCTTATTTGGGTATATTAAAGACATATCTATAATTCACTATTTTACCATTCCATTTAGGGCTTAAGAACAAATAACATATGCTACAATTAGACAAGCATGTTTAGGCAAAATATACATGAGAATTACTACATGATATATAATGCCTTTTAAGATTCCTCACCCACTGGTTTTCACTCTAATATACTTTCTGGAATGAGAAGAAAATTAAAATTATAACTAGCATGTTGGGAATTTTTAATAGCTCTGAAGACACTAATAGGAACATGCCCTGCTAATGAATCATTTGTCACAAACAGACAAAAAAGACTAAGAATTATTAGGTATTCATTTACTTCTGTTATATCACGTAAATTTTTGTACAATTTATCTTTTCTTTATCCTTTGGTGAGTCAACTATTAGATTCTATTAAAATCCATGAGACATGTATAGCAAACTATGTCTGCTAATTTTTAGTTTGTACTTAACATTTAGACTGATAAATCCTTATTAACAGCAGTTAAAATAAAGATTCAAAACAGGTAAGTAGTGTAGTGCCTGTAATTGTTGAATGCTAGAGCTATAAAAATATGGAGAGTTGAGGTCATCTGGCTCAGATATTTCTTAGACTTTTTTGGTCACCAACACCTTTGATAATTTGAGCAAGCTTACAAACTTTCTATACAGAAAAATTAATATATGTATTGGCCACTCACAAAATTCTCATACTACTCTTGGATGCTTAGTGGTGGACTTCTAAAAAATCCTATTTTATAGATAAGAGAACCAAGATCCAAAAAGGGATAGTGATTTTTGTTACCAATACATCTAGATTTATTATATTAGGGTTCCATTTATCATGTACAAGTTTCAGACTAGTCTCCAAAGATGGTGTTTTTCTGCTTTATTAACATGTTTAACTTCTGCTTATCTCTGAGATGCCAGGTTCTTTTCAATCTAGAGAGAAAAATGGGTCCAGCAAAAAATAATTACTCAAACTTATCATAAAACTGAAACTACAAAGCCGTCCTCCATTTCCGGGTATATTATAGTGCATCTGTTTTGTTTTGCTTTTAAATTTCAACCCATGTTGTTGCTTCTCCAAGTAAATTGGTTTTGGCCAAACAAAGCCTCTAGCCAGAAAGGTAGAAAAATGCAGGTCCCCTTTTCCTATGTCCTAAGACCCTACCCATTCATCTGCAAAGCATTTTCTAGTATATCCTGGAGAACATAATGATGTGGTCAGTAATCTACCACTTCAATCAGATCCTCACTTGTGGGAGATCAAGAAGTAAAACCTATTGAACCTCCTTATCTGGAAACTTCCAGGACAAGGGAGATGGCAACCTCACTGATAGCTAAGTCTGCCGATATTTGGGCTCAGGAGATCAGTAGCCAGATGAAATGGCCAGAAATGAAAGAATAGGCTAATAAATATCAGAACACTTAAGACAGCCTCAAGATGGAGATAATCAAGTCAGAAGCCTGAACTTACTCATTTCTTCCTCTATAACTCAGGTCTTATCTATGACGTTGCCAGACCTTAGATAACGTAGGGGGGACGCTCCCTGTTTCTTACAGCGCAGTGACGTTAACCAATGAGGAATCATCTTATTCTGAGTCTTTTTTTAGTTTACGCATTATAAATATATACATATATAACACACTATTAAAACACTTAGATATTCATTCTGTTGCACATAAAGAAGAATACTTATCTAGGGAACACCACCCTTTAATGGGATGACATTCTAATCCAAGGATTGTGTATTTCTATGGGGTCATCTACAACTTTACTGTCTCTGACTTTAATTTTCTGAAATGTAGAACTCTTCTGTGCCTCTCTAGTCACAACCAGCCTATAGGACACTTTATGAAGACGACTGGACTGAATTATGCTTCCCACCATCCCCCAAGGCAAATTCTTATATTGAGATCCTAATCCCCAATAATTCAGGATGTGATTGTATTCGTAGATAGGGTCATATTAGAGGTAATTAAATTGAAAAGAGGTCATTGGGGATAGGCCCTCTTCTAATATGACTGATGTCCCTATAGGAAGAGGAGGTTAGGGCACAGACAGGTACAGAAGGAAGAGTAGGTACAGATACCAGGGAGAAG
Source organism: Propithecus coquereli (assembly GCF_000956105.1). Classification (NCBI taxonomy): domain Eukaryota; kingdom Metazoa; phylum Chordata; class Mammalia; order Primates; family Indriidae; genus Propithecus; species Propithecus coquereli. The sequence goes on from NW_012149441.1 coordinate 741,516, forward strand.
ATGGCCATCTGCAAACCCGGGAGAGAGGCCTGGGACAGATCCCTTCCTCACATCCCTCAGAAGGAACCAACTGCCAAAAACTTGGTCTCAATCTTCTAGCACCCTGAACAGAGAGAAATTAAATTTTTGTTGTTTAAACCCACCAGTCTGTGGCACTTTGTTAAAATAGCCCTAGCAAACCAAAACAATCATGTAAATGTATATTAAACAAAACCAGTACAGGATAGTGTGGGGTTAGAAGCCCAGGGTGGCCACACTCTGAGTGGAACCCTGCTATTCCACTCTCTAAACTTGTTCCCTTATGAGGAAGATGGGGTAATATGCCTGTTAAATAAGCATGTATAAATTTATGCTGAAAAAAGAGAGAAACCAAGGCTTAAAGATCTTAAGATTTAATGCCATTGTTTTTACTTATCATCAAAAGTGAAAAACAGTGATGAAAACACAAGGAGTGATTTCCTATCAATGAAGATGATGGTGCAAACCACAGAGAGCTGGAATTTAGATTGCTTTGTCCTGCTATACAGACTACCAGGCTTCCTCTTTGGAGTATTCTACAGTGGAAGCAATGGATTCAAAAGAAAACACAGGAAAAAAAAAATAGATTCTCCAAAGCCTCATATGCAATATGTCAATGTACTGATTCCTTTACTCAGGGAACTTTAAGTAAGTGCTAACCACCTCCCCAGTTTTAGGTAGTTCTCATTGCAGACTATACTTTTTCTCGTAATTCTTCTGACCGGAATAAACCTATTATGGCGATGTTAATTTATTTAACGACCATTCTCTGTCTACCCATCCATCCCAGCTCCCAGGAAGACAGAGATAGGGGTCTGTCCTCTATCACTAAAATCCTACCACGTTGGAATAGCACATTGTAGAAACATGCAAAGGACTCAAATCAGTTGCTGAGTAAATATTATACGATGAGAAACTTACAAAAACCAGTTAACAAAATGGAAAAATTTCTGTATGGGTCCGTCCATTATGATTTCAGTTCCTGTTTGTAAGTTCAAAGGTCCATCAGAAGGAAAAAAATAGTTTGTATCTCAACGAAATTTTATCTCAACAAGATTGGCTGGGGATTACAGTGAGGCTAAGGGAAGGAAGAGGAAAGAGAACACACACTTGCAGGGGATGAAATGTCTTAACGAATGAGAAGTCGTACCTTTTCCCATTCCCCAAACCTGCCAAAGAGGATTTCTGTTTCTCTCTTAATCTCCTACCCATCTCAACGAATGACAGTATTTCTCCCAGGCTGGACGATGACCTTTGACTTTGCAAGGCAGAATCAGGAGGAAGGAGGAGAGAAAGGTGGATTGGAGTCTGGGGCTAAGGAGGTTATTTTTCCTTGGGTCAGGAGTAAGTAAGGGGAGTGACTGGGAGGGCAATAAATGGGACAGTGAAAGGGAAAATATAAAAGAGATTGCTTAAAGGGGGTGGACTATATGACAACTTAACAACCTCAAGAGATAAGAGGGAAGAATCTGAATTATTTGGATGCTATTTTGATTGTTGAACTGAGCTCTTTATAGTGCTGAAGGGCCACATCCATCTACCTTATTGTAGAAGTTTGTACTTTCAGGGAAGACCAAGGAGAGTGCTGTCTTCCTGTCTTTACGTGTCATTCCAATTCTAGACAGTTACACCTGGGACAAGTCTTTATACACATCTGAATATTCTGTCATATTTCACACATAAGCAGTCACTGAACCATCGGGTCATTTTTCAAGGGTGAAATGCAATTTAATAAGGTTAGAGAAAACATTACACTGATTTTCTGTTTACTTATACAGGGAAGGGGAGAAAAAACCCTCCCCAAAGAACTTCCATCCATTAAAGAGGAAGGAAGGTAAGACGAGGATGCCAGGAGGAAAAGGAAAATTAGCTTAGCTAGGCAGACAGATGCTGCTTCCACACTCAGCACAGGAAACGTGAAGTTAGCCAACTCAGCTGTTACAAAGAGGAAACAACCTCACAAGAGACCCTACGCTTTGCTCTGCATTAGAGAGCAGGAAACAGGGAGACCCTGATAGAGTTTCTGAGTCTGGGAGAAAAAAAAGTCATGGGGGAAGAGGGAGAAAGTTTTAATGCATCAGTATCACACCTCGTTAAAGACAAAATCTATCATCTAGTTATTAGGTCGTATCTATCTCTCGTCTCAGATCTGCATGCATCCATTTATGTTAAAACTATACAATCTTACTTTATGTATATTAGAAATAATATTTTGCACTGTAGGAAAGAAAGCCTGAGGGTAAGTTATGCAAATCCCCAAGCACTTAGAGAACAGAAGGCTCTCTAACAGTAGACATGCACAGTCTATGGAAAGAGATAGTGCTATTTCTATGCTATGTACGATTCTCACGTCTAAAATCAAGGGAGATCCAATAGGTGTATGGTGTGTCAACTTGGAATGTGAATGTGAGTGGGGGCAGTGCCTTTTAGTGACTGCATAGACTCAGGCTGATCTGCTCTGGTTTGAAGGCAGCTCCCGTGTTTACTATGGGGTCCTCTCCAAGGTACTGAACCCTCTGCATCTCGCATTTCCTCCTCTGTAAAACGGTGATGAAGATATCTCCCACCTCATATATTGTTGTAAGGATTAAATAAGTTAATATGGGTAGAGCACTTAGAATATAGTTAGTACTTACTAAGTGTTAGCTATTTTTTTCATACTTAGGAATGGTTCATACGTATAATCATATAAAGTGTGAGTTTCATTAGAGGCCAAATGCTCTAAAACAACCAATGTTTAAAAATTAAATGTGATAAAGATTCATATATATATAGAATATAAATATAATACTATAAAATGTAAACACTAATGAAATTTGAGATCCATAAGGGTAGAATACTATACCTATGTACATAGTGAGGACTCTGTAATTCACTTTAGCAGTGAGTATAATGTGTTTTTATACATTTCTATTCTGCATTATTATCGGTTGGGTTTTTTAACTTTAATTTGCTTTGTGAAAACACTTTCTCAGAATCAATAAGCTATTTGAAAGATAGATTTTATATAGAAAATCCTCAGTTTTTTTTTTTTAACACACAAGAAATCTGTAGATATCTGATCAAATTACTTTTCCCATTCTACCAAAATATGATTTTTTCCCCTATACTGAGTACCATGTTTTTGTTTGACAAGCATATTATCCACTGAGAAAACTTTGAAAAGTTGAGTTTAATAACATGTTTTCCTTTTTTTCAAGAAAAAAAAAATCTTTCCAACTTTAATTCATCTTCTTCCAGAAATCCTCTTGGCAGTTAGTGCTTATTGCTAGTGTTGAATTCTTCCATTTTGTTTATATATCTTACTATCAAAGAAAGCAGTCGTACACATTAGAACTGGTCCCAAATCTCAATGACCAGAAGAGAGAAAAGTGAAGGACTGCCCAGGAGCTGGAAAGCACTGACCTAGCCCTGGCTCCGGTTCCTGCACTGTCTGCATATCTGAAGCTCACTTCTATTTGCCATGAACACTTACAGTGTGGAGCAGCAATACCACGGCATGGAGAGAAATGCCGCACCGTGTAGTAGCTGCGTCATGTGTCTAACAATATTTGCATAGCATCAGTTTAGTGTATGCTGCACACAAGTGTTCTGTCCCCAGGACCCCGGTCCGGGTAGATGGCAAAGAACTGGGCTGTTTCTTGTGACTGGATCCTATGCCCTGGAGAAGGACCTAGCTGTAGGAGGAGCATGAGCCGTCACGTGCCAAGTGTGTCACGTCACACCAGCATATTTAAAAGTGCCATTCATCACTTTGGAGGGTATGGAATTTGGGAAGCCCTGATGAGAAAAAGAAAAGTTTTCTTCGCTGTGCATAAACGTACCCATTTATTAAAGAAAGCTGGAAACCTCCATTGATTTAAATGAATCCTTAGCTTCCAAATCACGTGCAGCCACTGGGACTTAATGAAATATTTATTCAAAATCAACAAACCGCCCTCTAGGAGTCTCTCACCATAAAGGCAAGCATTTCATTTAGTGCCCTTGGTTCTCACCTATGGCGATCTTGCAGTGGCCTAACATTAGGGAAACTGATTTATTTCAGACCAGGCAATTTAAATAGGATGTAACCTTGCCATACAGGTAAAAGCGCTTGCCCTTGGCTATTACTTAGCCTGACCACAGGGCTTTCTGGAAACAGCAAAAGCTTTATAAGTGTCAGCTCATGGCTAAATCAATGTTTATGCATGACGTACCTCTGAATAGCAAACCCTTGCTGCCTGCAAGCTAAACAATGTTTTTATCTGTTTGCCTATTTCTGGTTCTTCAACCACTGCATGGGAGTGTTGCGAATCGCATTTAGTAACAATTATCTGCCGGTATTTCATGAGAAGGAAAGCGGTGTGATTAATGAAAAGCGACACACACCGATTACTTTGTCATGCCAGTCTCCTTGGCGGGGGAGTGCCTCTGTTGAACCCGAGCCTGACCTCCCTCACCTTTAACAAGGTCAACGAGAATGCTAAGTGCCGGGAAGATTAGCTCCTACAAATGCTCCGGTATGACTTAATGATGCTGCCTCCACTAATGAACTGCAGGTAGCCAATTAAATAGAATGACACCGCTTTCACCTCTGTAGTAAAGGTGGAATTAAAAACAAAAGATGACATGTTTTCTATTGAAACGTGTAAAGTATAAAAATCACAGATTTGACATGGCATTACTCCCTATTAGAAATAAATACGTAACCTAATCATCTGTACCCCCATAACATGCTGAAATAAAAAAAAAAAAAGAAAAACTGAACGATCTATATAAAACAATCGCATTGTGCATCAACATGTCATTGGACAAATTGTGGTATATTAGGAAATATTAGCAATATTCCATTCCAAAGGAACTACTGATATATACAGTTTCAAAGATGAATTTCAAAACCTTCATGGTGATTTAAAAAACAGCCAGACATAAGAGTACATTCTACATGACTCCATTTATGTGAAGTTCTAAAATAGGCAAAAATAAAGCTATGGTTTTAGAAATCAGATTGTTTCCTGGGGGCTGGGGGGCGGGTGTGAAAGACTGCAAAGCACATTAGGGAACTTTCTGGGATGATAGAAATAATCTATACATTGATTGGAATGATGATTACACCAGTGTATACATTTGTCAATGAATTGTATGTGTGCATTTCGTTAAATGCGAAATGTACCTCAATACAGTTGATTAAAAACATTTTCAGAGTGGGGAAAAAAAAAAAAAAGAAATAAATAAACAGTCCCAAGCCAAGTTCATCCAAACACATCAGATGATTTGCTTCAATATTCTCCTTTTCCAGTTCACATAAAAAATGTTACTCCACCAGGGTTCCACTGACGGGAAGCACTGTTACCTTTCTTTTTTATTCCCCTGTGGCCACGCAGAGCACCGAGCTGACAAAATGCTAGTGACTGCTACTACTAAGGGGACTTTACTTTTTAAAATATATTTCTTGTGACTAAAATTGGTTCCTTTTTTTTTTTTTTTTTTTGTAAAGCAGTATAAATAGGTCACAAAGAATGGAGGGAGGAGAAAAGACAATAATTTTTGATGAGATTAAATATTTTATCAAGATTTCTAGGCTTCTCCACCAGTTCTCAGTTGCAATTGGCAAACACAAACAAGAGCCAGTACTTATCAATGAAATGAGACGCAAAACTGAATGTATCGCATTAACTATGAAAAAATGCCAAAGCTGAAGTCTATGCTTAATTGGGATCACATACCAAAATATATTTTTTCCTCCCCTCATAGTCTACAAATTTTAGCAGACTGAGTCTTTTTTGGATCAGTAGTATTTGCAACTCCATTTAGTAGCAATTGATCCTTTTTAACTTGATTAAAATCAAGAAATAAATGTATTCCTGAGAAGCAAAAAATTACATATCATTTTGTCACTGACTTATATTAGGAAACTTTTCTCATGGGAAAAAAACCAGACTCTGAAATGAAATAAAATCAAACTTAGAAATGCTGACATTCACTTCCAGGAGGCAATTTTCATGAGCATTTTATTTTCCCCCATGCAATCTGCACAATCTAGTGACATTGTTTCATGCGGTCAGTGTCTACTTTATTGGAAATTCTCAATGATTCTGAACGTGAATGATGGAACAGCCACACTGGAAGGTCACTTTTTAACTTTTCAAGAGAATTTTCTCTACTTTTGTAGGGAATTCTCCAGGAAGAATAAAACAAAACAAACGGACCTGCCTCATTAGAATTACTACACTCATTTGCCAATGATCTTTTTTGTTAAAAGAAAGAAAAAAAAAATCCTCTTCAGAGGACTTGATTGTTAATCCTCATCTGAATTTAAGTACATATTAGTTAAACAGCCATTCATTAATTGTGGAGGTTGAACTCGTAGGTGCTAATTGCCTCACAGGGCATATCCCATTTTCCTTCTGCAATTATTAGAATTCAAATAGTTTCTATAAAGACTTGTTTTGTTACAAAAGGAAACAAAATAGCATCTATGTGAGATGACTGTATGTTTAGCTCTGATTGATTCAAAGCCTTAAAATGAAACTGCATGAATATATTGAGTCCTTGCTCTGAATTTCCTTCTCAATTTGAAAGAAATTACATTTCATACCTATCTCAACTGTGAAAAAGTCCTCAGCTAATTAGTCTCCATAATAGGATAATGATGTGTTAGCAATACATCTATAGTGGTTTATTTTTTATTTTTTAATCTCTGTTGCCCACAGGCCTGAATCTTGATGGAGAAACAAGTCAGGCATCAGAGTGGACACAGTAACTCCATTTAGCCCCTAACAAGACCATAAATTGACACTTTAAACTTTGCCTCAATAGTGTTCTCTTTGTCCTTCTACTTACAGGCAAATCTGTTTCTGCAATATACAGTCTCCAGCAAAATAGTCTTACCTAAAGTCTGTTTCTAAAAAACAAAGTTAAAATAAATAAAAGTCATTTTTATTTAGATTCTTTAATCATGTTAATATCAATGAATTATATCAGAGGGAATGTAAAACAGATATACATTTTTTTAAAGAAAATCACATTTTTTATGACAGATAATAAAATATACAGATAACTTCTAGAATTGGAAGGCAACTTCAAGATCATCTTGATTATATTGGAATGGAAGTTGAGGTCTAAAGAAGTCAGGTGATTTGCCAAGATCTTACTGCTAGTTTTTGGCAGATTTGAGATCAGAATCTTGATCTGCTAGTTTCCATTACAGTGTTATATTTGCCTCTCTATTCCATACTGCCTTTCTGTGTGTAATCCTGAAACCAAAATTGTAATTTTTTTAGGGCTATGAGATCATTGAATAAGAGGGCTACTATTCTGGAGCACAGTTCTGTAGTTACAGCGTGCCAGAGCGATTTTACTAAAATAAAGCCTCTAAATGTATGGCTTACAGAAAATGTATATATGGAAAAGTTCTTTGGCATTAAAATATATAACTAGAAACGTCTTTAAGACCTGGAATAGACAATAGAGAACATCAAGGATTTTGGGAATCAGGTGTAAACACTCCTTTGCTAGTTTTTGGCCTTGGGCACCTTATTTCTGCTTTTGTGCCTTTGCATCCTAATTGACAAAGGAAGATGTAGTAAGTTCTATCTTAAGAGCTTTTCGGCTTTGCTTTTTTTTTTTCCTTTAAGATTAGGATCAGAAAATATACCTAAACAGTGCATTGTACAGAGTAGGAATTTAATAAATGCTAATTTCTTCGTTGCTCTTAGAAATTAACAGAACCTGCAACAGGTGTGGTAGCTCCTGCCTGTAATCCGAGATACTTGGGAGGCTGAGGCAAGAGGATGGCTTGAGCCCAGGAATTCGGGATCAGCCTGGGCGATACAGTGAGACCCTTGATTCAAGCATTGGGGGAAAAAAAAAGAAAGAAAGAAATTAATATAACCTTCTAGGAAATCTGATTATTCTGTGCATTTCACTTCATAGTGTTTAATAATACAAATGAAGTGAGATTTACACTGTAATTAACATTATAAAACAACGAAGTAGAAGACTTTGGAGGCATGCGATGCGCTTCATGCATCTACCTCTAGCTTCAAAGGAAAAGACCCTAAACCTGATCTATTTCCTGTATATTGCAGTAAGATCCTGTGTCCCCCTCCAGAGAAAGTCTCTAGTCTCCATGGAATGGCAGGAAGGGTGATTGCCAAGGCACACTGCAGAACAAAAGACCAAGACTGTCCTGGGCCGAGAAGTCATTTTATTTGAAGATTCTTAAAGCCATAGTTCTGGTTTTGAAAATGTTCAATAACAGCAGACAGATAATTCTTAGTAATCAAGACCCCCTAAAAAGTGGAGGGAGGAAGGCAGGGAGGGATATGACCCATGAAGAGAGAAGTTAGTTCATGCCCCAACATTTATAACAACAACAACAACAAAAGATGAAATCTGGCTTCTGAAACTGCCCTGTTCTTCCTTCATTCCAGGTGCTGCCTCCTCGTTCACTGGTGTCCCTAGGACTCCACACTCTCTGACACACGCTCCTGTCTGAGCCTTTGTGGGGCCAGAGTACTGAGATGCAAAGAGCCCTGAGTGTTCAAATCGAAAGTTCTGAGTTCAATCTTGGCCCCTGTAACTCACTAGCTGTCATCCCATATGCTTATATTCTTGAGCCTCCATCTCCTCATTCACGAAACGAAGCTCATGATAGCTCAGCTGGTTAAGCATTTATTGAGTGTGTGCCGTCTTGTGGGCCAGGCCCTGTGCTAGGCATCGAGAATATGAAAATAAATCAAATCTGGCCCCTTCCTTGACAAGTCTACCTAATCGGATACTTATTAGGGACACATGAGGAGAGACAAGTAAAAGTACTCTATCTGAGCTATTGTGATGGATGACTATATGTACATAAATCTATGGTGTTATGAAAGTGGACAAAATGCCTCACATCAATATGTTTATTGGCGAGATTAGAGGGCATTCCCAACACATTTTTCATGTATGCAGCATGTTACTGTGGCCTTCTGGAGACAATTTCCCCTTCGTTGTTCAATACATTGGTGAATAAATGTCAAGTAATAAAAAGTATTGATGAGGGAGAGGGAAGAGAGGGGGTAGAGAGGCAGCAACAGGAAGTACTGCTGCCTTCTCTCTGCTGTGTGATGTAAGTTTGATGGCGGCATACTTTATCATTACAAGATTTCTATTATGTATGCGATAGAACTACGACTCTGTCAGCTAAAATGTCTCACTCTATTAGTTCTTAATGTACATTGATACCCGGAATGTAATTCCACCAATCTTGCAATTCACCATGTTGCATTGTCATGAAATGCCAAAATAATAGTCTTTGGAAATGCAAACACATGGCCAGCTTCAGGGAGCTCACTGACACATGGCTTTACTTCCCGTTATTATTCTAAATAAAATTTCCAGAATAGTAGAATTATATTCTGACTTGCATGAACACCTACATTAAATCCTAGATTAAAAAAAAAAAAAAGTCTTTCTTCTACGAAGTGCTTATGCTATAAAAAGGATACAATCAGTATTACTGACTGTTTCTCTGGCATAAATTGTTCATTCTCCTGAGCAAGTGACCTGGTAGATTGGTAGTTTCCCAATAATTAATTAATTAATATATTAAGTAATTTTTTTAAGCTACAAAGGTATCTCTCTGATTAATCATGTACATTCTTAACATAAAAGGACCTTTGTCTATTCTGGCTTAGAAGCTGGGAGGAAGTCTTTCAAGCCAAAACAATTATCTCCCTGCCCTAGAGAAGACATGAATAAGCAGATGCATGAGGAAGCTCAATCTTCACCATCAGTTTGGGAAATGACATAATTCATTCTCAACACATAGTAGGGAGGGAGAGAATATGCTAGTGGAAAGTTGACTAATCCAACTAAAATTCATAGATTTCATTACTTTGCTTGCTCTTCCATGAAATCTCTAAATATTAGAAATGCTGTTTAAACACACAGTAACTAATAAAAACACATTTGAAAGCTACATTTAATTGATTTGGGCATTACTCATAATTTTGAATTTTTCCCATCACTGCTCCCCTCCACTGAGTCTATTACCAAGAGTTGAGTCTATTTGTTAAATTGTCTTCACGTAAACTCTGGGTTATCCGACGGTGTTCGAGTTTGAGGGACTGAGAGGCCATCTTTAGCTATATGTTTTTCCCAGACATTTCTGAGGTCATATTATTCTTATTACTACATAATCAATTGTACAAATAGTTTACTAGTCAAATTACTTATGAGGCAAATACTATTTCCTAAGACGTTGAAAACAACCAGTCAGTTATAATGAAGAGAATGATAAGAAACAGTCATTTTATTATACTTTATATTTTCCGTGCTTTCTGAAGTTGGCAAAGTGCCTACAACAGAATCAAAATGAAATTAATCCACCAAAATCTTAATTATAGGCTGGGTTGAAGAGTATGAAGAGAGTAAATACTGACTTTGAAGTAGCTTGGCTTTGAAGTTAAGGTGGCAGAGAGGCAATTGGAATAATGCTAAAGTTGAGAGATAATTTTCTTTCTTCTAGGATAGCAGAATCTTAAATCACAAGACAGCCAGTGATAAACATTTTTTTTCTTCTCTTACACAGATAAAAGAACCGAATAAGAGAAAAAGTTGGGTTGAACAAATTGGTTGGTGTGAAAGCAAAGTTGTGTCTATTCCACTCCAGGAAGCCTTTTCTATGGTCATTCTAACTCTCTCTCATACGTGTGCTCCTACCTCACTCTAAGCTTACCTCTGCTTTAGAACTGTAAATTGATTATTGATTTCCCTGTGAATGAACACAACCAGCCTGTTAACACTTTGAAAGGATTGTGTCTTATTTATCCCTTTATCCTTAGATCTAGCAAGGGATTGGGTGCTCAGGAAAGGTTTGGGCTGTGATGCATAGTTACGTACTTGAGCAAAGTTTTAAAAAATTTAATTGATGGAGTTGATGTTTTATGGTGATAGCTTGAGTTAGCAGTGGACCTGGAACCAAATCCCAGGTTATACTGTTGTGGGCTATGCTTCTTTGTATATAGATCAGAAACTGACTTATTTCAATTCTTCTTCTAATCATTTCCTCTAATAATAATAGCTGATCTCTACTGAAACCTTACCATGTTTTGGGCACAGTTCTAAGAACTTGACACAATGGAATAATCTCATGTAATATTCTAAACCTGTGGTCCCCAAGCCCTGGGCCGCAGAATGGTAGCAGTCCTGGGCCTGTTAGCAACCCAGCCGCACAGCAGGAGGCGAGCAGCAGCGAGCAAGTGAAGCTCCCTCTGTACTTACAGCCACTCCCCATCGCTTGCCATCCCCCACCCCGGTGTGTGGAAAAATTCTCTTCCATGAAACCGGTCCCTAGTGCCAAAGTGGTTGGGGACCGCTGCTGTCAACAATCCTGTGAGATAGGCACTACTATTACCCCCATTTTTTAGATAAAGAAATGAAAGCTTAGTGGGAGTACTTTATACAAGATGCCCAGGCACTCTGACTACAGATTTTGTGTTCTTAATTACTACACTCCTATCACCCCAGAATATTATCACGTTCTGAAAATAGAATACAAATTAATAAAATAGCATTGTCCATTATGGGTTTATCCAAGAAGACCTAATCAGCCAATCGAACCTCTGCTGCTGCCTGTTAGTAATAGGCAAGACAATTCTCATTCTCTCTGCTCCATGCAGGAGGAAGAAAATCTTCCAAGTCCTTCAGCCTAAGGATGGATTTGCAGAGGGGGCGTGCTCATGTTGGACCAGGCACCATGGAGAGCTCTCAGAGGCTGCTGCAGAGTAATCCTGCCCAGACTCACAGTTGCAGAACTCTACTCCAGTATCCAAGCTCTGGGCTTTTGGAGCTTAAAAATGAGGACTCCTGAAGTTTCCTTTGTTTCCCCCTGAGAACAAAATAATTCACTTCTCCATGTCTTTTCCAAAGTCAAAGTCAGGAGGCCACTTAACTGCACTCTTCCTGGATGGCTACACGTTGCAGTCAGGTATGAAGGGAAGGCGCCAGGCGCTCAGGGCCATCCCCACTGAGTGTCTAAGGAACGGACTGTCAGTGATAATTAACACACCAAAAATAAAATTATGGGTGATGGATTCGATTAGATGCAAATAAACCTGACAGGTCACCTCTGAATGCTTGTGAGGTCTCTAAGAGAAGACTTAGAGAAATGAATATTTGGGTTTTTAATCCAATAGACAACCCCGTAAATTTATGATGGGATGTTTAGAATGACTCATTCACTCTTGACTTGAGTGTACTTATTTATAGATCTCGTTCAGTAAAAATTGTTATAATGGATGAAAACTGCACAACACCAAATGTAAGAACTGACTGTTTGTGACTGAAAGGTCCGGTGCCTTTGATCTGCTGCAAGTTATCCGTGTAACTAAACTGCACGACTGGGGCTGGGAACAAGGACAGGCAGACTCCTTGGCTGCTCCTTCAGTTCTCTTATCCCTTGGCACTTAGAGGGGATTCCCGACTGCCTACAGCTCCCCCCTCTAGTGCCTCTTCCAGAACTGAACTCCTTAAGTAGTAGCCACAGTCTATCCTTGCTGTTGGAAAGCTAATACCTTACCTTGGGGTTTTACTAATAGTATTAAGCAAATAAAGGGAGATACATTACCAATGATAGAATTTCAGTAGCAGCAAGACCCTCTGACGCCCCTCACCAGCCCGTGCCTGCTTGCCTGCTCTTTCCAGCCACAGATGCTGACCCGCCTAGAATCTAGGTGTTACTGTAACAGTATGCTATTAAAATCTCCCTTGTATGCCAGAACACGGATTTTCACAATTAATGAAATACCAAACTAAACACATGGATTATCCATAGTAAGATCAATAATATAAAATCCATAGGCTTATGGCCTCCATCAGGGAGGGAACATATGTGAGGAACCTGGTGTTTTAAAATAAAATGCTCCGTTACGTGCGTCTTATTAGAACTTTGAACTGGCAATTACCTTGAACATTAGACTGCAATCTAAAACCCTAAAACCTGACACATGTCGTGTTCCGCATTGATTGGGAAGCCTCTGACATCTTGTACATTAGCCTCCCAGACTTATAAATGATAGAGTATAAGACAACACAGTGAAAATTAATTGCGTATGCCAAACACTTATTCAACAGTGACTCTTTTGCAGAATGCTTGAATATCTCTACTTGAGCAAAATTTGCCAGGTTGATTATAAATGTGATATCTTACCTCTTAATACATTTTACAATTTGCACATAATGGTTCCAAGGGAACTTGCAAACCATAGTAAATCATAAAATTCATTTTGCTTTGCATCAATTCATTCATCCATGCGCCAACTAATCACCTCATTTCAAAATTCAATAAACCTAAATACCTGGATTTATGATGCTTTGTCAGAATTAACAAGGGAATATCAACAATGTGGAATTGGAAGTCTATTGCGACTCAAAGACAAGCACCTAGTTGAAAACAATTAAAAAGACTAGGCAGCAATAATTATATCTACAGTGTTAGCAAATAAAATAAATTAAAACTGATTTAATTTCTGCTCTGGGAGATGGGGGGAAACACAGAAAAGCCTTAATTTAGTCAGTTAAAACAGTGAAGTTGTTTGGAAGCAAAACTTTAAAGTGACTGAACTGAGTGTGTAGTATTAACTGTTCTTAATTGCAAATAAAAGGGCACACGCAGGTGTATTTTTAAGAACGTATTGTACTGGTGGTCACATTGTAAAGAAGTCACACTAGTTCCTAACACTTTTATTTTCCTTACGAGAACCTTGACAGGGAAGACCTTATGGCAAGGATTTACTTGTATAAAACCCACTTGCCATATCATTACAATATACAGTATAAGAAAACACCTCTCATGTTTAGGCAAGTTACAGCACGATTTACGCAAAGGGGCCCCTTTGCTAAAACTGCATCTTACACTCGCTTTTATAAGATGCCATTCACCTTCTATATTAAACACTAGCTTTTGATTGATAGTCCTGCCACAGAAGAATGTCTATAATGCTGATATTAAATGTATGATCTCATCATGTGTGTGTGCATAATAGCCATACACACACATACATGCACACACACCACACATACAAGCTCATGTTCATTACTACGAGTTGCAGAGCCAGAGAGAAAAAGTACAATTATCATTGATTTTAGTTCAAAAATAAAACCTGGAGACATCAGTTTAGCAGCTGTTCTTATTCAGTCTGTCATTATATATTTAAACTAAAATAATTTTTCTGCTAATAACAACAATGGATGACTTTACATTTGATTCTTAATGTTTTCCTATTAAATTTTTCTTGCAAGCTTAAAATGGCATAAAGAAGAAGAATAACACGCATGAAGATGTATAGAGCATTTAGTGAAGCAAAAGGATAGTCATATATTTTTCTTTAAAAAGGCTTAAAAAGGTATCTGATTGTTAGGAGTCACAAAAGGTCTATATGGTTCTGTTGCCCCTTTAATTAAATTCTTAGAAGTAATCAGATGCAAAATGACAAATGGCAAGAAGAGAACATACCACTGCTGAATAATTTTATCATTTATACCTATAACTGTCAATCCAGGAAGGGCTATTTTTTATATGTCACCTAAATCATAAGAGCTGGTACCTTTTTCTGTGATTCATGTTAGCCCTGCTCTATGATTTACGGCTAAATTATTTCCCTTCTCTTTCAGGGGATTTTTTTTTTGTCTCCTTTCTGTGATTAATCGCTCTGGTTTGAATGAGCAAAGCTTTTTAGATGAGTGAGTGTCACAATTTCGTTGAGTATAAATTTTTTCAATATGATTTTTTATACATATGTTTTTTTTTAATGTGCTCAGAAAAGACAATCATTTATTTAAAGGCTTATATTTCCATTAAAAAATTCTTGCCTACCTCAGTTATATATTCCAAGCTTTTCTTCCAGAAACAAATGGCCTTTGCTTTGACAAGACACAGTGACAGTGGTTATTGGCAGTGATACTGCACAATGACAGAGCTTTTTCACAAAGTAGATGGCCCTGGTTTGAGAGATTTAAGACCACAGAATGTCTCGATGTCTACTTTCCCTGAGGGAGAAAGTGCCAAATAATCCCTGTGTGTGGGTGGGTGTGTGTGTGTGTGTGTGCGCGTGTGCGCTCACACATGTGTGCTCTCTTGCTGGCTCTTGAATACTCACAGGCCTGCCCTTTCTGGGAATGACCGACACATCAGTCCCTGGATTTTAGTCCTTTGAACAGGGAAAGTAGATGTTTCAAACACTTTAATGAGCACCACCAACTAGACTCTGTTGCCGTATTGGGTTCCGGGAAATCACATTTTATTTCAGACAGACACGTTCGATATGAGCTTGGCAATCTTTCTGAAGACAATTGAAACTGCCTCCCCTCAACCACCTCTCCCCCCACCTACATCTTTTCTCCCTTCTTTTACTAACAGCTTGCACCTCAACTTTTCACGTTTATAAACCTAAATGCTTATGTTTGCCACATAAGCAGTCAACTTACCTTCGTGGTGTAGCGGAATGTATCCCTAACCTACCTCAAAGATAGCCACTGGGAAGAAGAAAAGCACATTTAGCTGGGTTTTTTTTTCCCCAATCAAATCTTTACTATGAAAACTGCTTATCAATAATTGTGTGACTTTTCTTCCTTTGTCCTTTATCGAGTGAAAGGCTGAAAGAAGCATGTCCTAAAGGGAAGTCAATTCTTAAATACAATAGAGAAAGATTATGCCAGACTTTTACCAAAACCCGGATTGTTCACGACTGAGTAATCTGAGTTTGGAACTCCATCCGCTCCTGCTGACTCTACTTCACCAGACTCATACCCGGGACAGAGGGAAAGTATCAAGGTAAGGGTTGGTGCTCAATAAATGTCAGTTCCCTTGCCTTTATTTCCTATGCCCATTGGCCCAAAGACCCAGCGGGCAAACTATCTTGACATGTATGGCTTCTCCAAATTGGATAAAGTTTCCATTTGGGTCACACACTTTTGTCAGATTTCCAACAAACGAACAAAAATAAAATTTAGTTGGATAAAAGCAAGCACTGCCAGAAATTGGATTTTAAAAAACAGTTGTATATTCTAATTTTCAGATGATTTTTGCTCTATATAAAATGCCGGCATATAATCCTGACATTCCATACAATAAATTATTGGAAACTGGAATTCTAAAAGTAGGTATCAGTCACCCAAGCAGGGAATAACTCAGGTGGGGTCACGTTGTCACCTGCATTGTTCATGTGTGCACTTACTCGTTCATTCACTCCGTAATACAGGCCTACGATCCTACCAGTTGGGCCATCGATGTGGATTTAAAGATAAATAAAGTTTATGTGTGTCAAGCAGAGGGGAAGAGAAAGCAGTAAAGTGAATGGGAAAGAGAATTTGTTCTAGCCTCACTTTGAGGCTAGGTGTTAAGTCTGAGACTAAGGGTAACCAAGATGAATGCAATCCTCTGAAAGGGAGAAGTGAATTGGAAACAGACACGATAATCTGGTATTTTCTCCACAAAGCTCTCCAGAAACTTTGTCGTCTGGTATCATCTTGCCTAATAGTTGGAGACATGCACTTAAACCTTGACTGTTGCATTTCCTCCTGTCTGTGCTATACATGCTCATGGACATACACAGCTACTCTGTCCCCGGCCACCTCTTAAAGAAAAAAAATATTGTTTCCTATTGTCCATTTTACAACAGGAAATGTTGCAGTCAGATGCTCAGTGGACCACTGTGACATTTATGGGTCAAGATACACATTCAAATGTAAGTTGATTTTCACAGTAGGGGATGTGAGACACAATGACACCTACTTGCAAAACCCTAAGGGCCTACTCTGAACAAGATCAAAAAAATTTTTTTAACCACAGACTACAGCACATGAATTGGTTTCTATCAAGAGAAAAATTTAGCTTTGCTGAGTTTGAAGACATGACTTGCACCAAAAGGACTAATTTCTCGTTTTTTCCCCTAGTTATTATGAATGCAAAAAAATCATTTTCCTTTGTGAAATAAATAGAATTGAAAAATTTAAAAAAATATTTAGACTTAAGTGAAGAAACTTACTCAAATGAACAGATTTATAATCATGTTTGACTTTGGGTTAATGAACATCTTTACACTGGTTATAAGATTATGACAATTTTGCAAGATGCAAATCAAGATGATTACAAAGATGCTTACAACAGCTCCTATGTGCTATCAAATTCATTTATCAAAAATTTAGGGAGTTAATTTCACAGGTTCTGAAAAATAAGAGTATGAACAGCAGACATTTGTACTGCTGGATTTCCTGTGAGTGTGAGTTAATCTATGTAAATCACAACAGTGCCACTTATACTCAATAAATGTTTGCTAGTATTTATTGTTGATTATTTATAGAATATGCTTAATGTTTCTGTCATCTATTGAAAGACCTTATTTATCCACAATATTACAAAAGTGTTACTTTAGATGAAAAACCAAGGGTCTGCACTTGTGTAGGTCTTGGAGCAGTTAGCCTAACGTAGGTTAGCCCAGTACCTTCTGTGGAAGAGTCCCTGGCTGATCAGACTTTAGCACTAACTCAGAAATGAGATTACAGGAAAGTCCTAATTCTTTCCAATAGAGGTGATGGCTTCATGGGAATCTCTGGCACGAAATAATTCAGGGTTGGGTTTCTGAGCACTGCTCCAAGCAAGATGTACATCCCAGACTTCACCGACACTGGCAGAGTCTATAATAGCCTCTGCGAGCAAGTGGCCAGAGTCCTCACCAATGCCCAGATGTGGATGACTTTCCTATGACATGGACAAACGAATAAAAACAAGTCTTTAGGGGGATTCTGACATTGTTCATTCAAAATATTTTTGAAAATAATAGAAATGTCAGCTTTTAGTAAGAATATGCAGCTGTAATGGGGACAAAAAAAGAAAACAACTACTTTTAGTTTCTAAAAAAGTTTGTTCTATCTTCCCAGCAAAGCTAATTTTGATGATATGGAAATCATTATATACCCCACAGATTAGTCATTAGAGTGTGAGATTAAATAGTTTCATTGCAATGCGAAAAGGAACAAAATAACCACTAAATAATAGTCATTTTCAGTAACAGCTGGCCTAATGTCTTCATACTAACACATAGGTAATGGTCAGCCTTAAATTGGTATCTTTCTTCCATTATAAGACTATTAAATGGTTTAATAAAATTTTATTTGGAAGGTCTATAAAATTACTAATTTGATATGAAAGGGTATATTTCTAAAACTCATTTTATAGGTAAACTCTGTGCTTCTCTTTTAACAAGAAGACCCAGAGAAGCAGCAGATATGCGATTATATGGTAAAGCAGAGATCACTTTTTTATAGAAAAAAACTATTCATTTAATGAATGGAATAATGTAAAAAGAAAACACAAAGTTCAAAAGAGAGGAAGAAAAAAGAAACCTAGTTTGTTCTAAATGAGGAAACATTTTCAGAAAAGTATATTGTGGTCTATACTTCATCAAAGAGTAAAGAAATGACCAGCTGAAGTGTGCTTTTTTTTTTAATTAAAATTTTAAAAATTACAGTGGTTTTAAAATCAAACGGGGGCTTACTAAATGATTTCCACGAAAGAAAATACCAAATGAATTAAATGAAAGCAATTACTTCAAAAATGTAGTTGAATTTTATGGAATTATCTTTTTCTTTCTCTACAAGTTTATGTAAGTGAAGCCTTGTCTGCTTACAAAAAATTGTAAATCTTTTAAGACCAGGAGCCATGTCTTATTTATTTGTGAATTTCCATAACATCTAGTATAGTGTTTTCCATGTAATTGGGCTCAATAAATGCTTATTGAAAAAATAAAGAAGGCCATGGGGAACTTCTGTCCTTTATGTTAAAAACAGACAGCCTGAAATATGAAGTCCAATCTGAAAGAAAGCAATTTTAGTATTTCTCAATGAGGGAGAAGAAGAAAAATATTTCTGACTCCACAACAGTTAAGTGGCACTGCTTAAATCACAAACTAAAAAGATTTCTAAAATATTCTTCTGAAATAAGGAATTATCACAAGGAAAATGTTCAACTCAGAAGTTTAGAGCGACCCTAAAACATTTAATAGAACAATCTTGTTCCCTGTTATTTATGCTGTCATGGTGTCTGGGTAACATGTATTGGTATTTGAGTCATTCTACTATCTGCAGCTGCTGGCTTCTAAACTATAGATGTTGCAGTCGTTGTTTATTGTGCTTCGCCCACAAAGATGAGTAAAACTAGTTTGCCACAGCCCAGCAAAGGGCACAGTGACTCAGAAAAAATATACATACTGATTCGACTTGGTGATTTTCATTTGTCCTCCTGTGTTTTGTTCCCCATACATAAATACCCTCTGTCGCTAAAATGTCAGAACAATACAGACAAGTAATACTAACACCCTGAGAACAGTATTTTAAAAGTTACAATTAAACTAGTTTCCTAGTAACACCCACTAGTGGATAAGAAAATGTGCAGGGATTTCATACAGTGATTTCTGACATTGGCAATCTCTGAAATACTTCTGTACATTTTAGGAAACAACTTGATTTGTCATTAATTACCTGCTGCCTTCCTAGCAATAGAAGACATACAATCACATTTCAGTGTCAAAAACTCACTCCTGGAGCGGGTGTGGGGGCAGGGGGGCCAGTCATCCTTTTACATCATTCTGGATTATCTGCTCTTTAAGTATTATTAAGTTTGGATTAACGTTTTCTTTTGCAGATCTTTTCAATACGGACACTCTGTATGAGGGTGAATGTGAAAACTCCTAACCACCTTGTTGAGATATTACTTCTAAAACACTGTCTGAGAAATTTTTTAAAAAATTGTGTATTTGCCTAGAATAATTGGAAATGGATTTAATCAAACATCACAAATGCAATAAGGTTCATGGAATAATACCAACATTTTGTTTGGACTTAACTATAGCACCAACTAACAGACAAAGGAATCTCTTAGTGAGTAAATTCAGATAATATATTGTGTTTCTGTGGATATGATTTTCAATAGTGCACATTTGAAATCTTAACTTTCACTTGAAAGTTTTTCTCTAGAATATAAAATTAACAGGATATAATTTTGTAATGTCAGACCTAGATGACCAAAACATCCTTTCTAAACAAATAAAAATCTCCACCAGGAGAGAAAGAATAATGAATTCTACCAAACATTGAAAACTAGAAGAAATGATTTTAATCACATTCCATACACTTAATTGGCTCCTGGCATCTTTTTAGATGATTATATTAAAAAACAAGCATTAATGTACAACTTTAACTTCCCAAACAGGAGAGTGTATTGTACATAGAACTTTTTGTTTTTCTGTCTTAATCTTAAAACAGCAGTGAAATCAGTCTTCACAGAATAATGATTGCCCCATCAGAGTCAGATTACCCTGATACAATCCAGCTCTTGATGCATAGTGTGTATTTTAATGCATTTAGGGATTGCCTAAGAAATCTGAAGTGTGTCACTTACGTCGTCACAGTCGGTTCATTTAAAAACACATTTCTCACATTTTCACACAAACAGATTCTCAAGAGATGACTTAAATGAATAAGACGTGAAAACATTAGATTAAAAGTTGAAGGATTTATTTTCTTTATATACTGAGAAGGAAGAGGGATGGGATAGTAGTAGGAAGGCAGCAAGAAGGAAGAGGTGTTTTCAGATCACATTAAAAATCAGGGATTTTTAAAGCCTACTTCTTTGTATTAATAAAATATTTGGTAAAAAGTTTGGGCATTTGGCTTCAACTCCTGCCAGGGCCCCTTCCCCTCCCACATGCACTATTGAACCACACCGACTAGGAATCGGGATGAATAGGAAGCAGTACACAGCATAAACAGAGACGTAGAGGTACACACCTGCATGGAGTATGCCAGGAACACTAAGAAAAGCGGCCCAATCCACCTCCACTTTAAGCCAGAAGCTGCCTGGAATTCTCCCAGACTCCTCCTTCTCCCTCCGATAATAACTAACTAACATTTGTTAAATGCTCCCGCATGTTGGGCATTATGTTAATTTCTTCATGGGCTTCACCCATTCGATTCTCACAAAGACCTTGTGAAGAAGACATTAGTGTGAACATCAGCTTAAAGAAGCGAAGAATCAGTCAAGCTGTGGTCTCAAAGGCTACTCAGGTGGTGGAGCACCTAGTCTCAGAACACAGGCTCTCGACCCCCATATCATACCACCTGTCCCAGCCAGCACAGAGTCTGTCAGCACGTAGTACATATTCCATCCGCCACTGTCTCTGAAGATGCTTTGCTCCATTCCTGCTGCCACAGTTTGGGGTCACATACCCTCTTCATCTCTCCTAGACCATTGTGTGCACATGTAACAGAACACTTTACCTGACACATCTTATCTTTTGATTAAATCATTTCACTGGCTCCTTATTTTCTGGGGCAGAGGTTCTTAAAGGCTAGTCTGGGGACCGGCAGCATCAGCATCACCTGGGAACCTGAAGAAACACAAGTTCTTGGGCGCAACTCCAGACCTACTAAAGAATAAGAAAGTCTGGGAGTAGGCCCGGCAAACTCTGTTTTAATAAATTTCCCAAGCGATTGCATTGCAAAATGCAAGCTCATAAGCAAGATTTGAGGCCCATTACGATCTAGGAGTCCAGATACAGAACCGTGGTTAGAAGGGTAAGTTTTAGGGTCAGACTGCTTGATTTGAATCTTCGCTCCCTCAAAGATGACTGGGACCCTGAATGAGTCACAACTGACTTTCAGTTCTCTTATGTATGAAAACAGAGACGAGGCATTTCAGAGGTGTTATGTGAAGATTAACCCCAGTCCTGTGCCTGCAATATAATGTGTGCACGACACATACTAGGGATATTGTTATTATTATTAATTCTCTAACTTTATTTCCGGTCACTCCCTACTTCTAACTTTAAGTGTCCACATTGGCAAATTCCCTGTCTTGCCCTCAACTTCCCACATTTTGCAACTCAGTGTCTCTGGGCTGCTGCGTCTTTACCTGGAAGACTCGCCCTCCTTTCTACCAATGTTGGTTCTACTCTCTACTCTACCACCAGAAAAATTTCTATTTGTCATTCCAAACCAAGCAGACAGATCACGCCTTCTAGGAAAACTTCCAGATCTTTTACTTCACTCTGTGGGTTTAACCGCTTCCTTTTTTGTTCTACTTCCAACCCTTTTACTTTTATCGTTACACTCCTAATACTGTATTATGATTTGGTTCAAGTTTGCGTCCCAGTCCAGACGGCGAGCTTTTCGTGCATCTTTCTCACCACTGTATGTGTCCCGCTTAACCCTACATAGTAGATGCTTGGTGGATTTTCAAAAATCCGACTGCATTCCCAAGGACCTTGATGATGGCAAGTAGTATCTTTTCTTTAATAAGAACAAAAACAAACAAAACAAGTTCTGCCTAACTAATTTAACATTTGCTACATGGGATCACTTGGTTTATTGTTTCAGTTCTATCATTTTTCCTGTACCATGTTCCAACGTTCACTGTACTCCCGTGAGGGGTGACATGAACCCCTGTAGTAGGTGCTATTGGAGCCTCACCCAGACCCTCCTGGCAGGTCCACTGCACCCATCTCCCACCTGCAGAGTGCTGGCTGTGAAGGCTCTCAGTGGTTTCATTTTGGGGAGAACTGACCTCTTCTGACAAGGCACCTTGACCAGGAAGTTGGCTCACAGCCAGTGGCCAATTGCAGTGGATCCTAAGTGAGGCTGACCCCAGGGCCTGGAGACTGGAGTAGTCGGCAGTGGTGTGGACGTTTGGTTTACTGTCTGGAGACTGCTGTGGATCAGGCCAAGCAAGATTTACCTGAGCCCCCTTCCTTGCTTAGCTCTTTCTCCTTCCCCGTCCTGTTT
>NW_012149441.1:766183-767980 GCF_000956105.1 Propithecus coquereli
AAAGTATTTAAAATATTTAGAAAAATAACCTGCTTAATATTATTTTATCCCTACTGGAAAACAAACAAAAAAGCTGTGTCTACCTAAAGCCAAATTTTGCATGTGAATTTCTTTTTCATAGAAATGAAAGTATTTACTTGATGTATAGTCATGAGTCAGTAATTCTTTGGATCATTATCACCCTACGGTTGAAGTGATATTTTTGGTGGAGTGAAGAAAAATCCTGGACTAGACAGAGTAAGCATTAGCTAACTTTATTGTAAAGTTACTTATACAGAAAGGATATTGCATCTAGGCAATAAAGAAAAATACCTTCTAGTTGTGGATAGCAAAAACAGTACTCATACAATAATGGCCTACTGGAACCCTAAGGCTCTTCAGAGTTGAACAATTTTGGTGATGAATGCCTTCAGAACAGAGAAAAAAGACTGGTGTTCTTTACACCTGCATATAATCACTAAAGTGGTTTCTTTCCAAGGGAAGAAAATATCAAGGTCCAGTGAAATGTTA
Organism: Propithecus coquereli; assembly: GCF_000956105.1. Classification (NCBI taxonomy): domain Eukaryota; kingdom Metazoa; phylum Chordata; class Mammalia; order Primates; family Indriidae; genus Propithecus; species Propithecus coquereli. The sequence goes on from NW_012149441.1 coordinate 766,694, forward strand.
GCTATTTTCTGGTAAAAAGATCAAAATGACTGAAATGCAATAATCTTTTTATTTATTTCCAATTAGACCACTTCACAATCTGGGCAAACTATAGGATTTGACTTGTAAAGTCTTTCTCAAATGCATTTGTCCCTTACCTGTCTTCTCCCCTCTCTTCTGTCTGTCTTGGAAATTTTGCATATGAACTGTTTCCATTTAGCAAGGATATGCTTATCTTGGCCAGTCTATGTTTAGTTCTCCTATAAGCTAAAAGAATGTATAAATGTAACCTCCATGTACACAATTTCCCATGAAAAACAAAGAACAGAAAGATAATATTCAGTTGATCTTCTAGCTCACATTTTAGCTTTAAAGGTGTCCTGGTTTCTATAGGCTCTCTGCACACGGTTCAGTATTTATCTTCATGGACAATCGATGTAATTATTTGGATAATTGAAATGGAAATTCCCTTTTGGAAAACATAAAGTCAATGGGAAATTTAGAATGTTGAAATTAAGGATGAGTTTATGAAACTTGACAATTTGGACTGACTTGAGTAAAAGCTATATCTCATCTCTGCCTAGCACTTTACAGTTTACGGAGCACCTTGGTTTCTCATGACAATCTTTTGTAGTGAAAACAAAAACAAAAACAAAAACAAACCTGGAATAATTTATGATATTTTTACAATCTAGAGTTGTTCTATTTTTATCACTCCCTAACTGGTTATTTGAACTATATTGTAGAACACTTCACAGTGAACTCTATCCAAAGATAGAGGTAAGATAGAGAAACACGCGAAAACAAATGAACAATATGCAATAATTTGTAGCTGACAATAATACCTGATTTTACCTTTTAAAAAAATACATAATTATCATTTCTAAAGGTTTACAATAGCTCCTTATAAGAAAATATGCTCACCAAAATATCCTGATGGGTTGTCAATGAATTACTTCTGGTTGAATTCACAAGCTTACATTGTAGCTATTAATAATTTATCTCCCATCTGAATTATCTTTAATGCTCTTTCAATAAAAGGTCACGATAAGCCATTGTATAGTTGAGGCCAATCCATGTATTTTATTCTGGAAAAAACTGTCATGGGCAGACCAACAAATGTCACAGCCTTCTGACAGCTAAGGACAGTGATCACTGTGGGTTTATCATGTGGATTTGGCAGATATCCTTAAGGAAGTTTTTCCTCTGTCTATTGGCCTGTAGTTCTACTGGTTTGTTCCAGCATGTTTACAGAGCCAATCAAATTTCAGTTTAAAAAATGTTTTTGACAAATTAAAAGTGATTAAA
>NW_012149441.1:769621-771174 GCF_000956105.1 Propithecus coquereli
TTTCATTGAACTCTGTTTTCTTCAAAAAAGCTATTACCATTCAAAATTTGCATATATTTTTGTGGTATTTGTTTTTCATCTTTCTGATTAAAATATGAACTCCGTAGGGGCCTAGAACTTGTCCATTTTGTTCGCCAATGTTTAATATTACCTTATAGCATGCCTAGCACATAGTAGGTGCTCAGTAAATATTTGTTGTATGAGTGCATAAAATAATCCCTAAAATAAACATAAAAATATCTGACTGAGATAAATTCTCTCAAAGAAATGTGGTGTTATCAGGCCATATTAAAGGGAAAGTTGACCTAGAGGATCAGGGAATGTTTCCCAGACAAAGGGAATTGGGAGGAGGAGGAAGGGGGAAGAAAGAATATGTGAAAGTTCTTCTGTCAGGATTAGTGTAGTTTATCCAAGGAGCTGAAATAGAGCTAATGCGTCTGGAGCTCAGAAAAAGAGGAAGTCAGGAGTGGGAAATGAGTCTCCAGGGATAGGCAGGGCAGATCCTAAAATATCTCCGTGGTCATTTAAGGGTCTTCTTTGTTCAAAGAAAAAAGAAAAGATATTCCGTTGTTTTAAAGGAGAGAAACACAGCCAGGATTGAACTTTGAGTGCAGCACTGCCACGACAGTATGGAAATTTACAATTTGGGGAGGGCACGAATAGATGCAAATAGAATGATCAGGGGACTCTGTTGTCCTTCAGCTGAGACAAAGGGATGTCTTAGACTATGGAATGGGCATTGGACATGCTGATAAGCAGATACACTCAAAAGATAAGAGGACTTCTTAACAGACTAGATAATGTGAAACCAGGGAGGAACTTTTCAAAGGACTGTCTCTCTTTTGCACTGGATGCCTCTTTCACTCTCTGGAAGGAATTGGCTCTGGAAGAGGAGTAGGGTTGGAGGAAGAGCAGCTCTGAAAGTTCGGTTGAAACCTGGTACGTTTTAAGTGCCTGTGGAGATACTCAAATACTCAAGCAAGTACCTATGGAGATATCAAGAGAGATGGGGAGTGGGAATTTGGATACGTGAGTCAGAAAGGCAGACGTTAGAACTAGAAATGAAATTTGTGAATCATGGGCATTTGGTAATAAAGAAAGCAATGGGCATGGATGGGTCTGTGTAGGGAGAGAATTTAGAGTAAGAAGGGAAGAAATGTTAAGATGAAGCTTTGAGGCACTCCCAACATCTAAGGGCCAAGTAGATGTTGCCATGAGTCTGTGAAAGCACTGAGAAGGACCAGTCAAAGAGATAAAACAAAGTGATAACAATCAGGAGCATAGGTGGCATAAGTGTTTCAGGAAGAATAAAGTTGGTCACATTCAATGAAGATTAGAACATGCCTCCAAGATTTCATGGTCTGGATGACACGGGTCACTTTGGGGAGAGCTATCATGGTGGATTATTTTGGGTCCTCCTAAGATAGGATGTGTTGAGGAGTGTCTTGGCTTCATTGTTTGTAACTTACATGACATAGCTTATACATGTAACCAAATAAAAAAATCTATTTTAATTATAACATATTTGTGATCTTTTATGTTGATGGGAGTTT
>NW_012149441.1:771224-772969 GCF_000956105.1 Propithecus coquereli
TGGTTTACTGTCTGGAGACTGCTGTGGATCAGGCCAAGCAAGATTTACCTGAGCCCCCTTCCTTGCTTAGCTCTTTCTCCTTCCCCGTCCTGTTTGCAGGTTTCTCCTAAAAAGTGCTCTCCCAATCCTGCCCCACCCTCCACTTCTAGGGAACTCCACCCCTGACAGCCCCATTTCCCTGGCTGAGCTGCTGAAACTCATGGAGGGTGTTCCCAGGGCCAGACAGCTGCTGTAGAGAAAGCCTGGACCTCCAGGTTTGACAGTCTCTACTCCCCAAAGGGCCTTGGCAAGCCACCCACCCTCTATGAAACACCTTGATCCATAAATAAAAAGGGAATAAATGATTATATCTGTCCTGTCTACTTAAAGAATAGGCATGGAAGTTTAAATAAAATAATGACGGCAAAGATATTATAAAACAGAAAGGCCAAGAAATTTAAGGGGCATATTCTCTAGTAAACAACCTAGATTACCTGAACTTTTCTGATACATTCTATCCTAAATATCTTTACAAATCACCGCTGGGATCTCAGGATTCTCCACTGCCCTCTCAGCTGGGAGTCCACAGGAGTAGAATGCTGGGGATATATGTGACCCCAATATGAATTTTTTTTTTTTTTTAAGAGAGATGAGGTCTTGCTCCGTCACCCAGGCTGTAGTGCAGTGGTGTGATCATAGCTCACTGCAACCTTGAGTACCTGGGTTCAAGCCATCCCCTGCCTCTACCTCCCAAGTAGCTGGGACTACAGGTGTGCGCAACTATGACTCACTAGTTTTTACATTTTTTTTGTTAGAGACAGGCTCTTGCTATGTTGCCCAGGCTGGTCTTGAACTCCTGGCCTAAAGTGATCCTTCCACATAGGCCCCCCAAAGTGCAAGGATTATAGGCGTGAGCCATTGCACCTGGACCCTACCATGAATTTTGTAAGTCCTCATTCTTCACCCACTTTAGCTCTAGAATTTACTCATGTTTGGTCAGAATGTGTGCTCATCCCTGCTCTTCCACATACCCCAAGTGAATTGCCGTACATTTTTGTTCCTATTTAATTTCATGTTACTTATTTTTGACCACTGTTTCAATCTACCAAGGTCATTTAAAAGTCTAATCGTATTATACATGGTATAAGTCAATCTTGTGTCTGAGTATATATATATTTTTCTCTTCCTATCTTGACAATGTTATTTTGAGTCAGACCCCAAACCAAGTCTAGTTGCTTTATTTTAAATAAGAGGCCACATCCAAGTTCACACAAAGTGTCCATGTCTATGTGTAGAGAGGTCATGGGATCAACTGTTTTAACAATCAACCAGTCAATTTTGTGAAACAACTGCTTTTTCTCATTTTTTACTGAATTGACTGGTAAGCTGCCTGGAGATGTAAACTTAAAGGGAAAAACGAAGGGAAAATGTCTTCAAAAAACCCTGCTGTCACTGAACGGAAGATCTCCACAAAAAGGGAAATTCAAAGCAAAGGCTCTAGCTGGTTTAATGAGATTTTTAGTTCGATGATATAAACAGCCTCTGTGGCTGTGCTGGAATACTCACAAGGACTTTTTGTTTGACTATTTATTGAATTCTCTTTTTGTTAATTGTTGCAGTTGATTTAAATTATATTGTGCTCCACTTGGGGGCCTTGAGTGCAGTCATGTTTAAGCGTCTGATAATTCACATCCAGCAGATTTCAAGACCTGAACAATATTGTTACAGTATATTTTCCTAAATTCAGCTAAAAGGAATTGTTGATC
>NW_012149441.1:787414-795245 GCF_000956105.1 Propithecus coquereli
CCATATTTCCAAATCAGCATTTCTAAGATTCTGTTCTGGGGAACAGTGAATAGAAGGTCTGAGGAAAACAAGTTACATAGTTAAGTGATTTTATGAAATGTCATCTGTTGAACTATCTTCAAAATTTCACGATACGCAGTAGCTTAATAAGGTTTCTGAGATGTCTTGCACAAAAGAAGTATGTTTGACTTCATCTAAGTTAGCATTTCTAAAACTCAATTAAACATGTGTTGTTTTTTTTTCCCCCTCTTGGGCCATCTACTAACATCCCAATGAACTCCAGTTTTGAAAATTTGGGCTAGATACATTGATAAAGTTATTACTATAATTGCAAGTCTCCAACTGTGTTGGATAGAAATTCCCCATACCCCAACAGTGGTTAGTTTATAAGCCTGCAAGCACAACCATGCAATCTTATGTGAAGTGGATCTCTTTGCTATAATTTTAACACACACACACACACACACACTCTCTCTCTCTCTCTCTCTCTCTCTCTTCCCTGTCTTTTCCAAGGTGGCCACCCCCACTCCAGTCAAAATTTTCCTATGAAAAGTGGTCTAATCCAGGAGATTCTGAATTAAGAATGAATTTACAATAGGTACACATGTTAAGAAATAATAGTATGAAGTAAAGATACATTTGTTTTATTCTTATTCTTAGTTCTTCTATTTATAAGGAGTTGTTAGTGGTATATTATTTCAAAGAAATAGTATGTTCTGGAAGTCCTTACTTTAAAATGACATAAATTACTAGTTCATTGCAGGAGCAGACTTCTTTGTAATTGCTGTCTTCCCTGAGCTCTGAGCACCATGCTACATATAGTGTAGACATTCAATACATAATTACTAAATTGATGAAATTATTTAAAATTTCCATCATAATTCTTGTCACTGACCATTAATATTTATTGAACTCCTTGTTTTTATGTGATATTCTACTTCACTCTTAGACATATAGGTTTTTAAATCAAAGACAGGCTTTAAATAACATATATTCTGAGGTACCCATTTTGGTTCAGACACAGCTAAATAGAAAAAAGTCCATGGACTGAGATACTATAGACACATCTATAGGACATGGACAAATCCACATTCCCAAAGTAACTGTTAGGTAGATAGCGAGGGATTCCAGGTCTCCTAGGGAGGAAAGTGGGTACTGTTGCCCCCATCTTGGTCCTGCCCCACTCTAATCTCCTGAGAGGCTGCCATACCTGGGGAAGAGGGAATACCCTACGAATCTGCCAATCATAACTTAGTGCGCCAGCTGCAAAAGAATGTAGAGGACTCTCTAGCCCACCAGCCAAGGTACCTAGCACAGGTACCACAGAGTCCAGAAATTGAACCAGAACAATCTGCGTGTGTAGTTTAGGATCAGGTCATGTGACTCCCAACTGTCCAATCAAAATGGTTCCATGGTGACCTCTGAACCATGAGGGAGGTCCCAATCCGGACACTATAAAACAAGACGCAGACCATAACCAGGCCCTTCTTGTGCCCTTCCTTTGTCTCTCTTTGCTGCAATAGTGGGTCCAGTCATCATCTATGGCGTTTGTATCTCACCCTGTAAACCTATATCTTGCTCTTGCCCTATATATAATCCTATCTTTCTCTCCTCAATAAATCTCATTTTCTTGCTTGCCTAACTTTGGTGTATCTGATAATTCTTTGGCCATGAGCACACCAAGTATCTACATTTCAGACTAACAACTGACAGAAACACATTTGTGGCACTACTGACAACAGATTTGGTTGTGTACAATGTGGTATTAGGAATTTAGTGTAACACAGGGAATTTCATGACCTTGTGGTGTACGCTGCATTCCTGTGAATGCCATTTTGTTGACCACTGCGTGGCATCGAGGACTGTGCCCACGGTTCTAGTTCTAGCTTTTTAACTTTCAGGATATTTCCTTGAGTTTTGATGTGCTTACCCACGATATGGAGTCCAGATAACCTGCCTCTTTGTTTTACTGTGTTGGTCAAAATAAGCTGACACAACTGACGGTGGGAACAGAGACAGCTTCGGAATGGGTGACCCTGAGTTCTGAATGGCGGTGCCAGCCCCTCCCTTTGTAAGCCCCATGGCAAGGGCAAAGTACTTAACTCTTTGAGCCTCAGTATCTACTTCTATAAAATGAGGATCACAACCGCTTTGCATTTTATTCTGCCAATTGATTATACTATAATATATGCAAACTACCCAGCACAGTTCTTGGCACATAAAAGGGGAAGTTATTGCTAGGACCTATAATACTTGTGAAAAGCCCTTTTGCAAACTGTCATAGAAATAAGATACAATTAGCAATAATCGTTATGAAAACACATCATGCTAACAGCTAGAATATTCTCCCCTTTAATTCGTGCAGCCTTTTATGCAGTGCGATGAGAGTGGAAAGCTGGGCCTAAGTGGCTTCTCAGTCATATGATCTTGGTTAATTTCACTAAGCGCAGTTGCTTGGATTTTAAAGGAAGTTCATAACACTTCGCTCATAGACGTGCTATGTGAGTTTAAATGAGATGGTATATGAAATATCCTTAGCGCTGTTTGGCTGGCAGCGGATACTCAATAAATGTTAATTTTCTGCTTTTTTTCCCTCAAAACTAGTGTTAGTACCACATATGGAAATAAATAGAGGCAAATCTCACATTTATAGAGTGCCTAACATGTATTCACTCCTGCTTAAAAATCATGGTGGATTCCATATTATTTCCTACTTCACAGAAGAAGAAAGTGAAGCTCAGACATGCTCAAGAAGGGGGACTAGAGTCCCGTCCTCTGGACAGACCATTCATAGCAGTGTTATCAGGGTAGCAGTAAACATAACATTTGCAATACCTTCTGCACAGGCAAACATGGTTACGACCTCTCTTGGAGGGGCAAATGTTCCAGGATATCGTCAAAAGAATATATTTTGGAATTCTGCAACTTAAGTTAAAATCTAAGAAATTTCAAAAGATGTTATCTTTTTTCTAAGAAAAACAAAATAGGGGAACAAACCTATTCCTATTTAGTCTTGGGGTACAATCTATCATACGTGTCACGGATGTGTAAAAACTGCTCCCTGGGCCAGCCCATGAATGTCTGTCTGAGACTCCAGAGCGTATCAGAAGGGATCAAGGGGTCGTGCTAATGTACGAGCCAGAACTATCCGGCGCCAGGCCCTTTGCTCACAGCAGGAAATGCAAAGATGAAAAAGGTAAAGTTTTCTTCCTGCGAATAACCAGCTTGATGGGAAAAGTAGGCAATTAACCAGGTACTGTACTGCCACCAATAATTACTGTGTTGTGCTTGGGCATAAAGGGGCCGCAGCAGGAAATGAAATAATGTTTGCTGAGCACCAAGTACTAAGGCGCTTTACGTGGTTGTCCTTATTTCATCCCACTGCTGACTCTGAGGCAGGGATTATTGTTCAAACAAGAAAACAGAAACTCAGAAAGGTGAAAAAACTTGCCCCAAATCATACAAGCAACAAGCAGTTAAGCCAGGAGTTATTTAGGTCTGTTTTCTCCCAAGATCACACTCTGCCCGTTTACTGCAGGGAGATGCCGGCGATCTGAAACTTCAGCGTTCTGTGCCAGCGACACAGCCTGCGTGTGGCAACTTCCAAAGGAGGAGGAGAAGGGCACTCACACTACTTTATGTGTATTTAATATATGGATCACTTTATTCATGACAAACTTTAGTAATAATTGCTCTCATATTTATAATAGCAGGCAAGTTGATTATAATTTTTGGAAAACACGAAGTCCCTTGTTAAGGAGTCTAATTTACTCCCCCTAATATTAGGCAACTCTCAGAGTCCTTTATCACTTTTTCATTCTAGCCATTTACTTTCATGGAGAACATTACCTACCCATGCTGGTAGATCATTTTCTATAAATTATGTACAATACAAGTAGCAGTGTATAATACCACTACTTAAATAAATATGTATTATTTATAGTGTCACGGGTGAAATATTGAAAGAAATGATATAATTTGCCAAGAATCCTATTTTGAAAATAACTTGTCCAGAATGCTGAACCTGTGCAATACTGGCTTTTTTCTGCTGTTTAGATTTTTTTAGTAATAAATGTGTGTTATAATAAAATATTGCAAATAAACACTGCATTATTAATGTACCCTATACTTGCCTAGGGCAGCTGAAGCATAAATGGTTCATTTAAATTCCGGGCTCTTCCTGCAACACACAGTAGTTCTAATAGTTCTCTATGTAAAGACTAAACCTTTATTGTTTCCATTTCTACTCATAATGCTACATGCTGATGCAGTACCTACAGTATTTCATGCTCTACAACCAAGTATAAATCTTTTCCCTTTTCCTTCAGCGCCATGTATCTACAGCAAAACTAATATTATTTAGTATTGCTAGTATTTTCAAAAGAACGCATATATGGATGAATTTCTTCTCTAGTTCTGTAAAATACTTTGTCTTTCTTCCTATCTTTCACTGGGTTAAAAATAATCAATTTTAAGTGGCGACAAAATGCACCATTCTTAAATTGTGTTATAGATCATTTCAAAGCCAAGAGAATTAATATAGTGGTATTACTTTGTGCCTTGGGACATTAATAATCTAGAATTACCAGAGAAGAAAACATGGTAACAAACCGGTCACTCTCCACAATTCCTTTTTACCACAATGGGACTGAGGGACAGACGCTTTTACCCTTCCATTTTTCAAATTCATATATATTACATTATGTAGTTTTCATTAAATATTACCTAGTGGTTAATTAAAAATTATGAAGTGGTATTCATTCCAAAGTATTAATCAATATTTGCAATCCATTTACCTTGAGTGTAGAGATCAATGTCTAGAAGTCGTATTATAAGCTGTTTATCTTCTACATTTTACTTGGCTAAGATATACTTTTGGATAATCTATGAAAAGAAAATTTCATATCTAAAATTAGAAACTGTAAAGTGCCTTTTAAAGGGATAATCATAAAATAGTTCTTAATAGTGTTCTAATAAAGCTATCTTTTATATTCTTCTTATACATGGTTTCAACTTGTTGCTGCCATGCTGGAATAGTTCAGCAGGCAGATGCAGACTCCAGTTCTCCCTACAAGTCCTATCTAAAAAGAATTTCAACACAGTCGTAACATTCTTAAACAGAGTGGGCTTTACCTGTGGACTCCAAAATCAAGGTCAAACTAATCCACTGAACAGGCAGCCAGGTGTGCCAGGCACTAGGCAGACATGTCTCCTCTCCAGGTTTGCAAATCAGAAAAGGAGAAGAAGCAATTGGTGCTCTTAGCTTGCTCATGTGCTGATATGCTAGGGTTGTGTAGCCTATCTTAAGTGATTCTCAAGTGTGAATGGGGAAGCTTTGGGAAAGTGTGGAGGGGAAAGAGGAGAAAGAAATCCTCCTTACTAAAAATCCAACCCCTCTTCCTCATGGTTCCTGGTAAGGCTTCACACAAAATATCTCCCTTATAAGGTGTATGACTTAGTGGTGTATTCTGTATCTCCTTAAAAGACAGGGAATGTAGAGTAGTCGTTAGGAGTACATGGTCTCTGGAGCCAAGCAGTCTTGGTACAACTCCCAAGAAATCCTTAAGCAGTGTAGGACCTTAAACAAGTTACTTAACTTCACTGGGAATTCCTTCATTAAATAAAGGTGGATGATAATTATACTATCTCCCAGGGTTGTGGTGAAGATCAAATGCATTAGGATATAAAGAATTTAGAGCAGTGTCCAGCACATAGTGGCCTTCAATAAATCTTAGCTATTATTGTTATCACATATTCTAGGAAAGTTGAGGCATTTAAGCTTTTGCTATCTAAACAGGGCTAGATAATTGCTGGCGAAATTTTATTCAGGTGTCCTCTCTGCTCCTGACAATGCTGTGAATTGTGAGGAAGCCTCAATGACTCCTTACTTATCTATTACTGGCAGTTATTTTGAGTCGAGCACTCCACTAGGTGATAGGGAACATTATCTATCTATCTGTGATTCTATTCTCGAGGACCTTGCTGGCAAGAAGAAGGGGCAAAATGAAAAGTTATCAACCTATTATAGGGTAAGTCAAGTCTAACATTGTTATATATGAGAACTGAAGTCCTTGCTTAAGAGTCAGTTAGGTAGAGGGCAGAACAGGACATTCCAGGGAGAAAGAACATCAAGAGTAAAGGCAGAGAGGTAGGAATCGTTGTGGGTTGGATTACATCTCTCCAAAATTCATATGTTGAAGTTCTAACCCCCAGTACCTAAGAATGTGAACTTATTTTCAAATGGGGCTGTTGCAGATATTAGTTAAGACGAGGTCATACTGGAGCAGGTTGGGTCTCTAGTAAAATATGCCTGGTGTCCCAATACAAAAGGGGAAAATTGGACACAGACGCACCCATGGCGAGGACACCATGTGGATACTGGAGTTGTGCTGCCATATGCCAAGGCATTCCCAGAGGCTAGGAGAGAGACCTGGAACAGTGCCTTCCCTGGCACCTTCACAGGGAGCGTGGCCCTGCCAACACCTTGATCTCAGATTTATGGCTTCCAGAACAGTGAAAGAATAACTTTCTGTTATTTAAATCACTCAATTTATGATATTTTGGCATGGCGGCCCTAGCAAAGTAATACAGGAATAAAGATGGAACGTGCAGGGGACTGATCTGACTGAGCTTAGTAGAATTAGTGGAAAGTAGGCGTCTCACACCTCAGTGCCCCAGGGACAGGCCCGCAGCCACCTTCAGGGTTTCCAGAGCTCTGTCTGTAAAGGACAGCATCTTAGTCCATTTTGTGCAACTGTAACAAAATACCTGATCCTGGGCGACTTATAATGAACAGAAATTTATTGGCTTACAGATCTGGAGGATGGGGAGTCCCAGATTGAGAGACCAGAATCTGGCGAGGGCATTCTTGCTGTGTCATGCCAAGGTGGAAGGCAGGGGGCAAGAGGAAGTGGAGTGGGGGGAGGCAAAATCGTCCTTTCACAAGGAACCCACTCCTCTGAGGATGAACTCGCTGCTGAAATAATAGCATCAATTCATGAGGCCTGATCACCTCTTAAAGTTCCCACCTCTTAATATTGCTGCACTGGGGATTAAGTTTCCAACACATGCCTTTTGCGGAGCACATTCAAACCCTAGCAGACAGTTTGTGAGCCACTTTCATAAACAAATGACAGTGGTGGCAGTTTCTTGAGCAGAGGAGTAACATCAAGAAAGAGCTGTTTTGAAAGAATAGTCTCGTGGTGATTTGCAGGATGGGATAGAATGAGAAGACATTAAGGAAAGAGAACCTGAGAGGATAAAAGTAGGAATTAATGGATGGATACTGCTGCAGTGACGTCCTGATGCGGGATAGACAAGAGGCGTTCTGGGGTATTAGGACTAAGGGAGAAGAATATGGGATTTAAGAAGAAGCACACTTCTAAGGATTGATCCTACAGATATGATTCCGTATAAACAGGCATGTGTAAGAATGTACATTACAGCACTGTTTGTACTTGTAAAAATTTAAGCATTTATCAAAATATGATATTTCTATATCTGTGTAGTGGGATATACGGTTATGAAAAAGAATGAGGTAGACCTGGGTGCTATGAAAAGGTCTCTACATTGTTCCATGAAATGCGACAAGCGCAGAAGCAGTGGATGTGCCCAGGGCAGAGTGATGGAAGCGTCCACCCGGGTGCGGGTCATAAGGAGACACCGTGTCTGTAGAGTATTTAAAAATGATAAGGAGACTGACTAAGTCCAGTGTGGTTTTTATCATCACCATGTGCTGGCAATTCTGATAAATGTCACCGGTCAAATCCCTCTCCTGAAAAAATTTTTGTCGGTCTAAGTTTGAAATAATTGCTACAGTTACTGTTGAGTT
>NW_012149441.1:795295-796023 GCF_000956105.1 Propithecus coquereli
AGTTTGTGAGCCACTTTCATAAACAAATGACAGTGGTGGCAGTTTCTTGAGCAGAGGAGTAACATCAAGAAAGAGCTGTTTTGAAAGAATAGTCTGGTGGTGATTTGCAGGATGGGATAGAATGAGAAGACATTAAGGAAAGAGAACGTGAGAGGATGAAAGGAGGAATTGATGGATGGATACTGCTGCAGTGATGTCCTGATGCGGGATAGACAAGAGGCGTTCTGGGGTATTAGGACTAAGGGAGAACAATATGGGATTTAAGAAGAAGCACACTTCTAAGGATTGATTCTACAGATACGATTCTGTATAAACGTGTATGTGTAAGAATGTACATTACAGCACTGTTTGTACTCGTAAAAATTTAAGCATTTATCAAAATATGATGATATTTCTACATCTGTGTAGTGGGATATACGGTTATGAAAAAGAATGAGGTAGACCTAGGTGCTATGAAAAGGTCTCTACATTGTTCTGTTCCATGAAATGCGACGGGCGCAGAAGCAGTGGATGTGCCCAGGGCAGAAGCGTCCACCCGGGTGTGGGTCATAAGGGGACACCGTGTCTGTAGAGTATTTAAAAATGACAAGGGGACTGACTAAGTCCAGTGTGGTTTTTATCATCACCATGTGTTGGCAATTCTGATAAATGTCACCGGTCAAATCCCTCTCCTGAAAAAATTTTTGTCGGTCTAAGTTTGAAATAATTGCTACAGTTACTGTTGAGTT
>NW_012149441.1:797628-852761 GCF_000956105.1 Propithecus coquereli
TAAGAGTAGCACCCACCCGATAGAGTTGATTTGAGTATGAAATAAGTTAATTCTTAGCAAATACTTGGCACTGTTAGTGTAACTTAATAGTACAATTGTCATCTCACTTTAAAAAGAGAAAAAAAACAGTTCCTGGGGGGACATAAGCACTCAAGGAGTTGACAAAGAGCATGCAGGGTGAGCAGCATTAATCACCTACAGGATGCTTCCTGTCTCTCCCACAGAGCGTGAGGGCTGAGAGCAGGAGAGGGAAGGCAGGTGGAAAAGGTGCAGCCAGGGCAGCAAAAGGAAGAGTCCAGGAGAGAGGGCTCCCTTGACGTGATTGGCAGCCGAGCTGAGTAAGGAGACAGTGAATGAGGGGGTCCAATGAGTGTCAGATCTTTTTTCTGAAGAGGTGTGGCCAGATACGGAAGTTGAGCAGTGAACTTGAAAGTCTCTAGAGACACCGATGATGCTGTAGGTGACAGCTAATGACATATGTCAGGCTATTGTTCTAAGCACTTTTCATGTGTCAATTCATTTAAGCCTCACCACAGTAGCCTTCTATGGTCAGTGCTATTCTCATCCCCATTAACAGATGAAGAAACTGAGGGACAGAAATGGCAAGAAACTTGCCTGGATCGTTCAGCTCGTAAGCAGGAGAGCCACGATTTAGATCCAGGCGGTTCAGCTATGGAGACTGGTCTCTTAACCAAGGCACTAAATTACTTCTCTGAATAATGAAGAGAGTGCAAAAGGCCATCTACCTGACAACTGAAGTCATCGAGAATAGTGGTGGAATAAAAGAATAAAAAGAACACACTGGAATCATCTGCCAAGATGCAAACAGGTGCTGTGGGAGGCAGAAGATGATGGCAGCATTGATAACTGAAAAAAGCTTGCAAGAAAATCAGTTACTGACAGTCCCTGACTCGGGAAGTACTAAGTGATGTGAATCAAGGAAAAGCTGACTCCGCCTTGCGTGATTCCTTCTGTCCCTCACCCCTGCCACCACACTGGACAGCGGGGTCAAATCTCACCCTGCAAACGTCTTACCTGGATTTTGAAGGATGTTCTCATGTTTGCTTGCGGAAATCTACAGCACTTTAAGCTAAGATAAAAAGCTATAGTTCATAAAACATTTCCTAACACTCACTTGAATTTTAAATTTTTCCCAACTTTTTGTTACCCGAAGTCTATTTTCCCCCCATGACTGTAAGCTCACTGATGAGAAGGAACATTAAGGGACAGGAGGCTTCTAGGAGAGATCAAGATAGATAAGTGAAGAGAAGGAAAGAGAAAATGGTTTAGGAATAAAGGCTGGATGGCCTTCAGTTATTTACAAGATCATTTTGACGAATCTTAAAAACCATTAGAATGCACGATGGCCCCAAATCCACGTGCGTTTGGGACATGTAAGCAGTTGCTACCGTGTGAGGTGGGAGAATGTGCAGACCCAGGAAAGAGCCAACCTCTGTGTCCACTAACCAAAGGCCTCCTGAGACATAGTCAAATTCAGAGGGATATCAAAGGAATTGAAGGCACTTAAGGAACCGGGAAAAGAAGACTTCCATAGGGAACATTGTCCCAACCCCATGGAAAAATGCCCACGAAGGAGACCATTTGTTTGACTAGGTCATAAGTTGTCAGTCATAATTTTTTCAGAACCAGTTTTAAAACATACTTTTCAGCATTTTATTAATTTGAAATTGGCTCAGTATAATATAAAAATGGAAAACAGGAAAAAATTGTCCAGAAACCCCGCTGGTTGATTTATCCGTAGTGTGCAGATTCTAAGCTTGGGGTATAGTTGAACTCTAAAAACCATTGCAGTTTTTATCTTTATCTTTTATCTTTAATGGGTCTATGGCTATTTACTAGCAATACTATTTGGCAGCTGTTGGAACATTTTATCCTCTTTTTCTACCCTATCTGTGTTAATAAAAAATAAGAAAGGGTAAAAGAGTAATCCTAAGGGGGCAAAAGGCCTTTTAGCATAAATCGGGCAGAATCGATGTACAAAGCCCTTCAAGGAGAAGAATATAAAGCACTTAGTTGTTCATTGTTCTGTGGCTTATTCCAGCCCTTTCATTATGTGGCTGACATGAGACACATATGGTTCAATTGTTTCGTGCCTTCATAATACCAAAATTATTCAGTAGAAAGCATACATTAAAATCGTGACACGATGCCCTAATGGGAAAATAGAGTCTTGGGCCTATGCCCAGGCGACGAAGGTCAGGAAGCAAGTCCCACGCTCAGATTTCTGAGATGCCAATATCCAAGAGAAGAAGGACAAGGAATGTTGGTTCAAAAACTGTGCATAGAAGTAATAGAATAATGCAATGATTGCAGAACATGTACCATATTTAAAGTAATAAACACAGTCAATAGAAATAATTGACATATGGTAAAGTACGAAGTCCCAAGGATTTTTGAAAATTATCCAAATCAAATGAAAATAACTCAGTCATTTTAGCCCACTTTACACTGTGTATCTGTAAACTCAGAATTGAACAAAAATATTGGAAAAAATCTTGACTTTATGTAGCTTTGCATCTATATCAAAAGTAAAATAATTCACATATAAGTCAGAGTGGATAAAAACTCCATTTGAATTTTTAAATAAATATGTTCTAGCGAGAATAAATTTAAGCTAACAAACATAGCAAATGAAGTAGTTCAATTCTGTGACATTCTTTCCTTCTCTGGTTTTTATACTTTTAGAACATCTGGAAAGCTTGTGAAGAATCACTCTTTAAAAAGAAATGATGTTACTAGATGAAAAATTTTGAAACAATTAGAGTCTGTTATCTTAAATTTGATAAGGCCAATTTGATAAGGCCAAGCCCAAGAACTGAAAAGCAGAAGGAGCTTTTTACAAACTGCCAGTCCTTATCTGACTGCCAAATGTGTACCTTTTGGACTTTCAAATGGACTCTTTTGGGAGAAGAAAATGGCAGAAGAAAGAGAAAAATCCACTTAACGTTTTATGGACTTATTAAAAGAAAGTCTCTTCTTTCATTAACTGGGAAAAAAATCTCCATTAATATAGAAACTACAGCAACCAACTGGAGCAGACCCCGATAACTGCACCTCCCAAGACAACAATATCAGCATATCAGTAATCAGTTTTCTGAATTTTAATGATAGTTTTCAAACAGGGCTCATGATTCAGTAGGGGCCAGTAAAACTTTATACTATCTGTTTAAGACTTTCTGTCTCTTTTGGTACACATTTTTGATTACAGCTTTGCTCTAGATATTGTCCAAAGACTCTGAATCATGCCAAACTTTTAGCTAAACAGCTTTTAAGAACTAGGGGGAAAAGGGCATTTTGTGCAGAAATTAAAATGAGATTTTGTCAAGTTTTGTTTTCTTAAATAATTTCTCAACTTAGTATGGAAAAATTATGTAAAAAGACATCTTTCCAAATATTGTTAATCTGAAAGTTTGCTTTTCCATTAGCCATTGGAATGATCAAATGAGATAAGTTATGGATTTAATTTAATTTCATAAATAGCTCCTTAGCATGTGCTGATTTTCAAAGTATAAAGTAAGATCAAGGAAAAAATGGTGCCCATTGATATTAAGGTCAACTTTTAGGTCATTAAATATTTTCACCATTACACAACTGATTTAGCATTGTGCTTCTCGAATTTTAAAGTTTTGTATCTTCAAATATGTTGAAAAATTTACTATTGTTCCTTCCCTTTAAATAATTAAGTTTGGGGTCCAAATTATAAGATGATGTATTATTTCTAATGACCAGAGCATACATTCATGGTGCTTTCAGAATCTCATTGTTCTTTGATTCAATGAAAAAAGAAATCATTTGTGTCAATGTTTGAATACAATGTAAGATAAAGTAGGGATAAAATTTAATCCTTAGAAATACAGATTTTAAAAATATTTGACATAAAAATACACTGAATATTAGCTTTTGTACTGGTTGCTATAAATTAATCCATCCATAATGCCTCAACAGGTATAAAACATATTGAATGAGGGATTTTTCCAGTAATGTAAGAGGCACCGAGCAGATGTGCTTTGTACCAAATGATTTCATATTTCAGTGTGACAAAATAGATGAGCCACATAAAGCCTAATTTCAGCTGCAAATTGCAAGCTGGAATAAGTTCCAGAATAGTAAACAATTAGCTGCTTTATTTTCTTTTTAATAAGACTAAATTACCAGATAATATCTACTGGCATCAACTTGGCTAATAAAAATCTGTTTAATAGGATTTGCCATTTTTCCAATTGCTATCATGATCAGCTTTGCATTTTGATTATCTCTAAACTTTGCCTCAATTTTCTCATAGAAAAGCTCTCAGTGGTAATTGCTTTAACATTTATTCCAGGTCAAGTGGTTAAGTATGAATAATGATCTGTCAAAAATGTACAGTAATGCCGTCAATAGAGCAATTACCATTTAGCTGGAGATTATTATGGCAAAAGAGCACATTAACTGGGCACAATAAACAGAACAACAGAGAAAAAGGGGGCAAAGGGACTGACTGTTTGCAAAACCCGTGTGTTGTACATGTTCTTGACAGATATTAATTGTCTTTCAAGACCAATTAACCATACCCCCACCATGGTCTTCTCGGTATAGAGCGAATTCGGGACTTTTCATTACTGATAAAAGGAAAACAAATGTTTATACAGTTTACATTTAATATTCCCAAAAAGGCTGTCTTGCTACATTTCCTGCAATGGTGCTTATTTCTGCTGCGTTTCTCCGAGGAAGGCCCACCACAGAGCCCTGTTAGTTGTCTTTTGCAGTGAATCACCGATTAAATTAATGCTAATGGGAGGTGACAACACCTGCTTTTGTTGTCAATATTACTACAAAGGCACAATTTTTCAAAGTGTCTTTCTGTAAAAGGAGCAATGAATAAGACTGTAACTCAATACAGTACTACATGGGGGAAAAAGGTGATAAAAAAAGGAAATATGATGTTTACCCAGTCAACACACCATTGTTTAGTTGTGACTCCCTTAATATCTGGGGCTAAGGGGAAACCTTCAAACCAATATTCAAGAGCAGATGATAAACAGCTCTGCTTCGAGGTAATTCTGTAGCTGGCAATACACTTTAACACTCTTCCTAAATAACTTTCATATAATTCAAGAACAGGCTGCTGTCAGATTTACCTTATACTTTCATTGACTGATGTTTAGTTAGAAAAAATACTCTGATTTTAATTTTAATGGAAATGCACTCAGAAAATTGGTCATAGGTCATCAAAACCTATTTCTGTTTCTTTACTCACTGAGAAAATGATTCTTTGATCCTACTCTCTGTAGAATGATGGTCATAGGCACAGACTTGTGGGTCTCACAGAACTGGGATTGGGTGTCATGGTTCCATCTCTCATCAGCTGTGACTTCGGATAATTTCTGTAACCTAAGTCTCACTTTTTCCATCTGCAAGGTGGGATGATTACATGCCTACCTGTTACACAGGTATAATGACATGATGCATGTGAAGCATTAGACAGAGTGCCTGGGACATGGTGAGCATTTCATGAATGTTTCTTGTTCATTGTGCTATGGAAGCTAAAGAGTCAATGTAACAAAACGCTGCCTTGAGAGAGGATAGATTTGTATGCAGCAAATAAAATCATACACTGTGTGGGATGATCATCATTTGCTGTGGTGGAGGTGGGGGTGGGGTACAGATGTGCTAGAAGAATCCAGCCCTCCTTCCTCTCCTCACCTTACTCTCCCTTGAGAGGCTAAGGGAACTTCTAGGTTGTCCCAGTACTCTTGAGCTACTGCCCTCCCTCTGGGTCTCCTCAACCCTGAAGAATATTGAGGTTTAATCTTCAAGTTTTCACCACTGTATCACTCACCCACTGGTGGCTCCACTGATCTCTTGAAATATTTTTCAATATAGGATTTATTTTAATAGGTAGTATGAATGAAAATATCTCCGTGATCAAAGAAGTTAGAGAAACACTGTGTTAGACAAATAAACAAAAAGCTTCTTTCTACCGAAATTCTCATGTATTTCTTAAGTTCCCAGGGAAGGGAGAGGGTTGGTGTGGGGTGTTTCCTGAATTCATTTGACTACAGAATTAGTTTTTCCTGGTGTACCTCATTGGCATAGTGCTGTGAAGAGGACACCTAAGAATCATTGGTCCTCTAAACCTGTGGTCCTCAACCCCCCAGGCCTGTTAGGGACGGGGCCGCAGAGCTCCACTGCTTTCCCCCTCCCGCCAACACAGCCCGTGGAAAAATTGTCTTCGATGAAACCAGTCCCTGGTGCCAAAAAGGCTGGGGACTGCTGCTCTAAACCATTCTCATCCTGGCTGCGTACAGCCTCTTAACAGCCAAGCCCAACACTTTCTTTTCCCTTTTTGTTCTTTTTGCTAAGAGCACAGGTCATGGAGCCGGATTCCGCGCATAGGAATCCCACCGCGTTGCGAGAGCCTGGACGACTAACTTAGTCTCCTGGTGTTTCAGGTCCTCAACTGGAAAACAGGCCATCATGAAACATCTCTTCACTGTGTGGTTACAAGGAAATGCCAGGAAAGAGCTTAGAAAAGTACCTCGCACATACGAAACTCTATTTTAGCTACCGTCAGACTTAGCCCACCCTTCCTTCTTGAAACTCTCTCCTCCTTGGCTTCTCTGAGTTGTTTCTCTTTTGGCAACACTTTTTGTCAGTTTTCTGTTACATCCTCTTCCACCCCTTCAGTATTCAGTTCATAGCTGCACCCCTGCTGTTGTACATCCTCCTTGGATGAACAACATGGAAAACATCAATAATCAGCTATTTCTTGTTGTCTCCTAAACATCTGCCCTCACTTTAGGTCTGTATCTTAAACTGCCTGATGGATCCTTTCAAAACTGAACTCAGATCCTCCCACGCCTCTCCTGGGCCCATCTGCACCCACGTCTTCTCCTGTGTTCTGACCGTCAGTCACGACACCATTGCCCGGTTTTCCACCCAGAAACTGCGCCACCCTCATCCTAACTGATCTCTCTGCCACGAGTTTGGCTGTTTTCTAGTCCTTTATTTATAGTGCTCACTACAGATCTCTTCATGTGACCCTCTTGCTTACATCTACCCAGTTCCTTCAGGGGATAGTTTGAACTCCTTACTACTGCTCACAAGCCCCTTCCTTGGTGGGCTTCTGTTGCAGGCTGCTGTGTTGTTTTATCAGTTTTACCTTTTCTACATAACAGTCTTAGTAATGTAGCCTGGGGCTACATTCCCCAGCTTCCCCTGCAGCTAGCTGTCACAGGGGCTGGGTTTTGGTTAAGGGGACAACAGAAGTGATATGTGCCAGTGCCAAGGCTTGCCATTACAATGCTCATTGGCCCCCTTCTTGCATCTTCCTGCTGGAGATGACAAGACCTGGATCAGCTGTTTCAGGCCCAGAGAAGAAACTCACACGTCAAAGTTGGCAGAGCCTCCTCAAATGTACTGTCACCTCTGATCTGCTCATTTCTGGGCCATTATAGTAGGAAGAAAGAAGCTTCTACCATATTTAAACACTTTGTTTTGTGGTATTTTTGTTATTGAAAGGTAGACACTCCCTTAATTAATCTGTCCCTAATAGTCACCTCATTCTTTCACTCCAGCTCTAACCTACTCCTTTTAGTTCCTCAAAGGTACCGTGCTGGACTTTGCATATATCATTCCTTCTTTTTGGCATGTGTTTTTTCTCTTTTTTTTTTTTTTTTGGAGACAGTTTCTTGCCCTATCTCCCTGGCTAGTCATCAAAGGTCACTCTGACCTCAAACTCCTGGGCTCAAGAGATCCTCCTGCCTCAGCAACCTGAGTAGCTGGGACTACAGGTATGTGCCACCATGCCCAGCTAATTTTTCTATTTTTTATTTGTATAGATGGGAGTCTCACTCTTGCTTAGGCTGGTCTCGAACTCTTGACCTCAAGCAATACTCCCACCTTGGCCTCCCAGAGTGCTAGGATTAGAGGTGTGAACCACAGTGCCCAGCCAATACTTTCTCTCTTATTCTCCCTTTTACCTGAAACTCAGGTATATCCTCCAGGTATTAATAGAATCACTTCTTTTGGGAAGTCTTCTGGGACTATCACCTTCCATTCCAAACTATGAAAGGGGCCTCTGCCATGAACTCCCAAGGCACCTGGTACTCCACCAGCCACACAGCACTGGTCCAACAGTATTTTCGATCATTTGCTCTATTTTCTGCAGTGTTGGATGGCAGGCTTCGTGAACGGGGGACTCTCTCTCTTGCTCATGGTTGTTTCCCCCCTGCTTTGCTTGATGTCTGGCACATAATAGATCCTCAATACATCTTTGCTGTATCCGATTCAATTCAAACTCAGCATGATCCAAACCCAGTTAATTATCATCTCTCCTTAGCCCCCAGCTGTTTTCTCTCCCGTGATTTATGTCTTAGTTAATGGCAATTCCATCTCTCTAGTTGCCCCAATAGAAAAAGTATCCTCACTCCTTAGTCCTTGCCTTTCTTTTCTTCTCACTCTACGTGGACACCAAGTTATGCTTTTTTTTTTTTTAAATTTCAGGATATTGTGGGGGTACATTTTGGTTACATGTTACGACTTTGCCACATCCAAACCATGATTTGAGGCATGCTCTTTCCTCCCGTACAAGGCTCACTGCGTCCATTAGTTGTGAGTTTACCCACCCCAACCTCCCTACCCACAAAGAATATTACTACTTTGCAGTACCTTTTACAATAGCCTCAAAGAAAATTAAATATCTAGGAATATATTTAACGGAAGATGTCAGAGACATATACAGGGAGAACTACGAAACACTAAGAAAAGAAATTGTAGAAGATGTAAACAGATGGAAAAATCTACTCTTGCTCATGGATTGGTAGAACCAACACTGTTAAAATATCCAAGTTATTTGTAAGATTCCTCTAAAACGCCTGCTAAATTATCTTCACTTCTGATTCCTGCTTACCTTCCTTCTCCTGTCAGGGCGACTCCAGAAGTGGACTCTTGTGTCCCAGTGCAGCGTCTGAGAACAAACATGGCTGAATTCTCTTATATCCTTAAAAAAAAACTCTAACAACTCTATTGCAAACACCTGAAAATCGCTAACTAGCTGGTTGTCTGTCAGTCTTTAAACCTGGTCTCACTTTGTATTTCTACATTCACCTCTTTCCTCATCTTGATCTAGGCCGGTTGTTTCCTCACTTTGAGCAGCAGGGGCTTGTTAACCATGCAGATTGCTAAATCCCAGCTGCTCGGAATCTGAGTGAGTCCAAGGAACCTGTGTTTGTTACAAACACGAGTGAGTGATCTGAGGACTACTCTTTGAGAAATGTTTGTTTAACCAAAATGAAGTTCTTGATGTAGCTCAAATAAATACCTCATGCCATTTCACACCAATGAGCACATCTCGTTCTCACATCCTGGAATATTCTTTTCCTCCCATTAAGCTCAAACATCTCGAAACTCTGTGGAATTTCACTTGTTCCATCAGAGTTATTACTGAGGGCAAATCACCGAAGCCTGAAATGTCTGGAGTCGTGAGTCTGAACTTTTTTTCCGAAGGCAGGAGAGAATCAGAAAGAGGTTCAGCACATAGAATTGATGTGTTTTGAGCTTCATTTTAGGAATATTAATCTGGGAGTAGTATGCAGGAAAAATTGCAGAAGAGATTGTATTAGTCTTGGAAAGAGATTAAAAAGACGGTGGCAGTGAGAAGGTGAGGGAGGTACAGGGGCAGGAAAGATGCCACTGAGTTTTCCAGCCTCACTGACTGGGAATATGGTGGCACCAACCAAAGAGAGACAGGCATTAGGCCACAATAACAACAGCAACGGTAATAAATGAGACCAGTGACTTCTCAAAAGTGGTTTCTGGACCAGTAGCATCAGCAACTCCTCTTATCTTGTTAGAAATGCAAATTCTTGGGTTCTACCCCACACCACTGGTTCAGAAACTCCAGGTGTGGGGTCCAGCAATCTATGTTTTAACAAGTGCTACAAGTGATACTAGAACATGCAGGATTCTGCAAACACTGGCCTAGACTGAATGCCCCATGCAAGCAGCATCCCAGTGAGCCCTACCCTCACTGCATTCCCAGTGTCTGGCACAGTGCCAGGCCTGGGGCAGGCTCCCAATAAATCACGCTAGAGTGATTGGATTTTAACATTAGCTACCAATTTTTGAGACATTATTACATATTGTGGTGTATGCTACTTCATTGCCTGTATATAAAGAATTAATCTTCACAACAATCCAGTGAGGTAAGGTCCTTATTTATTTATTTATTTATTTTTAATTTTCCCCAAAGAGAAAACTTTTAGAGAGGTTAAAATCCTGGCAAAGGTTACAGCTGATAGTGTGGTGAAGATTCAGTGTGAATGCAAATTTTCTGACTTTAGAAACTGGGAAATTATTCGCTGCATTATGATGCTGTTTGTTTGGGGTAGAAAAAAAAGAGTTTGTTTTTGGAAATGCCGAAACTTTTTTTTTTTAATTTTAGCATTAAATTTGTTTTCATACTTCAAGGATCGGGAGTTTGCAATATGTTTCTAGATTTGGAGGGAGTGAGCAAAGCAATAGAAATTGCCGGACACACTCAAGATGCATGTGGAAGAAGAGGTGATTTCTAAAGCAATGTTGGAAAGGTGGTAAGTTAACATGAAATGCCTTTTATATGGCCAGACATTATGCTAGATAATGGGAATGCAAAGATAAGTAAGATGCAGGGAAATTTTGTGGTGAAAATGAAGAAAGATGGCATCAGCCACATCATTTGGCCTTTGTCTTAAGAGGGAAGCATGTGGTCCTTTGTAGAGAGAATGTAGGTGATGACAAGAGAGTTCGTCCGTGAAAGGAGTCAAAATGTTTAGAGCAGCCTGTGTATCTGAGTGTGGCCCCGCTGACTTCTGCAAAATGCAACATTGTTATTGGCCCGATAATGATGACTTTGGAAACCTTCTTCTTCCAAGAAATGTCAGAATGAATTATGGGCTTCTGTCATCCATGTCCCATAGAAGACTACAACAACTTGAGTTGTTGTGATTTTTTTCCCCCAAAGTGCTTGTGGTTTATCAAAGGAAAAAGAAAGGGGATCGAAAGAAGAGAAACAACTTGATTCAATGCAACAGAACAACCCAATGGATGCTAGGTAATGATTTTATATTAGATGGTATAAACTATTGTGATGTACAAGTATTATACTCGTCTGTAAAAAGGAAAACTGAAAGCTAATCTCTTTATAATAGCTACAAAAATATTTGAAGTGAAAACCTTAATCAAAATGACCTGGTTTCATTTGTACAAGTCATTTTTCTTGTCAATTAAAGGGGCGTATAGGCAGATCAGTCTGACCTGAATGAATTTTTTTGAAATAGATATTGGGAATTATTTTGAATTTGACTTTTTGAAATAGATATTGGGATTTTTCTTAATATGCTACTGAAGAACAAGCCCAAATTACATGTTAGATACAACACCAATGTAATCATATTATTTTTGAAAATTCTAAAAGTTCAATGTTCCTTGGTGTTAGCTGTAACGTCATTTCATATTTTTATCTACTCACAATGCTAATAGAGTTCTCCATACCTATTATGAGCTACAAAAATGTTGATATCAGGTTGGAATTATCCACTGCTGCCTTTTATTACATGGGATTATTATTTCAAATGATGTTCCTATTTAGGTTAGATTTGGAAACTTAATTCATATTAATTTCCATTTCAATTTTGATATCCATGTTCCTTTTGTAATCTTTAAATTAGTACCAGCCTGGGGCAGTGGTGCAGGTCTGTGGTATAGCTACTTAGGAGGCTGAGGCAGGAGGATTGCCTGAGCCCAGGAGTTCTGGGCTATACTGGGCTATGCCAGTTGGTGTCTTCACTAAGGTTGGCATCAATATGGTGACCTCCTGGGAGTGGGGGACCACCAGATTCCCCAAGGAGGAGTGAACCAGCCCAGGTAGGTTAGGTTTGGAAAACTTAATTTATATTAATTTCCATTTCAATTTTCATACCTATATTCCTTTTGTTGTTTAAATTAATACCATCAATAGAAGTTGCAAAGTTCATATTGTCCTCATTAACCATAGGTTAATAATTTCTTTCACTTTGATCCTTTTTATTCCTAAAATTTCGGTAACCTTTTTGGCATTCTGGAAAGGAAGACACCCACCGTGATCAATAGAAGGCAGGAGAAGTCCTCCAAATGGTAAGAAATTGCACATGGGAGCAAAGAGCTGAACACTCATGAAGTTATTTGTGAAATAATAGATTCCCTTTTTGTATGTTTGCAAATATATGTTTTAATTCAAATATGATTCAAAGTGAAGATAAGAATACAGCTATTCTTTTGCTTTCCCAATACTATATGACATTTTTATTTAAGAATAAGAATTTGTCATTTGCCCCTTGAACACCATTAAATGTGCTATAACTTTCCGTTACCCCTCATTCTAATCTCTTGTAGAAAGTTCTGGATTATTAAGTCTGAAATGACATCTGGGGTTTGCAAACTTGATTGAGTCACTGTATATTTTCCTGTACATGTTAAGCCAGAATGATCTCTTACAAGTGCTACTAATGGGGATCTGCAGTATTACAGGTGACAGGGAAACAAAGTGATTGTAGCCATGACAACTGAGATAGGAAGAAAGCAAAATGGACGATGAACACCCAGACTTCGCATGGTAAGGTTGAGGGTAAAGAGTGTCCTAAGGACAAGTTTCTAGGCAAGTGGAAAAGGTCTAACAAGCCCTACATCACCCCTGTATAATGGACACGTGTGCTAAATGACACCGCACAGGATATGTGTCCACACCCTGGTCTTCTACATGCTTTGTAATGCTCTCTTCATTAATTTGAGTTCCGAACACCCCATTGAAAACAGAATTCTAAGAAATTCTAATGAGCGGGGTTACAAAGCAGACTTTGTTGACTCACGCAGGTTTCAGGTTTAACTTTTGGTAAATCTGATTTAGGAAACACAGTATCCTGGTAATTTAAAAACAGCCAGAGTGATACGCCAGTTTGAGGCTATCATGAATAATCTTCGAATGACAGCTATTGCTTTCCTGCTATCAAACCTGCTCAGATTCTTATAATCAGAAGTCCACATGCTCTGGAAAACTCTGCCTGACTTGTCTAATGAGTGACTTCCCCAAAACAAAGTTTGTCTCTGCTGTCAAATCCCTCACCCAATGATAATCACTCCTACCAGAACTCCATCAATTTCAGCTACTATTTCCTCCGTGGTACAACTTTTTAAGGGCCCACAACCCACTCCTGCTCCGAGTTGATTGAGATGACATATTATCTCCGTATCACAACAGCTCTACTTCACAGGGACTGTAGACAATGATATTATTATAAAATATCACCCAGGTCCTGTACTGTCAAACATTATTTATCCGCAGGTGATTGAAAATGAATGAAATTTGCCAGGTGGTACTGAAATACATTTTTCACGATCAACTAAACTTGCGCGAGTGTAAAACAAACACATCACTGATTCTCTTAGATCTCTTTTTCCCCCTTTTGCAAGTGAAAACATATACATCTCTTTCATTCAGTTCCCCAAAATGGTACTCAACTGTCCTGCACTCCCACTCAGCAGTTCCCTAAAGATTTTTTTCTGGCTTCTTTTAGGTAAGCTATCAAGAAATGCAAATACTAATACAAATTTGTCAATCCATAAGGCCTAATAGCATGAAATACTGCTAGTCTGGGCTAACACAGAAATAGCCATTTAGAAGACAATTCGGAGAAAAAAGAAAGAGGCTTTCATCAAATATGACTTATTGCCTTTTCCCACCTGATCCCATTTCTATGCCTCATGCCGGTGTTGATGGACGTGTAAGAGAGAATGGCTGTAGGCTTCGCATTAGTCACTGTAATCACTGGCCTCAATAATTGACGGAAAAGAGGCTCAGCTCTGGCAATAGGGAGCCAGTGAAAACTATTTTCACACAGCAGTTAACCATTTATTCAGATGCCCAGCCTGATGCATTTTCAAAGATTGGAAAATTCCTTCTCTGCTAGAAATGGAGGTGGGGCAGGTAGAAACGACGCCTGAATGCACACAGGTCTTGAATTGTTTGCAGTAAGGGTTAGAACCCTAGCAAAAAAAAAAAAAAAAGAAAGTTTTTTTTTTTTGAAGTGCACCGGCTATACAAAAAAACTTAATGAATGAAGAATGAGGTGTTTTAAGGAATGTCAGTAGAATTTCCCAGTTGTTTGTGATCACTGCATTGTCCTTGATTGTGGCCTCCTGGTCTGTTCTTGTTTATGCACAAAACCAAGGCTTGGAATGTTTCAGGGTCTAGATTTATATGTGATGGGTGATCTTGGCTCAGGAACCCTTGCTGGTAACACAGCCAGCGATTATTTGGGGTGGGCACCCCATATTGCTATCTCTCACCATTAGAAGAACACAAGCTTAGAATTTAGTTCTCTTGAGTGGAGAGTACAGGATTTACCTTAATAGTCCAAAGCTCCTCAGTCAGAGAGAAAGAGAACTAAGAAAAGAATATTGTTTCATTATTTCTGTGCCTAGTAAATCAGAATCCTTTGTAAATTCGAAAGAGAGCTCCCCAATGCAAAATGCAACCCAGTGAGCTCTCTCAGGATATTGTCTGGAGAGTTTTAGTAACAACTGTAAATTGTACAAAAGCCAAAAGTGGTTTTGTTCTGTTTTTTTTGACCATCACTAAATACTGCTACTTTTGGTATTTGCACTTCGTTAAGGGAAATGGCAGCTGGGCAAAGCCGGTGAGCTGGATGTGGGTCGGTTTAGTGGCTCCGAGGAGGAGGCAGAGGCATGAGAAGGCAACCTTAACCCAGGGCAGGGGAAACCCTTTTTAGGAAACCCAACTTTTCTTTCCAATCTGTGCAAACTTTGCAGCAGCAGTGGGATTAGAGCCGTATCTCCATTCCGGTGTTTAGCAGCACTCTAGTGAATTAGAAACTTGTAAAACCTAAAAGAGCAGCATGCAGACATAATAATTACCACACCAGAACAGACCAATGGAGCAGGGAGTCTGCTACCCTGTCTCCAATATGGCCCATGCTGCATGCTCCAGAGGATGTAAATCCCCCATCATACACCTAATTGTGCAACACAGGACCACGGGGGGACATTTCTCCTCGTCCCCAGCTGGTGATCAGCAGCATGTGCCCCGAAGCAGCAGAGTTGAGCATCCTTGTAATTTTATCCTTGACAATAAACTGCCAGCCCTTGCAGCAATGTAGAATCCTTCCCTCAAACTGCCCCCAAACATCTGAATCCAGCTGAAACCAAACAAGCACCTCGATGGAGTTATAGACACTGTCTTCAGAATCTATTTCCCTCGCTCCCTTCAGATTTGCTGCCCTTCAGTTTCCCCAAGCGCCTTCCTTTTTCCTTGCTACTGAGAAAAGAAAATAAGGGTATCAGCTTGTTTTTGTAACACCATTCCTTATTTCCCACGGCACATCCCACGGCGTGTCCTTTTGCTTGCCCCTGCTTCTATATTCATCCCTCCGATTCCTCTTCTCGGAGGAGTGACTCCCCCTTCACAGCTCTTGCAAATTTCATGACACATTTCTGGACTGTTTTGTTGTTGTTTTCTCTTGCTCCTGTTTCATTTGTGAAATGAGTGACAAAAGCAAACACAGGATCAAAGTGTGAGCATTCAGCAGACTCAGAAACTGTACGTGAGAATATTACACATATTGCACCCTTTTGCTACACTTAATACGGTCTGGTGGGACTTTGCATGTTGCATACACACATTTGTTTTTTCCTCTTACAGCTGCTGCCATGAAATAGATATTTTGACTCCGTTCTCAAAACTGATACCTCTCTCCTTGTCTTGGGAGATTTATAGATAATTCTGAATTCATCATGGATACAGGACTGTTAAATGTTGCATCAAACAAAATAAATGTGTGTGTTCACATGCAGATATGCAACATACATGTTGCTTTGCACTTGTCTAGGTGAGATTTAATTTCTATCAAGTTGTTGCTTGGTCTTAGGTTGTCATAGCATGTTCTTTGGAGACGTTCATCATATTTTTTCTTCCTAACTTATCCTAAAACTGTGTCATCAGTAACTATTGATGCTTAATATTCCCTATGTCTTCGGAGTCATCAATCCAGGCAGCATGTACACTCTGCTTAGTCTACATTCTTGGGCCACTTTACTCACGATCTTTCCTGAGGGAAACGTAATATTTTAAATGTTCTGTTATTCCCCCTGCCTATTTAATCTACAACAGAACTTCTGATTTTCCTCTGTGACAAAGTTTCCTTCTACTGAGAGAATGTCTCATAAGGCTTTTCCGTGTTTAAATAAATTATATTTAGGTACTTCTTTATTTCCTCTGCTGTTATAGCTCTCGGAAAATTCATAAAACATTATAACAACTGCTGTTCTGCTCGTGTTGTACTTGGGGGAGGTAGCAAGGGCGTGGGCCCCAGAGTCAGCTATGCCAGGGTCTGAATGGCAGCTGCTGCCTGCCGTGGTCTCAGACTAGCCGCCACATTTGGGCCCCCAGTTGAAGCAGCATCTTTAAAATACAGATACTGCTCTCCCTGCTTGGGTCTTTAGAAGAATGAATGGGACAACAGCTGATGCTTAACGAATATGAATTCTCTCCCTTTCTTAGATGTGGGACTGAATAAAACTAAAGACAACGAGCCTCAGAAGAACACTTCTTGCTCCATGATTCTAGAAATCATCTTGGCAGCTTCCACTGTCCCCTTGCACACAGCACAGTCAGAAGGCCTTCCTGCCACTTTACCTTTCGCTCCTCCACATATCACACCCTGGGAGGCAGCAGTTTCTCTTGATTCCAGTAATAGTATCTTTGGTTCTTAAAATAACACTTCCCTGTCCTCCATACAGGATGAAAGAAGGCAGTGCTAATGATGGCACAAATAAGGACCAAGGAAAAGAAAAGGACAGTAAATATGCGCAGGCTCAAACGATTGCTCCCGGGCCTTTTAATGTTCATGTACACTGTTCCTAACAACGACACCGAAACAACAGCAACACCTAGCATTTTAAACTGTTATCCTTTTGCCATGCTGTGCTTCAGACTTTGCACGCACGGGCTGATTTAACTCACTAATGTGTGTGCCCGTAGTTTGCCTACACCTGTGGGGATCTGGACCTCTCCTGGGTGTGTGTATGGAAGTTGATCCCGCGAAAGATAATGTTTGTGGCATACAGGCAAATTTTCTAGACTTAACGAAAATTTAGGTAGCCTGATCAATGTTTTTAAACTATGTGCAAGGCTGTATGGAAGATCATTTTAATGGTGAAGCCATTTTTCTTAGCGTCAATATGAAACCCACAGATGTATAATTTCTGAGATCATCTTTGGTCCTATTAAAAAGATGGGTATCACCTTGGCAGTCGTCCAGTCTTCCAGTTCAGTGGCTGTTTTAAATGATAAATTGCATATTTTTGTGAGTGGCACAGCTACTTCATTCTATAGGTCCTCCATATCGCTTGGATGAGTTCCACCTAGCTGATGATTTATTACAATGTAATTTTTTTGAGCGGTTCCATCACTCCCCCCTCTCATATTTTTAAGCATTTCACCTTCAACAATAGTAAAGGGTAACCCAAGCTCTGCAATAATTTTTAGAATAAATGAGAAATTTGACTATTGTCCTCTCAAGAGGGTGGGATGACCCAGGATGGAATGTCCCCCGGCAGCAAATGCCTGGGAGGATGGGAAGGGAAGCCCCCGTGGAGCCCACACCACGGATACCTCCCCCTATCCCGTGGGCCGCCCGCCTGGGCGGTCAGCAGTGGCCAGAGTGGGGCACCGTGCTGCTGCTCTTCCCTGTGGTGACCAGGATGCTGGGGACCTGTGCATGGCTGGCGATGAGGAGGGACAGAGTCAAGGTGGAAGAGTCCAGCCTAAAAGTATAATTTTGTAAAGAGGTTTTCTAAAAGCTTCTAACACTTTTTTTCTACTGGAGATTCTTGACTCAAGAAATATTTTTCATTTTTCACCCTAGAAAAGTTTGATCATCCATGAATGTTCAATTTCAAGCAAATCCTTTGCAATCCTTACACATTATTAACCACTTTTAGGAAAACAATTCATTCTACAAAATTGTCCTCGTTTAGGGAGGTGCCCAGAATATTAATTACATGAATGCCTGTTTATTCCGTAATGTACGTTGTCTGGGACGACGTCCCTTAAACCTTTCGAGTCTTTCCAGCTTCTCTTCCTCTCCTAAACGTTCTACAAAGGGGACTTTTATTTGCTTGTTAGAGATCTTCTCAGTGGCCCTCTACGTAGAAATTTCCAGGGCCTTTAAAATCAGAGTGCAGCTAGAGAGAGATTGGACTAGAAGACATCTTTCTGGTCGAGTCAGTTCCTGAACTCACCTTTGTGGGTGAGAATCCAGGTAATACGTGTAAAGAAGAAGAAAAAATAAATAAATAAACAAGAAGGAAAAGAAAGCCAGAGGGAATAGACTAGCCTGCACGTTAAAGATCTGAGGGAGAGGTGACAGAGAAGCCACTTTGTGTTTTGGTCCCTTAAATCTGGTGGGAGCAGGTGGGGGTTATGTGAGTGGGACATTTTGGAACCACAGGTGGTGAGAGGTCAAGGACATTGCAGGAACATGGGCTATGAATTCGATTATCTTTAATCTCTTCAAGACTCCTGTGAAGTTTGAAATGCCCTTGTATTAATATTTATTTTTTAGATAACAGACTCCACCTTTTTGCACGCATTTCTGTTTAGAGACCAGGCAATGTGGGAGCCCTGGATTTTTCCTGTTACACTGAATTGCAGAAAATCACAGTTTCCTTCTCTGTCCTCCTCCCTTCCTCATGACCTGATGCATTTTGAGAATATTCACCATTCTTTTCATGATCAGAAATACTCCAGGGCTCACTTTCCAGCACGGAACATTGGCTAGTGCGTGGAAATGTAGGACATGTCTCTTTTACAGGCACCATCGACTCACGAAAGGAGCTTTTGAATGCTAGCCTCTTTGCTTTTGTTCATGCCCATCTCTGCCCTGGAAGCCACACCCACCCCCCAAAACTCCGCAAATCAACTAAAAAAAAAAAAAACCCCCGAAGGAAACCCTTTTTCAAGCAAAAAGGGCCGAACCGGAAGAAACAAGTAACCCAAAAAAAACCCAAGGGGTTAAACTGGAACCCGGAACCCGGAAACCGCCCCAACCCGGGGGCCAACAACCCCGGGCAACCCCGCCGCAATTGGAGGGGGCCAAGGCCCTAAGCCAAGTGGAAATTTCCAAAAAAAACCAACAAACAACAAAAACAAATGGTCCAACAACCAAAAAATCAAAAAAAAGCGAAAAACCCTTTCAAGGGCAAAACCCTTTTTGCAAGTAATGGGAACAAAAACAAAAAAAAAAAGAAGATTTTACATGTATTGAAGAAACAGCAGGCCAAGGAAGCCTTGTTTCAAAATTTTGATAAAATAAAGAATCTCTTAGTAATGAAAATAGTTACTTGCGTATTTATCAATTTTTCAAAATTGTGTTGTCACACACTAGTCTTTTTCTTTTTGGGGAAGAAGTTCACCCTTCCAAAGGAAATAGCTTGGTCCTGTACAGGGGCTTCGTATCACAGTTTCTATGAAATTCTTGATGTGCCTTCTGCCATAGCTTCCTCCAAGTTCAACTCACAGAATCGTCAGTCATTCCTGCTATGCTGTAGTAATCCCTATGATGCTTTTCCATGGGCTTCCACTTAATTGCTTGCTAGCCTTTTCCTTGTATCTCCTCTGCCACTTCCCTGAAGCTGTCTTGAATAACATAAAGCTTCCATTTCAACACCTTGTATAATACTTGGTCACTAATTTCAGCAGGCCCAGCATCACCACGTGCTGTATCAATATTTCTGTTTGGCTCTCTAGAGAAGTTCTCTGTCATTGTCCACCCTGCTCAGTGCCCCCTAAATCACCCAGGCTCTGTGGCCCTCTCACTTCTGATTGGGTTTGGCCAATGGGAAGCACAAGTGATGGTCAGAGAGCAGCAAGAGAAAGGGACCTGGCTTCCTCTCTACCAGGCCACAGGTTGGCAGTGACCACAGTCCTCTACCAAAAGCTACAGTCCTGGTCTGGCAACCTTTCCTTCAATTCTGTTTCTTTGACCATTTTTGACCCCTTGTACCTGCCAGTTGCTTCTATCCCTAGGATGTGCCATCATCGTTTATGACAGTGGTTCTCCACCTTGCACACGTGTAAAACCACCCAGAGAGCTTGTTAATACACGGATCGCTGGGTTCCATCCCCAGAGGTTCACACTTGGTAGGTCTGGGATAGGAACTGAGAATTTGTAGTTCTAACAAGTTCCCAGGTGATGTGGATGCTGCTGGTCCAGAGACCTCCCAAATGCACCACCACCTTAGTGGTGTCTCTTAACCCTGCCCACCTGTTCCTTAACCTCTCTTCACTTGCTCCTTTTGGTGTGTAGCATCTGTGTACCACCAGGACACAGCTGACACACTTGAATACTTTTTGCCAGTTATTATGGATTAAAGATGTGTTCATTGCACCACAAAATAAATGGCTTACACAGGATTGTAAGCTACACATGACACAGACCGCATCTAACCCATGCTGCACACTCAGGGGCTGTGCAGCCCTGAGCCTCCTTGGCAGGAATTTCATCTGTCATGGTGGCTCTTGTGGGCTGAGAGGTAGGACCAAAATCAGGAGGGCATAGCCTCATGGTAGTTAAGGGAAAGGCACCCCTCAGAGAATGGGAGAAAACAGTCACAGGACACTGACCTTGGATGACAATGACACAGTGCTGTGGGGTGGAGCTACATTTGGTTGTATTTGGATGATCATCTTCAGACTGTCCATTTGTGTAACTAGAGTTCAGTGGTTTGATTTATTAATATGAAAGACATTCCAAATGAATAAATAAAATAGCTCTAAATCCAATGTGCCATGATTATGCTTGCCATTTCATTTGGATTATTATGCCACTTACCCTCTTGCTGTGCCTATTTTGTTTCTCGGTACATGATTTTCCATAGCTTATTGCTCTCGGTATCTAAGCAAAGAGCCCAAAAGAACTTTCTATATGTCAGACTCATGGACTGCAACAAGGACAAGTGATGATAGGAATATACTTGAAGTATTTTCAAACAATCAGAAAAATATAAAACAAAATGAATTCCAAACCACTCTTTCATTTAAAAATTTGACCAGGTTGTGAATCCACTTGGTATACCGCGATTGCAGTAAGTTTTGCAGTTTCATGCATGACCAGAGCCTTTCAACCTGACCTTTGGGCTACTACAAAGTGTCGGTTATTAATATGCAGATGTGTTAATTCGGTAGCTAATTGCCCTATTTTCATATATGAGACCAAAATATGCAGGTGCATCTCTGCTGATTTCAAGGCACTCTGGAATATATATCTTTGCATTATTTTACATTTGGTGATTTTTCAGTAAAGCAACATTAAAAAATACTATCTCAAACTCTGATGATAATTACAACTGGTGTAGTATGTTTCCCAAGAAAGTTTGCATTTTTACTAAAGAGAAAATGGAGTACCACAGCAAAAAAGAGCAAATCTCAATGTTTTCCTGATGAATCTTTAAGGTTCCAAAACAGTGAAAAGGTGCAGGTAGACAAATGATCTTTGGACTTCAGGATTTCAATTTCCCACTTGGATTTGTTCTGCAAATGGAACATACTATGAAAGTGACAGCAGGAACATGGAAAAAATGATGCTAATTATTTTTATACTCCTTGAAAGAAATACTGGGTGATCCCAAAACACTGGGGGGCATTATTAGTCTTCTATATAACCACAGCTTCCAAACTTTAACATCCTTATTTGTATGTAATTGCTGAAGAATGAATGAGTCCCAGTGCTTATGCTGGAGGAAACCTAACCTGCTGCCCATTTATTCATGGTTTAATTATTTATTCTGCCAACATCTATTGTATATCTCCCAAACTAGGCACTAAGCTAGGCTGTGTGGGATAAGTAGGTTCTATTCCCAACAACCAGCTTAACTAGAATGATTACCATGTCGCAGTTTTGAGTAAAGCAGTTTTAAAAAATTACATAATAAAAACTCAACTACTACACAAAGGGAATAAGATAAACTCAGCAAGTGTAAGTGTGTCTCTTGGACTATTTCCCATCTTACTTCTTCCTTCACCTTTGCCACCACAAGTGACTGCAGGTGGTCCAGACCCCAACTGCAGCTGGGCAGCACGTGTCCTGTCATTCCTATGCATCCATCCATTCATTTACGCATTCAAAGATTATTTATTTTTGGCCAAACGCGGTGGCTCACACCTGTAATCCTAGCACTTTGGGAGGCCAAGGCGAGAGGATCGCTTGGGGTCAGGAGTTCGAGACCAGCCTGGGCAACATAGTGAGATCCCATCTCTATTTAAAAAGAATACAAAAATTAGCTAGGAGTGATGGCATGTGCCTGTAGTCCTATCTACTCGGGAGGCTGAGGCAGGAAGATCACTTGAGCCCAGGAGTTTGAGTTTGCAGTGAACTGTGACCATGCCACTGCCCTTACATGCCTGGGGAACAAACCGAGACCCTGTCTCTTAAAATAAAATTATTTATTTCTGCCCTAGGCTCTGGAAATGTATACATACCACTAACTAAACAAGCAAAAATTCATGTCTCATGGACCATATATTTTAGTGGGAGTGACAGACAGCAAAAAATGGATAATTAAAAATATAATACGTTAGAATTTTATAAGTGCTTGCTATAGACCATGCTTGTGTCTCTCCCAAATTCCTATGTTGAAATTCTAATGCCCAATATGACGGTATTGGGAAGTGGGACCTTGGAGGTGTGATTAGGTCATGAGGGCTCTCATCAATGGGACTATGAAAGAGACACAGGGGAGCTCCCTTGTCCCTGCTGCCATGTGAGGACACGGCGAGAAGGTGCTTTCTATAAACCAGGAAGCAGGCGCTCGTCTGCCTGCCAATGCCTCAGTCTTGGGATTCCCAGTCTCCAGAGCCATTAGAAATACATTTCTGTTGTGGATAAGCCACCCAGTCTATGGTATTTCTGTTATTGCAGCCTGAACAGACTAAGACAGTGCAATTTGGAAAAAAAATAAGCAGGTGTGGGGGTGCAGACAGTATTCTGTCCCACCAACGTTTTTGCTGTTCCTCCCATAATATGAAGATGTTACAGAGAAATACTTGCCCATCCAGGGACTGCATTTCCCAGTTTCCCTCATGTCCAGGTAGGAACATTCGACAGGTTTTTGCCACTGTAAGTTGAGTAGAAGTGACCTGTGTCATAGTCTGGGTTAAGAAGTGGGTGGAGCTTCTCCATGTACTCATTCCCTAAGCGTGTGCTGGGTGCACTAGGGTCAAAGCCCAGAGGCTGCTGGAGCCAAGAGATGTGTTGTGTTTCTCAGTTACCACATGGAGCAAAGTTACTCGCTAATCAGGAACACTCCCATAAATAAGAAATATGTTTCCATTTTGATAGGGCATTGGAGTTTTTTGTTGTTGTACTTACAGGAACTATAGAATGATCATAACCAATTTTGCAGGGAAAAAAGGATAGTGGGGGTTGGAGGGCTTCACAGTTTTGTATGGTGTGGTCAGAGGAGGTCTTCTGGAAAGACGGCCTCTGTGTACAGACTTGAAGGTGGCAAAGAGCTAGCCATGTGATGTCTAGTAGGAAAACTTTCAGATAAAGGGAGCCGAAAGTGTGATGTCCGTGAGTGGAAGTTTCCCAGGAACATCACGTGAAGCCACATGGCTGGAATGATGTACCCCAGAGAGGGTCGGGGCGCTGAGGGCAGAGAGGTGGTAGGGCACCTGAAGGATGCAGGACACTGTAGCCATTTGTCCTTTGGCTTTTAATCTAAGGGCACGGGGAAGTCACAGAGGTTCTAAACAGAGGAGTGACAAGATCGACTTAGCTAACGGGATGACTTTGGCTGCTGTGCTGAGCATAAACTGAAGAGGGAAGAGCAGAGGAAAGAAGAACTTGTGAGATGCTGTTCCAATAACACAATGGGACACCACGGTGGCCTTTACCACAAGCGCTGCAGCGGAAGTGGGGAGTGGTGGGCAGAGCGTGGGTACATCTAGATGTGGAGCTGAGAGTAACTGCTAGAGGACTGGCTGGGTGTGGGAGAGGGAGAGAGGAATCTGGGACGACACAGCAATGGTTTGTTCTGTGTGTCAATTTGGTTAAGCTATGGCACCCAGTTGTTTGGTCAAACACTAGTCTAGGTGTTGTTATGAAGGTATTTCTTAAACGTGATTAACATTTAAAAATCAGTTGACTTTAAGTAGAGCAGATTACTCTCTGTAATGTGGGTGGGCTTCATCCAGTCAGTTGATGGCCTTAAGAGCAAAACACAATGCTTCCCTGAGTGAAAGGAATTCCGCCTGGAGACTGTAACGTGGAAATCTGGCTTGAGTTTTCAGCCTACCGGCCTGCCCTGCTCTACAAATTTTGGACTTGCCAGCTGCCACGATCATGTGAGCCAATTCCCTAAAATCAATCTCTCTATATCTATTAATATATATGTCTATATAGGTGTGAGCCAATTCCCTAAAATCAATCTCTCTATATCTATTAATATATATGTCTATATAGGTATATATCTATACATCGATAGAGATGTCTCCTATATATACATATATATCTATCTTCTACAGATAGATATTTTCTATATACACACATATATCCCCATCTATCCATCTATGTATCTATATCTATATATATCTCCCTCTATCTGTATCTATACATGCATATCTGTAAAGTAGTTGCCTTTAATTGAGATGGGGAACACTTAGGGAGAAGGAATGGTTTGGGGCATGTTAAGTTTGAGAAAGCTATCAGATGTTAAGAGGAGACATGAGATAGGCCATTATATATGGAAGTTTGGCACGCAAGGAAGGAGCCTAGACTGGTGATAAAAAGTCAAGAATTGTCAGCATATAACTGGTCGCTGATTTAAAGCCAGGACACTGGATGAGATCACGAGAACAGAAGAGGTTTGAGTACCTGAGTGAGCACCAAGACATGCCGGCCTTAGCCGCTGGGCAGAGGAGAAAGAGCCAGCAAAGGAGATGGACAAGGAAGAGCCAGCAAGGTAGGAGGAAAACCAAGAGAACGCCGCCTCCTGGCAGGCAGAGAAGGACGAACGGTAAGGAGAAGGAAACGACCGGTGTTTCAAATGATGCTGGTAGGTCCAGTAAGAACTGAGGACCAACAATCAGCAATGAGTGGAGGTCCTTCCTGTCTGACAAAAACTTCAGTGACTGGGGAATGATGGTGCCGAACGTTTGATTCTAGTGAGTTCGGGTGGGAATAGCAGAGGAATTTGAGAAAGCAAATATTGACAACTCTCTCAAGGAGTTTTGCTGTAAGAGAAAGGAGAGATTGGGGTGGGGGTTGCTGGTGGAAGAAAGAGCAGCCTGTCGCAGGCTGAGGATCAGATGAAAGGGGGCAGGAGAGCTGGTGGGACGCCCCCTGCAGTGGCGGTGAGAGGGACGAGGCCCCTGGCAGGCCTGTGGGGGTGTGCCTCGTTCCAGGAGAGCTGCTGCAGGTTCCCCTGAGTGGCAGGCAAGACAGGCAGTAGATGTCCCCACGGCGGCTCGTGGAAATCCCCGCCAGTTGTGTCAGAACTGTCCAGACCCTGCCGCGCTCTCTCACTGGCTCCAGATCCTCTCTGCCCTGCTCCTCTGCCCCCTCCTCCCCACCTCTCCCTCCTCCTCTCCTCTAGACACATTTTCTTCCGATAATCTTACCCATATCCGTAGCTACAACTCTCATGTCTACGGAGTAGACTCAAAATGTGATCTGCACTTCTGAACGCTACTCTGCTCCAATCCAGGCATCTCTCACTTCACACCCGTGTCCCCAAATAAACGTCATTATATTTTCCCTGTCAATGCCTCCCTGCCCCTGCAGGCCCAGCATTGCACACAGAAAGTACCTGCCTTCTCTTTTTCTGAAACTGGACTCTGTACCCTCCAAACCCCAGACCCAGGCTTTATAGGCAAAATTTCCCAGAAAGTAGAAGAATAAATAACAACAAAACTGGTAAAACACAGATAATTTTCAAAGCCACAATGCCTATGAGCAGGTTCCTTATAGATGTTTGAAATTTTCCATCCCGAAGTTAAAACAGACCCAGAACTCTTTTGATTCCTTCTAATCCTTGTCTCCACGATCCAATGAGATCCCGAGACTTGCAAATCCCTGCTTCACAGTTGCTTTTCCCCGTATGTCCTGCTATCCATGCAGCTCAAATCTTTATAGCCTCTTAGTTGGCATTGTCAGGTTTTTGTGAAAGGCGAAGGTGGTTACTGAACTGAGGCTTTAGGACTCACTCCCTGAGTGTGAGACACAGACTTATCCCCAGGGAACGGTGGAGGCAGGGGGGACAAAAACCTCAGATGAGATCAGGACACGAGGACTCCAAACTCGACTCTACCAGTCTCCGAGTCCACATAAAGGCAACCACTTAATCTCTTTATGCTTTCCTTCCTTGTTGGAGAATTGGAAGAGGGTTGTTGAACAAATTAGATAGTGCGTAAGAATTTGAGTTCCATAATCTGAATCTAGCCCAAAGATATTTCCCACAGCGTTCTTCTTTTGATTAGTTGTCAGCCTTTAAATGTGAGTAGCTTTTGCAGGAACATTTGGGTTTTTAGCTCCTTTTGAATCATAGCATCTGGCAACCCTGTGCCTGATTCCCGCAGGCAAGCCTCAGCTGCTTCCTCAGAATGGGCCGTGGGCTCCGAGCACCTCAGCCCCCCGGCCTGGCTGGCTGCCCCATGCTTTACCTGCCTCATTCGGGGAGACACTGAGTTTGTGATCTCTAAGACTGTTTTTCAGATTGGAATCAGAACAAACAATGGGTTTTGGCCCCAATTTCAGAAAATCACCAAAATGCCAAGAATATCAGAAATACGTGTGCCCTTCCCTAGTCCTTAGTAACGTCTCATCGTCCTCTTTCTCTCGGCTGCTTCAAGGTAGACTTCCACGTCCACATCTAGTTAGATCTTGTAAAGCCGCGTTTAAAACAGCGTGGACCGTGCCAAGGTATGTCCCTACCACCTCCAGAGTGGAAATCGCCTCACCCGAAATATTTTTGTTGCCCAGGCCACACAACACTAATGGTGGTTGACTTAAGACTAGAACGGAGACCTTCGCCTCCCCAGCAGTCCCTGGCTCTTCAAGTGCATGTGCTCCACTTCATTTATACCAGCACTCGAATCTATAATTATTCTCTTTATTGTTTACTTGCTTATTGTTTGTCTTCCTGTGAGGGCAGGGACCACGTCTGATTCCTTTCCATAGGCCCAGTGTTTGACACAGACCCTGGCACGGGATAGGTGTTTAATGATGTGTTGCCATATTTCATTCTCTCTCTTCACGTACGTATATGTGTAAATATACATAGATCTATATATGTGTATGCTAATGTACATATACGTAGCAAGTATGTGTCTATGTGTTAGCAGGGAAGAGGAAGCACAAGATGTGGTTTAACCCCAATTCCCGCGAGCATGGCCAAGTCTGCTGTGTTACTGACTGTGACCCTCTTCTTATGATTTGATCTATCTGGGGACGTCCTGACTCCTGCAGAGGCTGATGTTATTACAGTGCTGGGCATCAATTTATTTTAAAGTTCTTTAGCCCTTTCTTCTGAGGAAATCCTACCAGAAAAGCTAACGTGTAAAACAAGTAAAAGGAGAAGAGCTGTTCCAGCTTGCAAGTGGGAGTGGTAGGCCTCTGTCCTTCCGTTCCTGTCCATGCCAGCCCCGCAGCCCGGGGAGCTTCCAAGGGAGCTTGCTGGCTCCCTGAGCCCAGTCTGAAAACCACTGTGTTGTGGAGGAAATCCCCCCCACGGGCTCTGTGGGAACCGGCATGGTGAAGGCCACACTTCCCGTGGCCACCTAAGGCCACCTCTGCTGAACAGCACTGAATGCTTTTTTTCCACATCAACATCAGCGTGTATTGGGGTATCTGTCCTCTTAGGTTCAGTCTGACCATTTGATGAAAACTGAGTCCTGACATCCCTCATGAAGATGGATTAGTTTTCCAACCCCATGATTAGCCAGGATTAGTGTGGCAGTGTTTATATTCATGATGGAGTAAACACATACTAGATGTTTATAACCATAATTAGCTGAACTAGTATTAAGGTGCAATATTAATTATGTAACAATTACAATAAAAAATTTAGGTCACGGAAACTCAATTTTCAACTTTCTCGTTTGCTATGTCCACATACATCTCTTCTGCTGATGCAGAGAAAATTGTGACTGCTAAATCCCATCAGAATTAATGTTACTTACTCTTGTAAATCTCATGGGGACAAAAAAGAAATAAACAATGTTATTTTCAGAGGTGACTCTCACAATATTTGTATAAGTCTGTTAGTGGAATACATAAAAAATATTTCAGTTTTCCTGCTTTTTATGAAATCCAATAGAAGACGAAAAAAGGGACGATGATGATATAGGATATATTTTCCATAAAAGGTGTTATGGAGGATATTTATCTTAAAATAATACAAGCAATTAATTAATTTCAAAAACTAAAGAGAAAAATACT
This sequence comes from Propithecus coquereli, assembly GCF_000956105.1. Taxonomy (NCBI): domain Eukaryota; kingdom Metazoa; phylum Chordata; class Mammalia; order Primates; family Indriidae; genus Propithecus; species Propithecus coquereli. The sequence continues at coordinate 826,158 of NW_012149441.1, forward strand.
GTGAATACTCAGATTTTATACTAACCAAAAAATGGTAAACAGCGATGACTGGATTGTTTTGTGAAAATCAGAGCAGAGACTAGTAACAAGATTCATTAAGGAAATGGCTATATTAATTTACAGTGATTGAAATTTTGATGTAAATTATGGATCATCCATTAGAGATGAGCAGAGGCTTTTAGCACATTAATCTGAAAGAGCAATAGAGGATATCTTATTTCCTACAAGAGAGACCTAAAATATATGTGTCCTCAGCTTTCTCACAATGGTAAGATCAATCACTTGGGGCATATGGTACTAGCGATACAAAATACACAGGAAAACAGATAGCATATGGTTTGCATTTGCAAGGTATGCTGCGTGAGAAGAAGTATTTCACACCTTTCCCCTCAGTTATAAATGGCTATAAAGGAAATAGAGACTTTCACAAAAAACTGAATTAACAAGAAAGGAATCCGATAAGACACGTTCACTGAGAATGGATCCTTTGGAGATACTGGATGTTTTTCAAAGGTTTGAAGAAAGAAGGCCTCGTTTGTTACCTCCATATTTCTTATCCAGGGTGAACTTTCAAGGAGCAAATGGCAAATGTTTACAGCCCTGTAAGGCCAACAACGATAAAAGGGAAATTTACAGCTGGCAAAGGCAAGTATGTAAATAAGGTTTATAGCTCCTCCAAACATCAGGCATTCTAAATTGTGACAAGACAGGCTATCTTTTAACTGAATGAGATCATTGCCAAATGCTACCTACCATCAATGTGTTAGGCTGACACTATCAATGTGGCACTGAACTGAAGATGAAAGTCACATTTTTCCCTTAAGAGCAGATCACAAATATGTAAGAAAGGAAAAAAGAAGATATTCTTCACTTTCCCTGGATAAAACGGCAACATGACCTTAAGTATAAACTAGCACATTACACAAAGGGATGGATAAAGAACATTAGTTTGGTGCCCTGCAGAGGTTGACGTGAATCCATTTAGTCTCCAAAAGGGGACAACTGTCTGACTTGGTTGTGGGTGGGAACGAATGTTACTGAACCAAGTTTATGTCCTATGTGTTAAAAGACCCTGGGCACCTTTGGACTCTCTTGAGAAAACGGACATAGCAGTAGTGCCTTCGCACCTTGGCTCTGAGTCTATGGAATCTCTTTTTTCCTAAATATCTCCAAGTATCATCACCCTCAGGCCCTGGACCAAATCAGATGAAGAGACATCCTCGGATTAGCTCTGGACCATAGTAACTTCCTAATACTTATGTAGGGCTCAGGCTTATTCAGTATATTCCTTGGAAAAGCACCAGAGACCATCATATTTCTGGAAGCATCCTTCACTTCAAGGAATGTGACTCCTCCAGGGAGCTCTTTGCACCTGACTAAAAAATAAGACAAAATTCGGTCAGGTGCACTAGCACCCAAATATACCTTAAGTGCACTGTGACTCACTTGTTCCTGGGGATCTAAAACAGCTGCTAAAATAGAGGTTACTTACCGGCCCTTTCAACCACAGCCGACAGAAGCCTTCTTCTCTTTGGTGGTTTTCCTAGGATAATTTGCCTTTGAATTTTTTAACATTGATCAATGAATCAGCACAATCTGCTGTGAGCCTATTGTTGCAAGTTTGTTGCTGAGGAAATTCAGAGGGATAACTGCACAGTCTCTGTGCTCAAGAACATGTGAGATTAATAACCATACAGTGTACGTGGAGTGGGCTCATCTGAAGTTTGCTCCCCAGGGAAGAGGAATTGGGGTACTTCCTGAAGGATAACTAAACTTTAGACAGAAATCTGAGGGCATTTTTGTGATGGAGAGAACCCTCCCCTAAAGTTGTTATTTAGCACTCTACTTCCCCTTTAAGGCAGGGAAACAGAACAAACCCAAGATGACACTTATTTTAATCAGTTGTAGGACTATTGCTGAAGATTTATTTTACTGAAGTTGCTTGGTTTGGTTTAAGATTTTCAACCCCAAATGCTGCCCACTGCGGCACGATGCAGTCATATTCTGAACGGCCTCCTGTTAGATGGAGAAGCCCTCAGTGAGGCAACGTGCAGGGAATTGGGAGATAAAGTCCGAGAACGAGGTGAACCCAAGGAGGTTATGCTACCCTAGATAGCTATCTATCAAAGGAATCGCACATGAGTCATACTGAGGCACAACCAAGATCCCATGGAGAAGATCAAGTTAAAAATCATGTTACTCATGTACAATTTTAAGAAAGATTCTGGCTTTCCATTATGATATAAATCTCATTCCATTTCCCATATTTCTGTGATTTCAAATTGACATACTGAAAACTGGTTTATTGAATATCTACAAAGCTCTTTTGGAAGCTTCAGGCAGTTGGTGTAGAATGCAACAGTCTATTTTTATGATGTAAAATATACACAGACCTCACACTTAGCAAGTGGTGGCAACCTGGATTTGTGTAATAGCGAGAGGTTTTACTTTCTCTATAAAACTGTATGCTTCTTTTGTGCTCTAATTATTTTGGAAATTACTTTTCTCCTCCATGACCACAGAGATTAGATGATAGGCTCTTAAAAACAGCTACAACTTGATGCATTAGAGCAGTGCATATCACACTTCTTTGACAGCACACTTGTGGTAGGCAGAATTCTGAAATGGCCCCCAAGGTTCCTGGACCCTGGTATACAGATGCCCCTGGTAATCCCATCCTCTTGACTTAGTAGGACTGTGAATATGATGATTAGATTATGTAATAGAGCAAAGCTAGAGGAATTTTGCAATTGCAATTAAGGTTACCAATTTAGCCAACTTTAAATTAATCAAAAAGACTATCTTGGGTGGGCCTCGCCTAATCAGGTGAGCCTTTTAAAGGAACTGGGTCCTTCCTGCTGGAAAAGATTGGAACTACGAGAGGACCTATGGGGGAACACAGCAAAGAGCTGAGATCCATGTCTAGGAGGTGAAAGTGGTCACTAGCCAACAGACACCAGTACATCAGATTGGGGACTGAGGTCCTACAACCACAAAAACATGGATTCTGCCAGCAACCGGAGGGAGCTTGGAAGTGGATTTCTCCCTAGTTAAGCCTCTAGATGAGGACACAGCTGATTTCCACCTGTTGAGACCCTGATCAGAGGATCCAGCTAAACTGTGCCCAGACTTCTGGCCTACTAAATTGAAATAATAAAATGCATTTTATTTAAAGCTGCTATGTTTGTGGTAATTTGTTATGTAACATAGAAAACTAATACAGCACTCCCATCAGTAAAAAACTGTGTGCACACATTTCCTTATATGAGTATTTATAGCATATTGCTACTGACAACCTCAACATCAAATATTAAAAGACTGTTTTCTTACATTTTTAGTAAAATCACATGCATAGTATTTCTAATATTCTCTTTCTGTACCCATGTATTAAGTACCCCTCAGGTGAAGACACCCCAATTTGTAAACTTCTCACTGCCTTAGAAGTTTAGGTATGTGGGCTCTCCTTGGAAAATTTCTTGTGCTTTTTTTTTCCTCCCACTTATTTTTTATTTCTACATATTCACGGGGTACAAGTGCAATTTTGCTACATTGACATATTGCATTGTGGTGAAGTCGGGGCCTTCGGTCCGTCCATTACTGAAGCAACACACATTGTGGCCACCAGGCAAGCTCCCATCATCCACCTCACCCCACCCCCAGCCCTGCGAGTCTCCGTTGCCCATCATTCCACACTCTGCTTCCACACGTACACATTATCTAGCTCCCACTTACGAGTGAGAACATTCGGTATTTGTCTTTCTGCGTCTGAGCTGGTTCATTTAAGATAATGGCCTCCAGCTCCATCCACGTTGCTGCAAAAGACATGATTTCATTCCTTTTTTACAGCTGAATAGTATTCCATTGTGTTTATATATCACGTATCCTTTATCCAATCCTCTGATAGACACTTAGGTTGATTCCGTGTCTTTGCTATTGTGAATAGTTTGGCCCCTTTTGATTACCCAATAAAGTCCGATAGGATGCACATGTTCCTCCTGTGTGGAGACATCCTTAACATCTCCTCTTTGTCTTGTCATTAAGTCCTCTAGATCCCGCCACCTGTCTAGTCCCAGGCACCAGCATCTCTCCCTTGGGTTCCCGACAGCAGACTTGCTCTGCTTTCATCTCCATCCGGTCCGGTTTATTTTTCACATAACGCTTGCAGTGATCTTTAAATGCACATCTGATTATGACACTGTCTAGTTCAATCTTTTCAGGATAAAATCTCAGAGTAGAATCCAAAACCTGTTTGAATGGTCCCTCTCCGCCTTCCTGTCCTCAGCTCCTGTCACTCCCACCTGGCGCCATGCCCCCAGCCACGCCCCGTGGGAGAGTATTGACACGCTGCCCCTGTCCACTGCAGCCTCCCTCCCGCCCTGCCTGCCTCCACCCTCCCCTGCTTCCATTTACCCAACTGTGGCAGAACCAGGTGTAACCCAAAGACCGAATGAGCTCAGTCGGCAAAGATCTGCAACGACGGCTTTGGCTTCCTGTTTCTCTGTGACCAACCGACCAAACTGGGTTGGTCATAGAAAAACGAACTGAGTTTGGTTATTCACTTAGCTGCTGCTTATATTGACCTCAGAAAATAAATGTCCACAGTAAAAATCCTTGAAAGAGGATGCACCGATCACTGTTTCTATTGGTGCAGAGGCTTTTATTCCGACTCTACTTGTACAAAATTTTTGAGGTAATTTTACCACAGGAAATAAATCCAATATTATTATAGGAGGAAAACGATCAGAGACTGTGAAGAGCAGGCTCCTGACGTGCTTCCCAGGCAGGCGGACACGGTTGCTGTGAGGAGATTGTGTGTCCACCAGCAGGATGCAGGATGTATCAAAACAGTCAGGGGGAAATGCCTCACTTCCCACAAATGGAAACTGCATTTTTCAGTTATTTTTCAGACTGCAGTCCATTTGTAACAGAAACACATCTGTTGAGAAATCTCTGGAAAGTCACAATGTCTTTTCTGGGCTGCAGATGCCTTCTCCAGGCAGTCCCTGGGGCCACCGATGGTCCCCATCATCTGCAGGGCTGGGAGACTTGGCAAAGACAGGCACAGTCACTGCTCCCACCACTGGACCACACTGCTTTGCCATGTGGCTCCGCTGCTCATCTGATCCAGAGTCTATTTCCACTCCCCTTGGAGGAGGCTGGCCTTGTACTTGTGAACAGAATGCAAGGAAAGTGATGTTGTTGTGTGACTTCAAAGAGGCTTCCGGATTTCATGCTTTCCCTCTTTTTGCCCTGAAGATTACTGCACAAAGCACCCTAGGCTGGACTCCTTGAGGAAGAAAGATCCCGGAGAAAGAAGACCAGCCACCAGCCAAGATCAACCACCAGAAAAGTGAGTGAGGCCGTCCTGCACCTGCCAACCGTTCTTGCTGCCACGTGACCAGCAACCTCATGCATGAGCCCAGCCAAGAATCACCAGCTGAGCCCAACCCAGATCACAGAATTGTGAGCAAATCAATGGTGCATATTTTAATTGCTAAGTTTTGGGATGGTTTATCATGCAGTGAGAGATGACTGAGGAAAAGTACAAAAAGAAGAGACTTTACATGTAATAACTTACTTAATCTTATCTTGAGCCTATGGGTAGGTATTATTATTTTCCCCATCTTAAAGCACAGAAAGATTAAGTAACGTACCTGATATTACACAGCTTGCAGAGGGCAAAGCTGATATTCAAGCCCAGGTCTGGTGGATTCCTGATCTTGAATTTGTCATCAATCTTACATGATTTAAATGACATCAAAAAAGTTTTCTTTTCACCCAGAGTTATTCCCACAATGATTTATGTCCTGTAGTGTCTGAAATTTTACTACTAGAAATGAATTCATTGGAGTTTAACATTACCTTTCTATGAATTATTTCTAAGGAAATATAATGCTGCTGGAAGGGTAACACATTGAGTTCCTAATGTGTGTTAAGTTAGTAATGTGTGCACCTAAGTTAAGAATTAAATCTGGAAGAGTTAGAGGATGAATGAGTTCACTAGGTACCTAAAAGCCGGGAATTCAAGAAAAATTGGAAAGTACCAGAGAATGGGAGTGTGGAAGGTTGGGCACCAAAGGCAAACCTAATTTAGATGACCACTATCTCAGAGCTTGTTCTAAGTTCAAAGAACCCTTCCCATTTCATACAAAAGCCATGTTAGCTATAGTATTTATTATAAGTCAAAGGTTTCAGGAAACATGGTTTGACTCTTGAGATTTGATTGATTGATTGATTGATTGCTAATATTTTATTGCAGCAAGAGTGAGAGAAAAGGGAAACGAGGCAAGAAGGAGGGGAACGGTGCACACACACAGTGACGTGCTGCCCAGCTGACTGCTGCTTCCCAGCTAGTCTCTAGATAGCCAGTCGACCCCATGGGGCATCTCTGGACAGACTAATATGGAGACACGACCATCTTGTAAAAGTCCATTGGAGAGAGAGTTAATCCCTTATCTAACACTGCTCAAAGTTCATCTCAGAGGAGATCTAATTTCAAGCATGTGATATTTTTAATCTGGTTAACTGCATGGTTGTTTAGATTTTACTGAAAATTACTGTCTACACATGCTAGCCGAATTAGATCGGAAGGTATCACGTTTGATTTGAACTGTGAGAATGAGAAAAGAGCACACTCCGTTTTCAGGGCTGCTTGGGCTTTATAACCATGACACAATGAACCTCTTACCTCCGAATCTCAGTGTAGTACGAACTTAGGAGTTCCTTGTGTGGGCAATGAGAGTTCATTTTACTGTTGTTGGATCTTTTCCATTCTTGACTCCCTGAATCTATCTTTAATATCCAGTTATATATGATAAGATTCTGACTTCTGAGAATATTGGAGAAATGAGGCAACATACAAGAATATATTAAATGATTTTTTTTGTGAGACCCTGGGCAGAGATTGTAAAAGGAGTGATAGACCTTCTGAGGTTTTCACCACCAGGAGGCTATTCATAAAAGCACAATGCTTACAATGGCAGGTATCTGAGGAAGCAAGGCAGAGGGTAATTAAAGTTAATTGATATGTTATTGTTCTCCGTGTTAAAGCATTAAAATATAGAAAAAGAAGTGAGTGTTAACTTGTCAAATTGCTCTTCTATGTAACAAAACTGAAAACAAATAAAGATATAGTTATGAAGAAGGTATCAAATGAATATTTCCCTTGCCCTTGGCCTAAGTATGCAGCCTTCTCCCCATAAAGGGGGAGGCATAAAGAAAATTGTTCATTTAATATGCACTTTAAAGGATGCAAATTTACTTAAAAGGTTGGATTTCTGACTGTGAAAGACGTCATTAGATTAAAAGACACTTGAGTCTTTGTTAATAATTTCATCCACATTAAGATTCAGCCATGGTTCCTCAACTGTATTTGACCTCTTTGATTATTGTAAACTGGGTTGACTTTCTTTTTCTTCCCTCCTATTTCTTCCATCTCCTCAACATGCACACAAGGGAGAAAAGTCTAGTTAAAATGATTCAAGGGAAGTCTATGTCAAAAGAGTTAACTAACTGTAGGAATCAAGAGGACAGTTGAATTCCATTTATTCTACAGGTACAACATCCTTCCATAAATTACCAAGATATTCTCAAATATTTTCTGCTTTTCCACAAGTAGTAATATAAAAATTTGCTTAGAGAAATCAGTAAAATAGTCAATTAGGATAAACAATAACAACTAACATTTACTGAAATCACGTGTCCCAGGCACACACATTCCTTATTTTTAATCCCCCAATTTATGAGGTAGGTACTATCATTACACCTCCCGAACAAACAATGAAAGTGACTCTTAGACGTTCAGTTGCTATTATCTATTTCTCTGTTTCCCATGTAGGAATTTCCTGTCTGACATCAGGAATCTATTCCTGTAAAACAGCCTTTCTGCATGGAAACATTGAGAGCCCATTTCCAACTACTTTAAATGAGAAAAATCATAATGTGTTACATGTCAAATCTAAACCTCCAATCAAGTTTCTGAAAGGTAACCAAAATGAGTAAAACACTTATATAGGTAAGAAACTGTTGGGTTAGGATGTCAAATGCCTAAAGCAACTTCATTTCCTGACTGTCACACAAAAAATATGTTTGTTGACAGTGATTTTGAATGCAGTAGCAGGACTGCTCTTAGAGCCAGCAACATCCAAGGGACACATGTCCTAGTCTAGCGTTCCTCTCACTTTCTCAGTGGCTCTGCAGGCCTACCGATTGCATTTGGAATGTAACTTGGGGTTGACACACACATTGATTTGTTTAAGATGGGTATTGAGTTCTGAGGTCACAAATGTAAATTTTTTCCCTTGTAAAAATTAGCCATCGATTATTTATATATATGAGAAATACAAATACATGACACAAACAGAATGATTAAGGAAATTTTAATAAAGTGCTATTTAGAAGGGTACGGACGGGGCTGAGGGAAACCAGCCCTAGCCTGAAAAGTTGAGGGGCACTTGTGATACCTCTGGAAAGAAGGCACAAGTATAGAAGCCACTCAGAGGGAGCTGTGGCCTTTGCAGAGGGATTGTGTGGCCTCACAGCCACACCCTTCTTCTTGCCTCTCATCTCCTGCTGGCCTCCCAATGGCCAAACCCAACTGGAAGCCAGAGATCAAGGGAGTCTGCTGATGGGGTCCCTAGAGGTCAGCCCTCCAGGGCACCCAGCAGGGTATAGAAAGGTGGAGAACAGGTCTGAAGGGCAAAGTGAGAATACCCATCACTGCAAGCAGTTTTGTTTGGGTCTGAACCCGCCTGTGGCTCCCTTTGTGGGGGTGGTATTCACACACGGTACCAACACTCTTGTCCTTTCTCTCTATTTTCCAGAAGCAAAACACTCAAGTAGGAACCTGGTTCGCCCAAAACTACTAAGCAATGTCTAATTGTAGAGATCCCTCACATAAAAACTGTATTCACAAACATGAATCCGACCAATGAATAACAGTACATGCTCCAGACCAGAAACCTGAAGAGAAATAGGTTTTTAGGCTTTCCCTTTGCAATGAAAATATTCGTGGGATGAAGTCTATCTATAGAACTTCATTCAGTTCATATGCCTTGAATTTTCCAAATTGGCTTAGAAGCCTTAGGCATTTCAAAACTACCACTGCCTCCTAAATCTTTAAACAAAAATAGACTCCTACTACAACACAGCAGCTGCAGACATCAGCAACTTGTAGGAAGTTAAAACTGACACTGTCAAGAGAGCTAAGTCACCTTCCGGTCAACAGCTGATAGGCAGCACCCACTAACCCCCTCCTCCGGCAGCAGTAGGGCCAAGGGATGGTTGTGTCCGCTGATGAGTTCCATCTCCCATAGAATTCTTTCCTTCTTTTTGGAAGGTTTTTGCTGCTTTACCTGAATAAAGTGCTGCTGAGAGGACACAGCTAATTGCTCGCTGGCTGTATGAGTCAGCTAAAGAGTGATGATGGGACTGAAATTGAAGTAAGTCATTGATGTTGATAAATTGGCTCTGGACTCACCCTACACTGCCTGCGGGAACTCATAAGGGCCATGGTCTGTCACACTGCAGACTCCTTAGACAAGAAGCCCGCTACACTCAGCGGATGTAAATGTCACAACCTGAGCCAGTGACTGCAAGCGTTACGTTGCTGTGCTTAGTTTTCAAAGTGAACACCACTGATACTGATGCGCTGTGTATGTGCAGGGAGGCTGGACGCTGACATGGTACTTCAACTTCAATCCACCCTGTGCACTCATAAAGCCTGCCCTTCAGCTTGTGGCTGCTGCCACAATTTGCAGAACCATACAATCCTTATTCCCCTGCTCCACCAAATGAGCTATCATTTGCTGATCTATCTGTCTTTGCAGAAATCCTTTTTAATGGTGATATTGGCTTTACCAATGGAAATTTGTAGGGCATCCAGTTTACTCACGATGGTTGCACAGACCCACAAAGAAGCTGCAGGGTATAAGGAGAAATTCTTCTTCATGATAATTAGAACAATTGTAATTGGGTGTTCCATATCTCTAATCGCTGTTCACCAGCTCTTTGATAATCACATCACTCCAAGCTTTGACCTTCCAAAGCCTTCTTGTGAATAGAACAGAATCTCCAGCTCATAAGCATGGTAGACAATACCCATGTCTCGTGCCTCTGCCCACTTTCAACTCTGTCTGCCCTCCTGCTGCATGCAGGGTCTTTTCCATCACGGCACTTTTTTTTTTTAATTTTTTTTTTTTTTTTTTTTAATAATAGAGACAGGGTCTTGCTCTTGCTTAGGCTGGTCTCGAACTCCTGACCTCAAATGATCCTCCCGCCTGGGCCTCCCACCATGCTAGGATTACAGGCATGAGCCACTGTGCCCGGACCACTATGGCTCTTTGTGCTTGCTCTTCCCTCTGCAGCTCTTCCCCTGACTCAGTTTCAACAGTGCAGTCTCTGAGAAATGTCACCTTTTCAGAGGTAATCTAGAGTTATTCCCTGTCCCCTGGTCACTTCCTATCACCTCACTCTGTATATTTCATGATGCTTCTAAAATTGAAATAAGCTTTAAAAATGTTTGTTTATTGTTTACTGCCTGCTACCTGTATTTTGTTCCCCACAGAATCCCCGGTTCTTAGCACAATTCTTAACAAACAGTATTTGCTGAATACTATTCAATATTTGATGAATGAATTTCTCTAAATCTAAATTCCACTGGGCCGTCCATTATCTGTCTATCAATCAGCTTGAAAGACTCCAGTGCAAAATTTTGTGTAGGTTGGTGCATTAGTGTGCGTGACAGTGGGTGCATGGGTAGCAAGATAATGGGAATATAGAAGGAACTAAAGACATGTCCATGTTTGTAGAAATGAGCTGTGCTGGTTAATTTTAAGGTATCAACATAACTGGATTACAGGATACCTAGACAGCTGGTAAAACATTATTTCTGGGTATGCCTGTGAGAGTGTTTCCAGAAGAGATTGGCATATTTCAATCAGTGGTCCAAGTAAGGAAGATCTACCCTCACCAATGTGAGTGGGCACCATCCAATCAGGTGAGGGCCCAGATATGACAAAAATGCAGAGAAAAGGTGAATGTGCTTTCTCCGTTCTGTAGCTAGGACACTCATCTTCTCCCATGCATGGACATTAGAACTCCAGGTTCTCCGGCCTTCGGACTCCGGCACTGGCACCATGGGCTCCCCTGGGTCCCAGGCCGGTGGACTTGCACTGAGTCACGCTGCTGTGTTCCCTGGTTCTCCAACCTGCAGATGGCCGATTGTGGAACTTCTCAGCCTCCATAATCCCTTGTGCCAGTTCCCCTAATAAATCCTCTCTCATATATAAATATATGTATATATCCTGTTGGTTATGTTCTTCTGGAAACCTTGACCAATACAGGGAAGGTTCTACCACCTTATCAGGTTTGAAAAACATTAGCATACAGAAGATACTGATTTCCTTTTAAGCATTTGCTTTAATATAAATTAACGTCACATGCTAGAAATTACCTAAATGATTAAACCAAGTTGAAAAATAATTGTCTCTATGGACATTTCTTATTCATGTTGTTATTTACATTTAATCGCCAAAGAAAAGAGAAAAATAAGTTTTCTCACTCTTTCTCTTTCTCTGTCTGTATCTCTCTCAACCAAAATCTAGAAGATCTGCTTTAATAACTGTGAAACTAATGCAAGAAATGTGTCTCTTAGTTATCATTGATTATTAAAAAGTACTTAAAACTTTCCTACTTTAATTTTCTCACAGTAAACTTCCTTCTTTATGTGGCAAATAAAAATGACTTTCTCAAAGTAAGAAGTACTAGTCCCCAGTAGATGGTAAAATATTGTCCCTACAGGAGATTTTTCAAAGGTTTTACATTCTTATGTCTTTCTTATTGCCACAATCAATATGAACATGATCAACCAACACATCTTGTTCCTGAGGTACCCTCTGACCTTGTAGAATTAATACTATATTTTAAACTAGTGGAAAAATTCTCTCTAAATATTAGCGGGAGCATGGCTGGTCTATAAAGCCCTTATCACGTATTTTGAGCTGCTGGGAGTTACTATATTGGCTGTTTGATGTACCCATTCAATTTTGGTTTTTGCTTTCCTCTGAAATAATTCATTTGTCTTCTAAAATGGAATCATGAAAATACTTAATAAAAATGGTAATACATCCAAGGGCACATGGTTATAACTGAAGGATTGATGTAGAGAAAATTTTGGCGAGTGGAGGTAGGGGGTGGTGGATGGTAGTTGAAGGAAGGGTTGGGTATTCATTAAGTGATTGTAGGCTTCCTGACATTTTTCTTTTGAAAGATACTGAGCTGTGGTCAGGATTCTTTTTGTAAATTTTATCTGGGGTTAATGCGCCTTTCTCTGGTGACTCTTTCATAAGCAGTCACAAATCAATCAGAGCAGAGTAGAGAGCTGCTATTTAGAAAATTAAGCTGGAAGATGGTTTTGAAGGCACGACTCTCACATCCCAGTTCTGGTGAGTGTTGAAAATAGGAGCTTACAGATGGACCTCTCTGATCACAGAGGAGTCATTCAAGGAATGTAAATATAAATTTCCACAAACGATGAACCGTTTATCAGCCTGGGAGCCTGAAAGTTCAGCAACAAGCTTTGGATTCTACGTCCTGTTTCTATCCCCTCCCCTCCATTTCCAAAAGGAAAATAAAATGCTTGCTGGGAGAACTTCCAGCCAGGAGTCTGATTCAGCTCTGTCTACAAGCAGGCTGAGTCTGTGCTCAGTCTTTACCAGCTCTTCTCCACAGCCTGTCCTTTATATCTTCTCTGTCACCTTCATCACCCTCACAGTTTACACTGGCCCAGAGAAAACTGCGATTGAAGGAGCTACTTATGGCTTCCAAGTTAATTTCTGCTGGGCTGTGCAGAGGTCTAGAAAGCTAGTAGATAGCTTTTGCAATCCTCAAAGTCACAAACCACTCCTAGAAGTATGAAAGACGCCTGCTGTGCATCTGGATGCCACCTATGTGCTGTGAATGCCGCACATCCTTCAGTGAGAGAAGGTAACAAGCAAAAATGCTGAATGCGGAGAATGTGTTAACTCTGAGGAGATGAATGACGAGTTCCTTAGGCAACATCACCCTTCAAATGCGGTAATGTCTCAGGTTAACCTGTTTAGCTTACAGGTTAAACATCCAGATTCTTGCGTTCCATCTAAACTTTTGGAATCAGAACTTCCAGAGGTGGGGCCCAGGCATTAAATAAATCAATAAGTAGATAAATAAATTTGGTTGGTTGTGTCTGGTGATAAAAAAATCATTCCAAAATAATATACAAATGTCATAAAAACAAAAGAAAAGAAAGAGATCAGCCCCTCTTTTCAGGGAGAGCTGTGATGACAACATTACACTATTGGGGTGGATTTGCAGGAGAAAACCCAAAGATAACAAGGTGGGAGAAGCTGGTAGAAATAGCAGCTTATGTGAGTGGTTCTTTGATATTTGGTCTCAGGACCCCTTTACCTTAAAAAAGGTGAGAACCCCAAAGAGCTTTCGTGTATGTAGGCTATGTCTATCAATATATATGATATTAGAAATTTAAATTGAGAAATTGAAAAAAATATGAATTCATGTAAAATAACAATAATAGCTCCATTATCTGTTAACAGAAATAACATATTTTAATGAAAAATAATTATGCTTTCCAAAACAAAAACATAATGAGAAAAGTGGCATTGCTTTACATTTTTGAAAATATCATTGCTGTTTGGTTTAACAGAAGACAGCAGGATTCTCCTATCTACTTCTGCATTCAATTTGTTGTGAAGTCACAGCTCATGTGGCTTCTGTACACTCTGTCCACTCACGAGAGAATAAGAGTGAAAAAGTCAAATAACATCTTAGCATTATTATGAAAATATGTTTGATCTTATGGACCTACTGAAAGGCGTCCTCCAACCACAGTTTGGGAACCAGTGGCTTATATTAATAAATCAACACAGTTCTGAGCTCTTTATATTATCTCACCCTCACAACAAACTCTTGAGGCATGTACAGTTAATATCATTTTTCCCATTAAATTGAGGAAACTGAGGCAGAAAGAGATTATACAAAGTCAGTGGCATCATAGGTGGAGAACCTGTGGCCTTGGGGCCACATGTGGCCTTCTGGATCCTTGAGCATGGCCTTTTGACTGAATCCAAATTTCACAGAACAAATCAGAACAAATCCTTTTAAGGAATTTGTTCTGTGAAGTTTGGATTTGGTTGCTGGGCCGCACTTGATCTGGCGGGCCACACGTGGCCCGGGGCTGCAGGTTGCCCACCCCTGCAAGGGCAGGCATATTCCCAGGGCACCTGAAATAAAAATTTAGGCAATTGGCAAGGGTTTGAGAGATGGCTCTGGCACTGACAGCCAAGCTTCCCACACCATCCCTAATATTGCCTCAGCCGGTGGCCCCGAGATCTGACCCCAGCAGCTCAGCTTTGCTAGCGTGGGTTCAGTTCGCCAAGGTGAGCGAATCTTTTGGCAGAAGGAATGACATGAATAATTAAAACACTGAGTTTCAAATCTGGGAACAAGGAGAAGGAGAGGTCTCTCCTTTATTTTTTATCACTCAAACCAGCAGTGGGAGTGATTTCCATGTTTAATTTCTCTGTTTTCAATATAGACCCTTCCTAAAGAAACACAGGTCCTCGGTGGAATAGTGCTCACAAAGGCATGAATTCTTTCAGGGTTTTTCGACATATCAAACAGCATGATAGGAATTAGAATAACTGTACCTTCATAAAAAAATAAAATGTCAGAAACTTTTAGAAGTTGTTGTGTAGTAAAACTTAAAACCTATTAAAGTGTATACACATATATGGCTGTAATATTTTTAGATACAAGTATTTTCTTGTCTTGACGAAATATGATTTAACTTCCCTAGAAATGGTTTCAAAACAGTGTTGTTTCTTTTATATTCAACCAAGTAATGTTTCTCTCATCACACAATATTTAGAAAACTTTATCTTAAGGTTAGCTAGACCTAGACTGAAGTAATATTATGACTTTCAGTTAAGGAAAAATCAATTAGTATGTTAAGCCTTTGGGCAAAGTCTTCTCTTCTTGCTATTCAATGTTTTAACAGACTGCTTATTCTATCAAATAAAAAGAGAAAAAGAAAAGGAAAACACACAAACACACACACAAATACTCCTTCTTAATGTTTAAAAAAATACAGTGAGGTACAGTACCAGCCATTGGTAATAAAGATCACATTGGCACCGAAGAAGTTAAATATTGTCTGATTTCTCTCCCTCCCTCTCTCTTTCTGTTTCTCTCTCCCTCCCTCTCTCTCTCTCTCTCTCTCTGTGTCTCACACACACACACACACACCCATCTTAACCAAAGAATCATTTCGATCTCTAAGCTGTTTCTAATTAGGTGTTAATGACCTCAGAGTTGTGTGAGTTTACCATGTTCTGTACCTCATTTTATTTCCCCCCTGGGCTAAAACAATACCAAGAGGACTGAAATGAAGATAAAATATACCTCTATGGTCCCAATGGTTATTGGATCAGAGATATATAAATACAGAGAAGTCCAGAGGGAAAGATTATTATTAACACTATCTCCATGACCTATGCTAACCAAGAAATGAAAGTAATTATAAAGCTTTCATGTGCTGGGCGAGGGGACCCTCATACTCAGAAATCATGAATGGAACTAAGACACAGAGGACCACCAGCATGTTTGAGGCTGGGGGCTGGAGGGCTAATGGCTCCTCTGTACAGAAGGAATGTAACAAAACAAAACAAAATCCCTGAGAAGTGTCAGAAAAAATATTTTTTTCTGAGCTATAAAGGCCACACTTATCATTAACCTTCACAACAAGAACTAAGCAAATGAGAAAATAATAGCGTGAGAAAATAAATAGATAAGTTATGGTATGGTGCCCGATAGCAAAATGCCACACTCCCCAAGAGGTTTCCAAAGTGATTTTATACAGGATTTAAAGTGAATTCCAAATGACAGAATTTGTCCTTTAGTTGGCGAATTAAATGACTGTTACATGCATAGGTGCCTGTGCTCTGTACGCCCCAGCCTCCTGTTTGTGAATGAGTGAGGACAAAGTCAATATTTAGTCTCTAGTAATTCTCCATGCAATATTATATTTATTTGCTTTTTAACGTTTGCACTCATTATAACTCTATAACTGGCAATGTCTCATACTAAGGACTCATTTGGTTGTTTAAAAAAAAAAAATTCTCAACAGATTTTAGCCAAGGATTAAGAAGAAAAAGAGTTACCAAACAAAACTTCAAATGTTGTAAAACAAGATGAGTCATTTTGAAGTGCTGTTCAATCCATAAATCTTGAATAGGCTAAAAAATATGCCTTAAAAAAAGTGACCTGGGTATCATTTAAAAAGGAGAAAGGGGGAAAAAAAAGGAAGAGGAGGAATGAAAGCCTGACAGTATGCCATTACCGCATATTGACAGAGCTGGTAAAGTCACCATGATTAAAATGAAGTAATTCACTTTGAACTAACTCTAGTTGACTCCTCTAATGTGCCTGAGGATTGTCTGTGGCAAGCCCAGAGGAAATCTTTTGTGCTTCAGTTAGCAATAAAGCTTGGAAATCATTATTCTTTCCAAGATAAACATAGATTACAGAGAAAACCAGAAATGTCTGGGCTCTCGTATTGTACATTCAGCCTACGAGCGCTGTAGCTATGCTGCTTACACGTGGGTGAGGTTTCTTGGGTGTACCAATTTAAAATGCAGCAGTCAATGAATTTAAGTTATTAACACGGTAGAACATGTTGCTTAGTATGCGCCCAAAATATGATCAATAGTGATAAAGGTAACTCCCTGACTCATGAAACCTACAGATTTGACTAAAATCATTCGTATTACCCAAAACTTGAGATCAGTTGGCCATTTGGTCTTTTCAAGTGGGCTGTTCACATGGCGATATATCCAATTTTGTTTTGTTTTGTAGAAAACCAAACAATCTGTTAAGAACAGGTGTTTTCCAGCCTTTGGCTGGGAGAACAGCGGTGGGATTCTTGGGCTCCTTGCTCTGCCCCTAATAAACACGGAGCTTCCATTTCAGGAGTGCTGCCTGATGTCTGCATATCTGGGTACCTAAAACTGCATTTTTTAAAAACATCCAAAAACTCGTTAAATAACCTGCTTCCTCTTCCCCGGCAGTTATTTATGAGGTAATTCTACAACCTATTTTTACAGGTTAGTCACCGTGTCACATCACTCATTTCTACAATTTTAGATGCAGAAATGGATTGTCTCTCTGTACTTCAGTGGGATAAATGCCTTCCTTTTTAATGCTTTTATGCCTCTGTGTAAAAGACAGCGAGCGGAGGTACAGGAAACTATGTTAAAAAGCTTGATATAACTATACGAGGTTGACAAAGCCTGGGATTAAAATTCAGTCACGCATGCAAAAAATGTAATAAATGAATGAAAATGTATGTTATGGGTCATTTCTGCTTTAATAGCACCTCTGTGCTATGGAATCCAAATAGCAACAGTCATCTTACACACGCCTCACAAATGAAATAACATTAGGTTTCTAGGAACCTAATGACACACAGCTAGCACAAAACGAGGATTGTGCCCACGGATTTATTTCATGCAAACATACAGGGCGTGTAGAGACAACTTATCAGTCAAAGATAGGACTCCATTTAAAGCTGCTGCAACATTGATGCGGCTCGTCTCCATTTTTCAGCTAAATAGAGGTTTTCTTTTTCACTTCACATAAAGTCTTCAACTTGCTGGAGCCTTCTAATAAATTGCAAACTCTGTAACAATATATCTTCTATTATGCTGCTTGTTACTTTACTAAGACAGGAAATTAAAGCAATAAAACACTTTCAAAGTGATAGGGTACACTCAGACAGTCATTTTTCTTATGTTCCAGTATTATTCTTCAAAAGACCTTTTATGATACTAATATTAAATTCTTTGAAGTCTGAAGAATCTGTTGAAAGTGTTGAATTTCTAAAATATAGAGCTCCAATATTGCATCTACTCATACATTTATTAAAATTGAATAGGTGGGAGAAATTTTTAAAACACAAAATACAATACAGTTAAATAATATATGACCAGATACATTTCAAATCCACATTAGCGAGTCCGTCGTGAGGAAATTTGATTGAATGCTCGGGAAAATCTATTTTGCTTTTTCTCACCTGATGTGGCCAAATGCACAACATATGTGGTCATTCATATAAAAGGCTAGTAACTGCAAAACGAAGCGCCGAGAACCAGGCAAATATCATAATGGTCACTTATGCAGCGTGTTCACATAAAGGAAATTGAATCAGGCTTACGAGGCTGTGCATTCTTTATTAACCTCCTAGAAAAAGGTCAGACGGCTGTTCGCTTAATGGCAAGAACACTATGTGGAAAAGGCTAAAAGAGAAATGCAAAAACCTGCAATCTATTCTAGGGCAGTATATTAGGCAATCGTATTAAAAAGCTTATAGAGTGATGTGGAAAAAAGCCCTCTTCATTGGCTATTATGAAAAAAGGGTCTTATTTTCTATTCATCAATAAGTGTTTCTATCTAACTTTATGGAAAAAGAAGTAGAAAGAAAAATGAACTAACAAGAGGAAAACCCTGGAAAGTATAAATTTAGAAGAAATGAGAGCTCATAAAAAAGGTCTCTTCACCCTCTTTACTCTTTTTCAGCAACTTCATTCACACCCACAATTCCTAGCCCGCAGCCTGGCTCCCTCCTTCCCTCCTTCCTCCTCCCTCTTTCCTTCCCTCCCTTGCTTCCTTCCTTCTTCCCTCATGCAAAGGTTTGCACAAAAAGCAGGGATGAAGGATGAGCACTTCTTCCCCTAAGACTAAACAAAACCCCAACTTCCCATTAAGGTAAAATTGCAGAATTGCTTGCGCAGGGCAGGAATTTTCCTCGTTGGAAACCCCCAAATGGTTGATCTCTTTTTCGATGTGTCATTTTAAACAACTGCTATTTAGCAGGTGTGAATGTTCCAATTAAATAGCGAATGCTTTCTGAGGCAATACTAAGCCTTTACAACGTCAGGATCCATCCCAATCAACTACCTTTCCTGGCTCAGCTGATTAGGGTCAGCACTTTCAAATTAGAAAGAGAAGCCCTTGAACCTCTTGTCACAGCTATATACACACTTGCTAACATTAAAGGATCTTCCACACACCAAAGGGAAGTCAAACTGGGTCTGCATGCCGCTAATTTACTTCAGTTCTTTACCAGTGTCTGTTCCTGTCTCAGAAATATCTTTTTGATATTTTTTGAAACATTGTCCTGAATTTCCAATGATAAAATTAGCCAGTCCAATCTGAGGCATTAGTTCTCAATAACTTATGTTTCCCTTCTCATCTGACACAGTTCCTCTCTGCTGGAATTCCAAAGCAATCAACTACCTGGGGATACTTTTCCCCAGAGACCTTTCTTAGCACACTACATCAATTAACGCAAAAGCAATTTTGGACCCCCTCCAACACACTGCACTACCATCTGGTCTCCCTGGAACCTCTTGGAGAGGGGCAGATTTCAATTTGTCAAAACAATGCAAATTCCCCAAATTATTTTCAAATTATGCATGTTTACTTTAATGTCGTGCTCATTCATCTTTTAAAAGGTACTTTGCAAATTCCTCTAAATTGATTCTCCAGCTTGCATGCACTCTCTCTTTCTCTCTGGCAAGTAGAAATTGGGGTTATAAAGGCTAAAACTTAACTCTAAAGAGATAAGAGTTTGTAAAAATCTAAATAGCTTGTGGATCAAGGGCAATAACAAATTATTAGATGTGCTTGCGCCTCACAAACCTACATGCCAATTGCCAGTGATTACTTTGGGTACTTAATTTTTAGGCAGCAAAACATTTGATATCATTCGAGAGGTACCAAACAGACTCTTGCAGCAAAGAAAAAATGTCCCAAATATCACCATTTGTCACTCTTTCTCCTTTAAGGCTTTGGAAATTCCAGATAGAATATAAGCAATTAATTTGAAAGTATTACTAAATTAAGCCATTTTTCACTCATTATAATGAACTGATTTGGCAGATTAATTTGGCTTGAAACACCAAGTTTTGATGTGAGGGTGGATGGTAGGACTATCTAGAGCTCAGCAGGCCAGGGTAGTAGCCAAGTGGCTACAAGTGGCTATTTAATTTTAAATGAAAATTAATTAAAATTAGATAAAATTCTAGAAATTCAGTTCCTCAGTCACTAGCTACAGGTCAAGTGCTTGATAGACACATGTGGCTAGTAACTATCATATTGGACAGCATGGACATAGAATATCTCCGTCACTGCAGAAAGTTCTATTGGACAGTGCTTGTGTGCAAGAACACAGGATGCTCCAAGTGAAGGGTGGCTGACAGTGTATGTGCAGGAATATTCTTGATATTAAAGATGGAAAATGGACTCCCAAACAGGCAGGATAAGTGCAAAAGACCAAATTCCAACTCTTGATAATTTTGCTGAAAACAGGCCCTATCTTTGAGCATGAAGCATAACTAAAAGATGAGAATTGGTTCACTTGCTTTGTTGTAACTGAATAGACTTGTTTTATTTTATTCATTGTCTTTGGCTGACTAGTATCCACTCTTGCTTCTGCTGGTAATAATCTCCTACCATTCTCAGCCAAGCAGAGTCTACCCCTGGCTTCTGCAAATGACCTTGGGCTGGTGAACTAGAACCTTGTAACTCCTTAGCTGTAGTAACAGATTAAAATGTTCTGCCCATCAAGCCTGGGTGATTGGGTCTCATTAGAGGTCATTCTGGCCTTCTGCCTGAAAGTCTAGGGATGAAAAGCTCCTCCTCCTACTGCTAGAGTTGCTAAGAGGAAAACACAAAAGATCAGCAATGATCTCACTACAGAAAAAAGAGGACTGCTTGGAACTAGGGGCTACAGAGAGGACCGCAAGAGCAGAGGAGATGACAGACCAGGCTTGGTGACTGCATGTGAGGCCCTTGGTCCATTCATGTGCAAAGCCAGATTTTGACCTGATGGAAGCAATTGTCTCCATTTCTGTATAGACCAACATCTTCTCTCTCATCAATGAATGTATACACACACACACACACACACAAACACACACACACACAGACATGCACACAGTATATAACTGAGACGTAAACATTGTATAGAGTAGATTAAAGAGCATTCCTGGCAAAGAGAAGAACATCTGCAAAGGTCCTGGGGCAGGAAAGAGCTTGAGAAATTGAAGGAACAGACGGTGGTCAGTGTGGCTGAAGAATTGCCAACTGGGTTATGTGGTGCCGCACAGCAGGAAGCAGAGGCATGATGTGGAGCAATGGGGTCACCCTGACATGTCCCTTTGGCTGTTCCAATAGATTGGAGACAGATATGACTGGCAACAGTTCCACTTAGGAAAACCGGGTGAGAGATTTTGGTGGATAGGACCAGGACTATGGCAGCAGGATGGAGGAAAGCAGATGGATGTAGGATGTAAATTGAAGGTAGAAGAAGATCTTGGAATCAGGATTTTTGGCTGGAGCATCCAGGTGGGAGCTCATTTCCCAAGACGAGGGACTGAGGGAGGAAGGGAAAATGGAACTCAGTGCAGCATCCTCAAGTCACCCGACAGAATCATGTGGACTGTCCAAATTAAATCCAAACTCACAAATGAATCCCACACTCTTAGAGTTGGAAATTGCCCCGAGGAAACATCCAGTCAAAATTTAACTTCTGCTTGAATCCCATAGGCCCAGTACTATCAAAAGATTTTAACTGCTAACTTGTTTTTGGACAATTAGAGTACCGCTTATTAGATTATAATAATGTTCCAAAAATACCGTTTCTAAGATGAGAGTTTGATTCTATTCTAGTACTTTTCTAGTACTCTTGCTTTATATTCTTTGTCTTATGCTTAAGAATATGAGTTGATTTTATTATAAATGCCTTATGTTGTGCTGGTTTGTTTTCTTATTCCTTCGTGGATTCTTTGCTTACCTTCTGACCTAACAGGATTGTATACCATTGTGCACTAATCCTGCATTTTTAATCTCAAGTAATTTCCAAGCCACATGGTGAATCTAAGATTACATGACTGTATTACACCATAGTAATAATAGCCATTACTTAATAAACACTGCACAGTAATGTATATTAAATCAATCTCTGCACAATAACATGAAGGAGTCTTACTGCCCCATTTTACAGATGAGGAAACTGAGGCAAAGAGAGATTAAATAACTTCCCGACATCACAGAGAGTTGAGATTTGACCTTGGAAGTTTGCATCCAGAAGCCACAGTCTGGTTTTATGCTACCTCTAGGACATATGACCGGAATTCAGTCCACATCAGATCTTGGCCAGAGCTTGGTAAAAATACACGGCAACGAAATGTCATGCGTGAAGCATACGTACACTTTCTGCTTGAAAAAAATATTATTACGACAGAATGTTAGCTGAACGTGGTGTCCAGTGGCCCCAAGAAAAGCCACGCCATCTGGGGCTCAAATCAGGAAAACATCGGTCTGAATGAGGGGCTGGGAGTACTGCAATGCCCTCCTGGGGAACAGTAAAGTGAAGGATATCATTTGTACCCTGAAGGATATCAGAATGCCTCCTAAGTTTTTTCTCTATATGCAAGTGAAATTTCTGATAAAGTAGCATTTTGTTTTGTTTTGTTTTTGAGTGCTTGTTAGTGGAGGAACTACTTATTCAACTAAAGATCATTCAAATATCTAAGCAGGCCTCCCATCTTTTAATGAGGACTTCTATGTTATTATAACCCTGATAGGTCTGGGCAACTCAAAGCTTTATCCACAGTAGAAATTTCTTTAGGCAAGTTAAAGTCATCTTTATTTCTAGCCTTCTTTCATGCCATTTATTAGTGATGGCAGATTCTCTTCTAAAGCTGATACTGAGAGCTCTATTTTCTCTATGATTTTATTTCCAATGGGTTTTAAGATTTTTGAAGGCAGGGATTATGTCTTTACACTTCTTTATACTTATCAAAGCAGCTTCTATAGTTCCTTGCTTGCAGTAGGTGCTTCTTGGATGTGAAGAAGCACTTTAATATTTCATTATTTCTATGATATTTCATATCATTTTTACTGAGACTTTAGAGGAAACATTTAGGGACTAATTATCCATGCTCACTGCAGCTGTATTTGCTTTTCTCGTTGGACTTAACTTTTGTCCAGGATTATGAGGCACTGGAGTGTGCCGACGGTATTGTTGTCTTTCTCTCTCTCGTGTGAGCATCGATTTCTTGGGGGTCAGCAGACCAGTCCTGACTGAAATGGCTAATAATAACGATATCAAACATTTAAATTATGCTTTAAGGTTTACAATTCTCTTTCGTATCCATCGTCTCATTTCCCTAGACCCTCCGATGATATAATTATTCTTTTATTGTGATCTTCAACTGGAGTTTTCTGCTCCCAAGTTTCACACCATGATATGTGCAAGATCAGCTGATTGTCTCAACTGAAAATCAAAAAGTTTTATGGCTTCATATAGAGTCAGTAAATGAACATTGCTATAATTTCAACAACTATGGCATTTTGTCATTAAGAGCCTCTTCATTTCCTAGGAGTTTCATGTTGAGTCATCCAGATAGCCTGGTTATATCCCTAATAAACGTTTGGAGAGTAGCAGGAAATAGCCATTTCAGCAGGTGGCACCGCACATATTTGCAGTGTCTGAGCCTCCTTTAGGCAGCGCGGTTGAAGGCTGCATGATGAATGAGCAACCACTGATTGGTCCTATTGTGCATTTGTGATTCTTCTTCTTCTTTTTTTTAATTTCTAACTTTAGTATGCAGAAGATGCTGTTGGTGATCAAAAGCAGATATGTGGCATATGCACTAAGCTGAAATGTAACAATGACGTGTGGCCAGATGATTTTTTTTCTTCAGGGCTTATTAGGCTGATAGCAAGCTCTTATTGTGGTCCGTGTGTCCAAAGTCGGTAGAGATGGTGAAATGTATTCCTTAGAACTGAAACCTTGAATTTTAGACATACAAGGAATAACTACTACAATTCTGCCACCTCTTCTTCCCTGCTTTTTTTTCTTTTAACTTTTGAGAGAAACAGTTCTCGAAAGTAGATGACTTGCCTAGTATCACACAAGATGGCTTTTGACAGATATTAAGGGTATTTCAATTTCTGATGATGTAGAATTTCCATTTCAAGTTTAAACTTAATATGTAACTTGTCACTAATGACTCAAAAAAAGATCTTGGCAAAAAGCTCATACAAATGATGATTTACAATACCTAATACTAACTACAGTGAAAGAAAAACTCTTCAAAAGCAATCACCTCAGAAGGAACCAGGGAAATGCAAATCAAGGCAACGATAATATGCCATGTAACCTCCATTTCATTGGCAAAAATACTCAGTGAAGACAATACTTGGTGAGTAATAGCATGTGGGTCAATGAAATCTCTTTTATGCTGCGGTAGGAGTATAAATTGGCACACGCACATTGGAAAATGCTTTACCTTGTAAAGTTGAGTCTTTATATATCTTCCTATGCAGTGATTCCATTTTAAATATATTATTTAGTTGCTTTTCACTTTATAAAAAGGGTATTATAGTGGGTTAAATTGTGGCCCCCAAAAGATATATTCACCGGGAACCTAAAAATATCACCTAATTTGGAAAAAATGTCTTTGCAGATGTAAATTAAGTTAAAGATCTTAAGATGAGATCACTTTGGAGTAGGGCACGCCCTAAATCCAAGGACAAGTGTCTTTATAAAATAACAGAAGGTACACAGAGAAGGGAGATGGAGGCAGAAATTGGAATGACGTGTGTATAGGATAAGAAATGCCAAGTGTTTTGTGTCCCTCTTTGAAATTCATATGTTGAAGCCCTAACTCCCAGTACCTCAGAATGTGACTGTCTTTGCAAATAAGGTTTTAAAAGAGGTAATTAAATTAAAATGAGGCCAATAAGGGTGAGCCTTAATCCAATCTGACTGATGTCCTTATAAGAAGAGGAGATTAGGACATGAAGATACCAGGGACATGCACACACACAGGGATGGCCATATGAGGACACAGGAAGAGGACAACCCTCTGCAAGCCAAGGAGAGAAGCTTCAGAAGAACCCAACACAGTCAGCGTCTTGATCTTGGACTTCCAGCCTCCAGAACTGTGAGAAAATAAACTTCTGCTGTTTAAGTCACCCCGTCTGTGATATTTTGTTACGGCCATCATAGAATACAAATATGCCAAAGATTGTGGGCACGTAGATTTCAGACCTCTGGCCTTCAGAACTGTGATAGAATAAATCTGCTTTGTTTTGATTCACTTGGTCTGTGGCAATTTGTCACAGTAGCCATAGAAAATTAATAAAGGAATCCCACCCAAGAGAAAATCTTGGCTATGTGCACCAGTAGCATTGCTCTTAGACCAAAACAGCTGGACCCCCTACCCGGGTTCCCCCCTTTAGAGGGTCCTGAAAATCACAGACATGGAATCACAAAACCTTTTTTTTTGGTAATATAAGAGATTTTCTGTAAAATTTTGATACCTGTGCTAATGAGAATTATAGGCAAAGAACCCACCAGTCCAGTGGGGTCCCTACCCCAGGACAAAGGATGCAGGCTGGAGAGTGAGAGAGTGGGTGTGTGTCTGTGGGGGCAGGATCACAGCCGCAGCCCTGGGAGTCTACAGAAAGGATGCGGCCGCCCCCGTCCCCAGGATAAGAGTCCAGGCAGATCAGGCTCCCTGGAAAACTGCACACTGCCTCTCCCTTCGTGCTACAGTTTTGAGAGGTGCTTAGGGCTACCTGAAAATCCTGCCAGAAAAGCAAGCTAGGGAAAAGCTGTGCCTGCCTTGGCTGCCAGCGAAGCTTGGGTTCAGATAAGTCCAGTCCCCTCCCGGGAGTGCAGGGACCAGGTCTAGCTTCTGCTTGGTGGCCTAGGGGAGACAGTAGCTGCCTTTGGAGGTCCATTCCTGGGGAACACGTGAGGCCCTGGGTAGAAGTACTGCTCCGGCAGTGGTGCAGCTGGATTTATAACATTTAGTATTTTGAGATAACGGTGTGTGAGCTTCCATTTGTGCTCTTGCTCCAGAGCCCTCACGTTTTAGAGGCAGGTCTGTGTAAATCAGAATATTCAAACCAACATTATGTGTAATAGCAGAAACTTGGAAACAACCCAAATGCCTTCAGTAGAAGAATGGATGAATTCACACAATGGTATAATACACAGCAGTCAAAATGATTGAATCTCGTCAACGAGGAACAACGTGGCTTAATCTTAACAATATAATATTTGGCGACAAAAGGAAATCACAGACGATTACATACAGCATAATTGTGTAATAAATTTAAAGACAACCAAAACTAAAAATATATGATTTTTAGTGACACATAGATCTGGGTTAGAAGAAAGGTTGATAAATTCAAGATTTAAGAGAGGGGTTCCTTTGGTCTGGGGGACAGAGGATTCAGGATGGGGAAGGAGCTCGTGGGCAGAGGTGAGTTTACCGTGAGTGATCTAGGTCTGGGGTTGTGAGGTGTGTTCGTGAGAGTTATTATATTTCTGTAACAAATAGTTAAATAAAAATGAATAAATAATAGAAGGTCACAGATAAATGATAGGGATGTATAATAAAGCAAGCATTATCTAATTTTGTGCACAAATGGTCAAAGAATTAAAATAAAATAAAAAGAGCAATGACCTTT
>NW_012149441.1:855422-917713 GCF_000956105.1 Propithecus coquereli
GGATCAGGAATCAAGAACTTAATAGGTGCTGTTAAGGCACCTATTAAGTCAGGTTAGGTGTCATCTGAATACCTGGCGTGAGTGGTTGAGACCTGCAGGCAGTCGCTCAACTTTTCCTTAGTGTGGCTCTGAGGAGAGGCAGACCTAGTGTTGCCAGATGTTCAGGACTTTTAAAGAGGCCCAGCACTTGGATTTGTAGGTAAAAGCTTCCTATTTGGGTATCAGTTTACAAACTGCAATCTTGTCAAAACACATCTGTGGACAAAATACCAGCCACTCCTATTTCAGGTTTGGAGACTATTTTTGCCATGTTAGAAGTTTAGAAATATCAATAAATATTAACAGATACACTGTTTCCTTTAACTAAAACAATACATGTATCTATTTTCCATAGTCTATAAAAATAAGCAGTCACTTACTATTTTTTTATTGAGCATCTTTTCTACGCCAGAAACTGTTCTAGGTGCTGTGGATATATGAATGAATGAGATAAACAAAGCACGTGTCTTCAAGGTACTTACAATCTTGTGAGGAGTAATCATAAAAGTCATGAAGACAAACAAATAAATGAGAAATGTCCAGATACTTAAGTGCAAGAAAAAGATATGTGATGTGATTGAGTGACTTGTGCAGAGTCATCCTGGCGTGAGGGGCCTGAACAGCTCTCGGAGTAGTGTTACCTGCATTGAGACCTGAACGATACTTGGATTCAGTCGTGCCAAGATTTGGGAGAATAGATTTTCAAGCAGAAGGACGAATAAGGAAAAATCCTCCAAGATAGGATGTACCTACTGTGTTAGACAAAAAGGAGGTCGCGGTGGCCGAATATGGTGAGAGAAGAGGAAAAGAGTAGCGAACAAGTCTGGAGAAGAAGTCAAGACTCAGCTCTTAGAGGCCCTTTCAAAGTAGCGCTTTTCAAACTTTAATAAACCCATGAATCACTTGGAAGTTCTCGTTAAAACACAATTTTTGGTTCATTATACCTGAGATTCGGCTTTAGTAACAAGCTGCCAGATGAAACCCATATTGCTGGTCCTCCGACCACACTTCAAAATATCACAGCTTTCAATAACGGCGAAGAGTTGAATTTAATTCTACTTTCAGTAGAAAATCACGCAGGGAAAAGCGGTGGGTGGAATGAGTCTGCAGATGGGCAGAGAATGCCAGTGAGACAGCTGGGGACTGTTTCAGTGGTTCGGAAGAGAGAAGAACATAAAGGCTTGGGCTTCAAGGGGAGATGCAGTATGTATATTTTGAACGTAGAGATACAGGCCTTTGTGTGAAATTCCACTATAAAGGAAGAGAGGAATGGAGTTTTGGAATGTAGTATTTTTTGGCCTAAGGAAGTGGGAAGGTGGTAGGAAAAGTTTCTGGGATGGAGAAAACTTTGGGAGAGGTGTGTTTTTGAGGGAGGGGTGTGTGCGTTGGGGGAGGGGAGGTCAATAATTCTGTCGGGCTGTGTTACGTTTTGGATGCCTAATGCTTATCTACATGGACATATCTAAAAGGTAGTTGTATAGGTGAACCTAGCTTAGGAGATAGATCAGCACTAAAGAAAAGGATCTGGGAATCTTCAGCATGTTGATGGCATTTAGAGCCACGGAACTGGATGTGGCTGCTTAGATGGTGAAGGGAAATGCCCAGGTAGAGAGTTCGGGGCTTCCCCGACACGGAGAGCTCTGGGAGACAGAGACCTGGCGATGGAGTCTGAGGAGTGACCGAGGAGGCAGAAAGGTAACTCGGAGGGTGATTTGTGTGGAACACCTGGAAAAGAGGATATTTCAGGAAGAAAGGGGCGGACTAATGATGTGAAGGTTAAGTAACATGAAGCTTGAGAACTGACCATTGATTTGGTCACATCAATTTATTTTTAAACAAACCAAGCATAACTTTTTAAAAAAAGTGTTAGCTATTTAACTCTTGAAAACGAATTGCTGGGTTTTTGGGTTTTTTTTTTGAAAAATAAAAAGTAATTTGAAAATGTCAGCTGAGTAACTATGAAAAACTTAAACTATTGGATCATGTAGAAAATTCACACTTTATCTTATTCATCATGCTTATTCACAATTTGTAAAAAGCATAATAAGTTTTCCTATTTTAAAATTGTTACATGGTTTCTCAGTCTAGAAGGAATTAATCAAAGGATTCTTCTTATACCTGGAAGCAGTTACCTTATTAGGTTAATTTTCACTTCTGTATTCACTGATATATAGAGGTATTGGGGCAGCTACCACTAATTTCATTATTTTAAAAAATACTTCCTGCAGAGTTTATCCATAACCCTTATATTTATTTTAATGACCTTTGTGTCAAGATTACTAGTAGATGGCTACATCATAATTAGCTCCTATTTAGCATTTAAGGATTTACTCTAACACCAACACAAAAACTGAGAAGAAAGTAGTTACTGTTAACAATATTTTCCGTGGCCCCAGTCATCGCACCAATATATGCCTGGATCTGTGTCCCCAGGGCCCATCCCTCTCCCAGTTTTCATGTGATTTGCTGGCCCGTTGTCAGAGATGGAGTCAGAAAAGTTGATGGTCTCTTTTCCATCTTTGTAACTCAAATTCAAACAATATTTAAAAAATACAATAACAACAGAGTTCTTTTTGTCTGATTTTCAATGGTTTTTAAAATATATTGAGTCTATTCTTTAAGACACATTTTTAGACAGTGGTGTGTTTTCATTTTAAGATTTGGTCATCAATTCAAGCGCAGAGTATCTCCAACTGTACTCATCATTTTTTCCTCGCCAGGCAGTCTTGCTTTTAGACCAGTGGCTCCTAAACTATTTCGGATCAAGTGTCTCTTCGAAAAGCTGATGAAGCCTACAGACCTCTCACAAAAAACTACACATAAATACATATGCAAATATTTTCAACAGCTTAATTTTCTTTCACTCCACATTCATTTCCACTTCATAGCTGGATTACGAAAACCTAGGAAGCGTCAGGTCACGTTCACTCTTGATTTTCATAATGATCACTTACTAATCGTAAAATGGAAATGGCTCCAAACTGTGCAAGTAAAACAAAATAAGCTTTCATTCCGCTCAAAACAACTTTTAATGAAGAGGCTTATTGTTTGGTTTGTATAAGAAGTGATTGTGGTATAACTGGAAATGTGCAAATAATCTTTGAAAGCCAACTGATTGAGGATTTTGGCTTTGATTGAAAAACTGAAGAAAATCTGTACTCACAAAGGCAGGCAGAAGCAAATAGAAACCAAACTCCCATGGCTTACTTTGTCATAGGAGGAGTAGGTTTGTCAAGGAGCACAAGAATCCCTATCCCATAATTTCCTTTGTATTCAAGTCAAAGAAGATATTGCGGTAAGGGTTGAATCATTGAGACCATCTGTGTTAACAGCAAAAGGATTACAATTCTGCGTTTCAATTTTAAAGCCTTCTGAGCAGAAGTAACCTTCAGAAAAACTCTTCAGATTTTTGCCTGCTGAGAAATTGAAAGGCTGGGTTACTCGTGACACCAGCCTCCAAAAAGGTTTCTTCCACATTGAAAAGTTTGCTTCTCCACTTCCAATCTCTCCTTCCAGAGAGGCAGCTGGGACAAAAGAAAGTACATTTTCAGCAGTCTCCAAAATAGTGACTTCAGAGACGTGAATCAAAAGTTTTGCTTCTTTTTTTTACCTGAAAATATCAGCCAAATACCCAAGTCGGGAACAAACTCCTTCCTGCTACATGGCTCTGACAACTGGCGGCTTTCTCTCTGAAAACAAACAGAACTTCTGCCTGTCGTTCAGCTGTGGGCCTCGAGACTGGTCCTCTGTTTGCATCCCTGTGTAGCATTTCAGGATTAGGCTTTTGTGATCAGGCAGGTTTCATCTGGGGTAAATTCCAGCCTCTTTACTCTTGGTCACCGTAAGAAAAAAAATGAGTCATATGGTCTGTTGTCTTTGAAGAAGGACAGATACGAGGGACTTCTTGAGTTTGCCAGCTCTGTGTGTGTGTGTGTGTGTGTGTGTGTGTGTGTGGGTGGGTGTCTGTCTGTCTGTTTATATAGCTTTATTGAGGTATAATTGACATACAAGAAATGGCACATTTTTAAAACACATAATCTGATAAGTTTTGACGCATGTATACACCTAGGCAGCCATCATCACAATCAAAGAGGAACGTATCTGCCACCCCCAAAGTTTCCGATGCTCTTTGCAATTCCTTCCTCCCATCCCTCTCAGACCCCTCTTCCTAGGCAACCACTAACCTGCTTTCTGTCACTGTAGATTAGTTTGCATTTCCCAGATCTCAATATAAATTAAATCATATTGAGATCATTTGATTGAACTCTTTTTTTCTGGCTTTTTCACTCAGCATAGTTATTTTGAGATTCCTTTAGGTCAGTGTAGGTATCAATAAGTCATTTCTTGTATTGCTGAATAG
The DNA here is from genome assembly GCF_000956105.1 of Propithecus coquereli. Classification (NCBI taxonomy): domain Eukaryota; kingdom Metazoa; phylum Chordata; class Mammalia; order Primates; family Indriidae; genus Propithecus; species Propithecus coquereli. The sequence continues at coordinate 859,822 of NW_012149441.1, forward strand.
TATTCTAGAGTATGTATGTATACCACAATTTTTTATTCATGCACTTATTTATGGACGTTTGGGTTGTTTCCAGCTTTTGGCTATTACAAATAAAAGTGCTATGAACTTTCATGTGCAAGTCTTTCTATGGACACCTGCGTTCATTTTTCTGGAGTCAATTCCTAAGAGTAGAATGGTTGGGTCATAGAGTAGGTATATTTTTCAGTTTTTAACACACTTCAAGCTATTTTCCAAAGTGTACATACCATTTTACATTCTCATCAGCCATGTATGAGAGGTCCAGCTATTCCACATTCTTGCCAACACTTGGTATGGTGAGTCTTTTTAATTTTAGACATTCTAATATGTGTGTAGTAGAAGCACTGTAGTTTCAGTCTTTGGTTTTATGTATTGATTAGCAAGAACTTTGTTACACAAGGCCGTATTAGGGCTTTGAAATTCCAACATGCTTGCCAATGCAGATTAATCAAAGGTTGCCTAAGATTCATTGTGTTTGCTTTTCCTTAACATTGCCCTGTGAAATCCAGGCTTGATGTAAACAAAGAATAATGTCAATAGTAATTAGGGCAGATTATTTCTACCAAAAGATATTTTAGACGTCATAGCATGGTGACAATAATGTATCCCTGTCCTCTGCATCCCTATCCTTGTTTGGAGTAAAACAATTTCTTCATAATAAAATTGAATACTGTTAATTTTTTACTGTTGATGTTGTTTTGTTGTCCCCCCTGCCCACACATAACTAGTCTTTAAAATATAAGAAAGAAATCAAAGAAATACTTTCTTGGAAATCCAGTTCAAATATCTGAAATTCTTCTCTGGACTCCTTACTTGAGAATCCCTGCTCTAGACTTTTATGTTTGTATCTGTTGGGAAGGGGATTCCTCTCTTCTTCTCTCCACCCCCTTTACTGGCTCCTCCCCAAGGAAAAGGACTTGTTAACCTCATTGATCACAGACCAGGACATTTATTGGATCACATTTTAACACTGGGAATGGTCCCTGTGTGTTAAAGGACAGCGCCCGCACACAATACAGCCTAGACGTCCTTCCTTACTCCTCCCTGGGTAGGAAGCTCCCCAAGGCAGCGTAGGCCTGGCCTCCCAGCCAGACATGATAGTCACAGGATGACCATCTGTGAGTGGGTAAGTAAATCAGACAAGAGTTTGTTCTCTCCATTTGGGATAGCTGAGAGCTGCAGATTAGGGGGAGGAAAAAGACAGCAGAATGTTCCCTCAAACTGCTTGGCTGCAGCTGTATTTCCCACTGATGCTTTTCCCAAGAGTCCTGCTTTGGGGGCTGTCAGGCACTTGATGAGCTAGTGATGAAATGGTTCTTTCTTTTCCATTCTAATTGGCATTATTTCTTACGTACATGGTTTCTTGGTCCACAGCCGTGGAGGAAGGAAGGGTTGAATAAAAGCACTTGGGGGTAGAGTTCAAAATTATCTCTTCCAGTTAAACTTCAAGGTGAGTTTTACATTTGATTAAATACCTCTTTCTTAGTCAGAACATTTGCAGGAGTTAAGAATACGCCACTCTAAAATATGCCACTCTGGGTTATCGACTAGTTTGAGTTAAAGGCACTTGCAAAACAGCTGGGGCAACAAGATCTTTCTGACCTTCCTCCTGTTTCTTAAAGGCAGGAGATGATATTCCCATGTGAAAGATGCCCTCTCTACACTGGAAGGAGAATAACATTCCTAGCATCAAAAATAAGAACTTGAGGCTGAAAGTGTTCTGTACACATATTATTAAAATAGCTCTTATGTTCTAGCCCCCCACATAACCTGGTTGCTTTTTCACCACTTACTCCTCTTTGCCCCATTTGGCATATGAGTGTCCAACTCTAACTGCATCTGCGGGTCTTCATTTCTCTCCAATGGCTCCTGCACCATGTAAAACTTGTGTTAAATAAATTTGTATGCTTTTCTTCTGTTGATCTGTCTTATATTAATTTAATTCTCAGGTCCAGACAAAAAACCCTAAAAGGGTAGAGATAAAATTTCACCTCCCCTAAACATTCTATCCTTTCCTTCCTTTTTTATTTTTAGTTTCACCTCTCCAATCTAGGCCCTTATCTTATGATACCTTGATCGTCACTATTGTTTTAAACCTTCCATAAAGTCTGTATATTGTACATATATTGCAATGTTTTCTTTAAAAAATATGCATATTGAGCAATACTATTAAACGTAAAACATAAGGGATATAAGAATTTCTGCTAGGACTAGCCCTAAAGTAGTTTATAAACCAGAGTCATAAAAATGACATAAAGTTATGAATCACAACAGTTCATGATAAAAATATAAAAGTGTGTGTATACATGAGGCCACGGAATTAAGAAGCTGTTCAGGAAATTATTTACTTAAAATTCCTCTATCAAATTTATTCTGTCCAGTCTCCTTTTCCAAGACAGATTACCACCAAAATCATTTAAGACAGATGGTTGCCTCTATTTTTAAAATGTTCTAGAGTCGATAATTTCACAAGCTCCTTTGGTAGTCTGTTTCAGTGTTTAATCACTCTTACACTCAAGACGTTCTTCCTTATGTCTAATATATGATGTCTAAATAATGAAATACACTGAGTGGAATAAGGAGGTTAATTTTAACTCTCATAGCTGCTAGGACTGGAGACCTAAACAATTTTTCAATGAGACACATGATTCAATTATCCTCTCTATGGGGTTGACATCTCCATCCCTGACCTCTCACCCTCTTTATAAGTCTATAATTCTTACTTTCCACAGGATATTGTCTCCTGAGTATCCTACAGACATTTGGAACTTAAACTAACCAAAATAGACTGATTTTATTTCCCAAGGAATGTAATTTCCTTGAATTTGTAGTTCTATGGTCTACTTTCTCTCTAAATTTATTTTACTCCTTCTCTATTTACAACACAAAATTCAACAAACTGTTAAATCTAGCTATTAATTATCCCATGGCATTTCTCAAAGCAACTTCATAGTCATAGTTTCAGTTAAGGCTCTACGAATTTCATTCCTAAACTATGAGGACGATAGATCCCAGCTGGACTCTCTGTCCTTCCCAACCACGGTGGTTGGCCGCCTTCCCCAGCATTGGATGTGGAGTGACAATGGCCACGTTCTGAACAAAGCTCTTTGTTTCCCCCTGACTTTCAGTGTCGTCTTTCCTCCAGCTAGAGATGTCTCCAGAGGAGTGATCACTAGTATGTTCTCATTCTTAAATTTCTTTTAGGTGTCAGGGAATCCTTTCAAAAGGATTTAGAGATAATTAAATGTTAGGAAACACAGCTTAAGGAGTATCCCTTCCTAGGGAATGCGAACTTTACATGTGTTTGATGTGAGGGAAGGCCTTGCCTGCCCGGCGTGTTCCGTTCACATTGCACCACAGGGCATTCTCTCAGTGCGGTGAGCAAAGGCAGCCGCCCTGTTCCTGCTGCCTTCAAATGAGTGGCCACAGGGCAACTTGGCATGTCTCGTCTAACGGGCACATGTCCCTGCCTGGGTGAGCCCTCCCGGCTTTCCTACGAGCAGGCGCTTCCCCCCTGCAACGAGCCTTCGCTCCCCACACAATCCACACGCCCAGTTCTTCCTTTCCTCTCGGGACTGCCAAGAACCGCTCCTTAGCTGTGTCATTCAAAGTCACTTGCTGCAGGCTCCGGAGTGATTCCTTCCAACACTCCCCAAAATCTAAATGCTCAAATGGTACTCATAATATACCAAAGACCAAGGTAGGGGTCTGAAGAATGCTGTTTAGATTAGGAAGCTATGTTGAAGTTATTGATGAAACAAGATGGGAACAAAGCTAGGTGCAAACATTGAAGAAATCCTCCGTGTTCAACTTCGTCACTGGGGGCAATCTAGCTTCTGCTTAACAAAGAGGTCCCAGGGCCAAAATGGGCACATTTGAATCCTTGTTTCTTCCATTACTGGTAGTCGTACTTGGGCACATCACTCAACTTCTTTGCCCTGTCTCTTCGTCTATAAAATGGGGATAATACAGGCATCACAGATGGTTTCTAGGCTTAAATTTCAGGCACAAAGTTAGCACTATGAAGCATTAGTCATACTTATTGATTAGGGACGTGAAGTAGCAAACTGAGCCTGCCTTTACTTTGGGCATTGAGGAGAAAGAGAGGACAGAGTGGGTCTCCTTCCGGGGTAGAAGTGGCTTCAGCAGGTGCAGAGCCTGTGAGAGGTCCTGGAAAGGTGAACAGGGGACAATGGACACAATGGAGAAAGGTGCCAGCACTGAGCATGGTGCCTGTGGCTGAATTTGTTAAACTGGTAAGGGTCTGCTTTTCCTCAGCTCTAGGAATAAGGACAGAGTGGAGGAGGCTAGAAAGAATTTAGAAAGAAAAAGAGAGAATGTGATGTTAATTGCATTGGCCTAGACATCTTTTATCAATATTAAGTAAAAAGGTATGGTTTGCTGGCTGGACAGAATAAAGGTTGAGCAGAAAAGAATAACAAATATAGTAGGAGATGGAGGGAGAAGGCAGATTTCACTTAATAAACGCAGATAGAAGAATAAAGAAAAGTGTAGTTGGATTGAGTTCATTAATGCGTTATTGACCAATAACAGCTTAGCGTAACATTCTTTGTTAAGACACTTAAGACATTTCTTCTAAGGAAAAGAACAGCTGCTCTTTTTTTGTTTTTAAGGAAATTCTACCACTTGGCCTTGGATTTGAATTGAGGTAGTTTGAGAGTGAGTGCTGCCCATTTTAGAAGATTGCCTTGTTCTCCTTTGATTCATTGTCTAGTTTAGTTCTCATAATGATTATGTCAAGTAGATATTATTATCATTTTTATTTTGTAGAAAAGGAAACTGCGGGTATCTGAGGGTATCTGGGGATTTCTGCAGGTGTCTGAAGACATCCCTTTAAATGATAAGGATCCTCTGCTGTATTTGGTGATCTTTAGCTGTGTGTGAACTGACACCATGGGTGTTTGCCTATCAGGGAAATCTGTTAAAAATCCATTCATCTTCAAGGATGATGGATCAAACTGAAACTTTGGCAGGGGGCATGAGTTCAAATCTTCCCCTTCCTTTCGAAACCAGTCTGAGCAAGAGCGAGACCCTGTCTCTACTAAAAATAGAAAGAAATTAATCGGACAACTAAAAATACATAGAAAAAATTAGCCGGGCATGGTGGTGCATGCCTGTAGTCCCAGCTACTCGGGAGGCTGAGGCAGAAGGATTGCTTGAGCCCAGGAGTTTGAGGTTGCTGTGAGCTAGGATGATGCCACGGCACTCTAGCCCGGGCAACACAGTGAGACTCTGTCTCAAAAAAAAAAAATCTTCCCCTTCCTTCTGCTGTACATTATGAAATGCAAATAAATGAATACTTTTCATGGTTTTTTGGGGATAAGTTCTACATCCAGGCCCTGCCTTCTAATGATTAGAGAAAAAGCTTGAAAGTGAAATTTTTCTTGAATTCTACTTCTTGATGAGCCTCCAACACACTATGACACCTAAGGCCAGTCACTTAGCCTTTCGGGACTTCAACCAATCCAGTGATAAAACTTGGCAATATATTAAACCTAGCAGAAAACAAATCTACATCAGGTTACTTTTTGTGTAAATTCACAGGGAAAAAACACACGGAAGAAGCAGAATCTACAAAGAAGTGAAATAAAGGTTTCTAATGGGTTGAGAGTGGTTATAGAGGCCAAGAACACTGTCCTGCTGACAAAAAAATACTTGATTAAAAGACTCTTAGGCATTTGACTGAAATGGCCTCATTTGCTATTTAGTTTTCTAGAGTTAATGACATTTGTTCTACATTACATTATTTTTGTCCTGTTTAAATAATAATTTAAAAAAGAGAAGAAATGAAATCACAGGACCAAGTGCCCTTTTGCCTTGCTGGAGGGAAAGTACAATGCTAAATAGTCTCATTTTTTAGTCTATCATCACATTTAAAATCGAGTTTTCTCCCTACTTAAATTAACCTACAAGTCTCAGTAGTTCAATGAATTTTCTTATTGGTCTTTGTGATTCCTTTCCCCCAAACATTTTGCCTGATAGATGAATATACAAACAGTGTCAAAGCTTCGGGCTGTGATATACAAATAAGAACAACACATAAGAGATAATGCAAACTAGAACTAAATTCTGAGGCTGCATTTGTTTTCTCTGCATACTTAATGTAGTCTCCTATTGTTGAAAACTGTAAATAATAATGAATTTTTTAAAAAATTGGTTCATTTGTGAATCCAATATGAGGTGTTCTGTGGCTTCTAAAGCAATATATTTTTAAAAAAATTGAAATATACATGGTTAGTTACCAAGTTCTGCACTTTTGCTATCCACAAGGAAAAGCTGCTAAGGAAGTTAGTGATTGCATCATATATAATGGAGATCCTTGTTTGGGTTAGTAATGGGATGATTGAAAGGAGGAGGAATTTTTTGCCACTGGATATGTTTACTTGGTGTCACTCCTTTAATTTAACTACATGAACACCCATGCTCCTTAGCTCTACAGCATCCTGATGAATTAATCAGCTCTAATGACAATGCCAAAAGCAACCTATTCTTTATGCCCTTGCTTTGTGCTGCTAAACGTATTGCCAGCTCTATTCAAAGGAAAAACTTCCATTAGGCACCCATGTTTGCGCACGTTGCTCTTATTGCTAATGAGAAAATGAGGTGTAACTGTAATTTAAAAAGAAGTTCTGCATTTTATTTTGAAAATGGTAACACTAATATTGTTAGAGGAACAAAAATTTTGATGAAATTTCGAGTCCTGGAGGAGCACCCATCTAGATTTCTTTCATTTAGGTTCAGGGATGTAATAGAAACTTAAAACATTTGTTTAAATAGTCGGATATTTTAAAGGAGAAGAAATTTTAGCCGATGAGGGTGTTTATGTCATTCCCTTTATTTAAATGTGAGATGATTTATACAGCTGTAAAGTAGGAATAATAATAATAATACCACTTGAGAATGATGCCGCTGGCATTCAGAGGGGTTAGCGGGGGATGAGGGACGGGCAATGCTTAGCAAGCCCGTAATCACTACTAGTCATCCCACCCCGTCGCACTAGTCAACATGGATAATTGCTCTCCCAAAGTAGCTTTGAGTGTGTTTTCTTCCAGATTGCTATTCCTAAAGCACAGGGTGATAAAAATATTAAAAGAATTATGTCAAAGGCAATGCCATGAAGAGTGAGCCTCGGTACTGGGAGTAAGAAATGAAAACTGAGCTTAGTGGAGGTCAATCTGGACAGTAAAGCAGGAGGACTAACTTGCTAAGTGACAGAACAAAGATTTCTTCAGGACTTATACCTGGAAACACAGGAGTTTATACCTGTTTCAGAAAACTTGAGGTCTTCTGGCTTTGCCAGTATAGAATTTTAGTCCCTGAGGGAAAAAATGGGCATCTTCTTCTCTCTCTTTTTTATTGCAGGGTCTGCTAGTATGTGTGTGAGATGCTAGAACCCCTCTCCTGGCTTTCGAGGCCAGATATTGTCAACCATTCTTCCATCAAATACTTACTGACTGTCTATTAATGTGTTAATGCTGTTCGTGTAATGTGCTTGGTACTTGAGAAATATTGAAAAGCAAACAGGAGTACTCCCTGCCTGCAAGGAGCTTAGACTATTAGGAATGCAGATCTTAATTAAATAAATCTTTACAAATGGATACATGCTTTGCAAGGGGCTATGAAAATGTGTAAGAAGGGAAATTGATATCGGCTAAGAGCAGGGGAAAAGCTTCCTGGAGAAAATGGCTTTTTAGTTGAGAACAAGAGCAACGTCTGATTCTGAAATCTCTATTAAATCTATATTAATGGGAGTAGGATATTATTAGAAGAATTACTAGACATTAGGAGTTTGTGTCTGAATGTTTTGAAGGGACGGACATGGTTAATGACAAAGTAGGACTGAATTTCTGAAATAGGTATGTAAAGATAGTCAAAGTGTAAAACAAAATCATGGTCAAGTTACCAAACCTCAGTTTCACCTACCTCAAAAAGGCACTGTGAGATTAAATTAAATAATGTACTTAAAGTGCCTGTCACAGTGATTGGTAGGTACCCATTTTTTAAGGGTGAATTAAACGTACAATGAATAGTCCCCACAGCTACCCTAAACTAGGAGACCGTAACATTTATTGTCCAGGACATCTTTGAGCATGAACACACCAGGATGAGAGGAGTGAAATGGTAAGCGTGGTCATCCTATCTATACTGCCCAGCAGAGATGGTGTCAAAAAGCCATTAGCAAAAATTCCATGCTGCACACACAGGGCATGGCCATGCTTCATAAAATGGCCTGGTGGAAGTCTGCCTAGAATATTCTGATATAACACCACTCTGATAACACAGATCATTTTAAAGTGTATGGATATTAGAAGGGAAATCTCATGGCTATTACTGCTTTCCTTTTATTACAACAGTAATACCTGCACAAAGTCAAAAAAAAAAATTAAACACTACAGAAGGGTATAAAACAAAAAGTAAAAATTTTCCACCTTTTCCCCTAGTCCCACTGCCCAGTGGATTGTTTTTGAACATCTGAGCCAGGATATGTGTGTGTGTAGGTCTATTTATATAGATGTGGTTAATGCCACATATGTAATAATGTAGCTCATATCTCTTGAGAAATAAGCGTATATAGAAAGAGCAGTGTTTGCTCAGGACACATAACTCTTTTCAAAGGTGACTTAACAAAATCTTTCCTACTTCAAGGCCAATGACCCCCCTGTAAGGATGGCAGCTTTCCTTTTCAGACTGGGAGGACCTTGCACAAGGTCCTTCACCAGTAGGGGGTCCTGGTGTAGCCTGGCACCGTGACCCCGGGCTGCTATTCTCAGCTCCTTTCTCACTACTGACAGCAAAGGAGTTTTGTTTTACTCCCCTGGCTGTGGGAGGCTGTTTTTGTGGTTTAAAGTCATAATAACTTTGTCTCGATTAACCCAGCCCACCTGCACCTGCGTGGACTCCAGTTGGTTTTAGGGAAGTGCATGAATATTGGCCAATGCAGACTCATTGCAGAGACAGAGCGGGAGAGTGTGAGCGAGCACTTGTTCCCACACCAATCACAAGTGAGATTTTTTTCCCCTCTCCGCTCCCCTCTCTTTTTCTCGATGCAAAACATGCACAGCAGCTGCGAATGTGAGAGACAGGCCAGTGCCCTGTGCAAAGAAAAACAGTCACCAGTACTTGGAAAACATTATGGTGCCTGCCATCGTAAGCCTGTGAAACCAGGAACAATGAATACATTTAGCCATTAACAACTTTATTTCAAAAGCAAACATATGTGCTTACAATATGAGCTTGTGCTCATTGAGAATTAATTGCTCGACAAAAGTAAACGTACGGCACAGCGTCATTTGAAAGAGGGAAACACCAAGGCAGAGTTCACGACAGACGGTAACAGGGTGGAGTATTTTTCCACAGGCCCTACTAAGGAGCCAAGAATTTGTTTTGTTAAGTTTTTAATAAATGTAGTGGTATTTTGAGAGTCTGAGAGGGGAAAAGCCTGGACTTCTGTGGTATTTCTTAGAAAAGACTGCTAAATGCAAGATAGTAGGAAAACTGGGATGTTTGAAGAACCAACTGTGTTTTTCTTGCTGGTAGCTCTTTGTTCTTCCAATTATTTTCCTGGGGCTACATTTTCCGTTCTTTGCTCTCTATGCTATGTGTCCTGTTTGCCTTGAGCTGAGAAGCATGGGCAGAAATGGTGTGTCCCTGGTCACATGCCTGGGTTTTCAAGGAAAACAAAATAAATATAAGGCAATTTGGCTGCTTGGAAAATTCTCTGTGTCGTATGCAACCAAACCACACACACACTTTTTGACTCCCTCATGTCTTCCTTGGCAAAACGTCCTCTCCTCATTCTTTCACTCTGAGCAATCCTGAAACTACAGGGACCACCAGATTCAGCAGGAATCTAGAGTTTATTAAGAGAGGGTAGCAAGTCTGGGTCATTTCCTGCCTGGATGAATTCTGAGCCAGATTTACAGGGCCAGCCCTAGGCGAAATGTGAACATGAAGCACCTCTCTCTTTCTTTCTCTCTCACTCTCATATCACCCTAAGATCTCTCCTCATGGGGGGTCTGTGACTCCCACATTTTCCCTTTCTCCTCTGCCCTAGAAAAAGCCATCTGATCACCTTAAACACACTCAGGTGCTGGAGCCCTAATTCTGCTGTCTGAGTTGTTCATAGGACTTGTCTTATTTTCAAAACACCACTTATTATTCAGAGCACCCCTCCGTGACAGAGTAATAGTAATACTTTGCACAGAGACGCTGCTGCTGTCTCCCTGCGGTTCTGTTGGAGAAGACCTCCTCGGGCTCACAGACCACTGGGATGGTGGGTGGAAGAGGCCGCTGTGCTCTGGAGCCTCTAACAAGAAAAAAGCCACCACTGCACATTCCCTCTAAGCTTGTGGATGTTTCTACTGGACAACAACGGTGGCAGCTTCCCGAACATCCTCTGCACCCTGCTGGAAAGGGCCCCAGTCATGGGGATGTTCCTGAGCACCTTGAACTTAGCCCAAGTGGGCAGGTTGAACACAAAAGAAGAAAACTTTTCCATTCTTCACAGTCAGTCTCTTCCTCCTGGAGATGGTCTGTGGGAAAAAGCTACTCAGAAATTCTGGTTTAGGAATTCCCCTCAGCCTCCAGCATTTCTCAAATCTAAAGGCTACTATTATTCTGGCCATCTGTGTGTTTCTGAAAAAAGATACCAAGTTGAAAGTTACTTCAAGGATTTGGAGATAATTTACGTTTTAAAATTCAAAGTGACCAATTTGGTATAATTATAGAGATTCACTAAAAAAATGCGTATCTTATCATAGTTTCTCTAGATGCTAAGACGGAATACAGTCGACCTTCCCAGCTTATTGCCCGCCTATTAAATTCTACAAAGAATAGGAGAGTTAGAAGAATTTGGGAATATTCTAGATTTTCCAGAACTTTCTCAGAAGGGATAGTGCATCAAGGAATATTATGGGGAAAATTAGAATGCTATTCCTAGGACTTCTAAAATTAAAAATTCGAGCTAGGTATTTTTAAAAGATCACTATAGCCGCAGTAGAGAAAGTAAGAATAGATGTGGAATGAGTGGTTAAGAGTTCAGGAGGCTTTTCCCATGCAAACCTGTTTCCCTGTGGGGATCCCTGCTGGGGGGCCATGGCTGGGTGGGCTCAGGCTCTCTATACAGGTTGAAGGTGCTGACCTTCCTCCCCCCAGGTGGCTGGTGAGCAGGTGCCTAACCTGGGCTTGGCCATAATCGGCTTCTTCCTGGGACTTCCACGTGGCTCGAATGACAACAAAGAATCATGCACAGGGAAATACAGTGACCAAGAATATAGCCAAAGACAAGAGAGGGGAACCTGCTTTTTCCTTTAACAATATCTCACACTTAGGGGAAGCTTGTTATGTGCAGAGACTTTTCCAGTGGTTTACATGTGTTATGATTGAAGTGTCCTCCCCCTCCCCTGCCAAATTTATATATTGAAGTCCTAACCCCCAATAGCTCAGAATGTGACTGAATTTGGACATAGGGCCTTTGAAGAGGTAATGAAGGTAAAACGAGCTATTGTCAATGGGCCCTAAGCCAATATAACTGGTGTCCTTGCAAGAAGAAGAGATTAGGGCAGACACACATGCAGAGATGACCATGTAAGGACACAGGGAGAAGGTGGCCATCCACAGCCCAGGAGAGAGCCTTTGAAGGAACTACTCCTCAAAACAATCCTTTGACAGAGATACAAAGACTGAAACCCCGAGAGATGAGGACCTTGCAGAACGTCACATCCCTGGTAAGTGGCAGAGTCCAGTCTGGGCACTGGCAGCCAGCCTCCGGCACCATGCCCTTCCCTGCTGCTGGGCAGTGTCTCTCCTGGACAGCCGCAGACTGACGTCAGAGGAGCCGGACCCTGACCACTCTTCCTTCTCTCTCTCACTGGGGCTGGAAGCTGCTGCTTTGCTGCCAACGCATCTCAAAGACTGTTCTCTCAGGGAGCTGGGAGAACTGCTTGGTGAGGAAGCCTAATCCAAGGGTTTGTGACTTTAGGAAGAAGCAGAGCAGACTTCCAGGTACAGCTGGACTTCCACGACGTAGGGCCCAGAGGGAAAAAGACAAAAGAAAAGGCATCTCCCCAGTGTCAAACACTCCACAGAGCTTGAGCCTCAGAGAAAGGCTATTTTTATTTTAACTAACCACAGAATGCCTGGCCTTCCTGTCTGTTCCCTGCCCACCTTCCCAGCACAGAAACCTGCTGGCCCAGGTGCCCGACCCAAACCCTTCCTCCGAGCCGGAGGTGCCCTGGCTGGTGCAGTGCACTGGCCGGCGGGGTGAGTAGACCTGGGAGCAGAGAGGAGCTCTCCCAGACCTGCTCGTTAGCACGCAGGGAAGAGCAATAAAGTATTGGCTGACTCTTGAGGAAAACCGAAAGGACGGAGAATGAAAAAAAAGAGAGGAATTGAGATATTTCTGGGAATGAAAGAGATATATTTTAAAAAATTCGAATCCCTAAATAGTTTCCAGAGGAGAGTATATACATTAAAAATAGATCAAATTGGTATTAAAAAAGGAGCAGCATAGAAAGAGCTGTTGGATATTAAAAATGTGGTCACACTCTCTCACCCCTGCCAAAACGGATAGAGCATATGATAAAATACAAACAGTTAAAGAATTCGTTGGACCTCCTGAAATACAGTTGAGGCGGTTAGTCTATCATAAATACAGTGAAAGGACAGAGGGACATAGAATGTTAGAGAAAAGCAGAGGGAGGGAGGCAAGTTTTAAGAAGTTCAACCTTTATCTGATAGGCATTGCAGAAGGGTGAACAGAGATAACATTGGGCAAGAAAATGAAGAGAAATAATAGAAATGTTCCCTTGAAGTATTTAAATTGAAAGAACCCACCGAGTCCTGAAATTTCTCAAACCCAGATAGACAAGCTAATGAAATTTTAGAACTCCAAGGACAAAGAGGAAATCCTAAAAAAATCCAGAGAGGAAAAGAATGGTAGCCGCTCTAACAAATATACTTAAACCTTATAATTAGATGTTTATTCCTCACATGCTTAATAGTTTAAAGCAGCTCTCTGGGCATCTTTCCTTTACAGAGGGACTCAAGGATCTAGGATCCTTCCCCCCGTGGCTCTGCCATCTGCAGTGGCCTTATCAGCTGGCTGGAAGGAAAGAACGTGTGCAAGGACCACAAAGCCTTGGCCCCTCAGTGGAATCTATCACTCCTGCTATTGATATTTCAGGACTCGATGGGTTCTTTCAATTTAAATACTTCAAGGGAACATTTCTATTATTTCTCTTCATTTTCTTGCCAGGTCTAACTGCAAAAGAGGCTAAGAAATGCAATCTATCTGTGTCTACGAGAAAGATAAGCAAATTCTGTAGAATAACTAGCAGTTTCTAGTACAGGATGATAATCAGTCTATCCACAGTCTGATGTCAGACTGCTGAAAAGGAACAGTGGATGTCAGGAAACGATAGAGCCATATTTCAAATTCTGAAGGAAAAAAAAAGAATTTGAACTCCAAATTTTATATATAGCTCAATTATCAAAGTTTATGCATTACTCAACCTAAAGGAAAACCTACTCTTCAAATTCACCAATTAAAATACTACATAATTCCAAGAAAAGAGGCAACATGGCTTGCAAAAAAAACACAGTAAAGAATGACCCAGAATAAGCTGGAAAGAAAATAATAGAAGAGATAATATACTGGGTTGCTTAGTAATATCTTTTTTAAGTGGTACAATTTGAAAGATTTAGGGTTATACTTTATTTTTTATGGGTCCAATTATTCTATTTAGTTTTAGAACCAAAAAATGACATTATTATAGACTTGTAAATTCTGCTTATTTTATTTTAGATCAATGTATAGGTAGAACATGCAATAATTATTAATAATTATAATATAAATATAAAGATAAGATAATTAATATATCAGAAAATGTAATTAATAAACTAAATTCTTGAAATTTTTTATTGGCAACCTATATATTCTTCCTAAATTTCATAAATTAATACGAATAAAAACAAATACATAGTGAAATATTATATTAATAATTACAAATGTAACCAGGAATTTAAACTCCTAATGATCTGTGGAGAGTGGAATTAGGGGAATGGGGGATTAGAAGTGGTCAAGAATTTTTACTTTATATTTTTTAAATGCATTGCAGGGTTTTAAAAAAAACTATTTGCATGGATTACTTTCATAATAAAAATTGCCAAAAAATTTCATTCAATTCAAAAATATTAATATTTAAATGGCTGAAAAAACTTGATGTAGAGTCCTTTAGAAACCTTAACAATGTATTTGCATCTCTGTAATTATTTCCCTGATCTCTCAATTCTGCTGCAACTAGACCTTTAGTCTAGTAATTTACCTTCTCTAGGACATTTTCACTTTTGTAAAATGAAGATCTCAATCTAAACCATCCCTGAGTTCTCCCTCTCAAGTTCTAAGTTCTGCTGACTTCTATGTAATGATGCTATATTTAAAAACAGAATAACTCTAACTTTAATAAAGGGAAGCAATTAATTTTATTTCCATGGTGGTGTAATAACTTGTGCTCCTTTCATCTTTTCATGTAGAGTTTGTCTACTCTGACCTTTATTGAACTCATTTACTTCTAAATCGATGATCATCTGAGAGAACATTTATGTGAGGGTTAAGAGATTTTTTTTTTTTTCTCCTTGATAGCCAAGACCTCAAGAAAAGTGATTGGGCAAGAACTCCTGAAAGAATTTGTCCTCAACTGAATAGAAACATAAAAGCAGTTATCAGAGTTAGCTGTAGAATTGCTCACTGTGTATTTCATAATATTAAATCTTCGGGGAGTTTCAATTTTATGAATGAACTTTTTTCTGAGTCCTCAATTTCTGTGGGATTTAGGAATATATCTCAGAGTTTCTGAGTGTGCAAACTGTGCCCATATGATACCTTAAAGGTTCTTTTTTTTCCTGCCTGTAAAAGCACATTTCTTTGAATTCCACCAATTTGTAATTTGAGATATTTGGGACAGGTTCATTAGAAGAATATACTTGTACCAGCGAGCAGGCTTTGCTCAGCAAGTAGAGGGTATGAATAAGGGTATAATTTCAATGTTTGTGTACTTTAAAAGAACAAAATATTATAATCACTAAACAAGTATCTATTAAAAATTAAAGAATTTTTTTTCTAACATAACCTAAATGTGTTATTGGTTGGGTTCACATTTTGGCAATAAATTCTTCATGCATTAAGGAGAATGACAGAGAGAGAGAGACAAATCTCTGCCAGGTGGCACTAGGTTAGCCTCAGTCACGTTCCTTAAATATTCATTTTCTATATTTCATGCTTTCACTAATTCATATCTTATTAGCAAGGATTTACAGTTTATATCATTATTACCACATAAGTATTTTCTTCTTGAATAAAACCGTAATGATTCATCATCTGGCTATATACGTTAACATGAAGGTTCATATTTCTTTAAGAAAAACTATTTAAAGAGTATATTACTTCTACCAGAGTGATAAAGCAGTCACATGGGAACTTAAACATTTTTACAACACCTTTTTCTTTTCCTGACTGAACATAGACATATTCTTGCTTTGCGAACTTTAGTTTATTATGTTTTATATACCTTCTTATTTTTAATGTGCTTCTGAAAAGAAGAAAAAGTAGCAATACTTTAAAAATAAAAATTACATCCTGTTGGGATTTTCTCCCTGAGCCACTGTAGGAAGTACTGAGAATTCTGACAGGTTACTTCTCAGGAGACTTTCAGCCCATTTGTTCCGTACTTTTGTTTTTAGGAAAGTTTTACTCAAGCACTCAAACTGGGAACTATGAAACCAAATCTCTAAAACTACCAGAAGTTTTCAAGTAGAAAAACGCTTATCAACTTTAATTTCCTATTTTATCAAAACAGTTGTTTTATTTATAGTTCACAAATTTTTGCAGCATATCTAAGGATAAAACATAAAACTGTGCTACAGCCATACAAGTGCCTGCTTCTCATTTGAGCCAACACGTACTGTCAAGATTCTCATAATTGTGGTGGCCAAATATATATGGATATTCTCTTTTTCTTCTTCTTTTTTTTCTCCAAAGGAAAAAGAAGATGGCAATAATAGTCATGGATCTAGTGACAGTTCCATATGATATAAAGGATGGAACACAATACTTTGTAAGTCATATCTCATAAAAATAGAAGCTGGTATTAGAAGGAACAGATGATTTACTTTATATTATTATTTAGAGTACTATTCAAGAGTATATAGTTCTATTCACTGAAGATCAATAGCAAAAATATTTTTTGTAAAATAAAATAATTAAAACCATGAACAGCATTTCACGAATGCCCACTGTGTACTGTGGGCCGACTCAGTAATTCCTTCCCAGTCCCTTCCCTTTCTGTTTTCCTACCTCTAGCATCCTTGAATTCTGAAGCCATAAAGAAAATGCAGCGCTCAGATGTCCTGCTGCGGCAAACATGATTAAAGAAGAGCACCTGCCCTCTCCGTCCAAGCTACGACCTCCTTCCCCGGGAGCCCGTAAATCCCCAGGACACACTGGGCCAGCACAGCAAGGGACTAACTTAGGTCCATTCTTAAAGGACACAGATTGATCAGCTGGGCAAGCTGGGCTCAGTCTGCCCTCAGGCTGGTCATCGGAGGGGCACCGCAGAGTAAGACCCTTCTTACCCGGTGCCTGGCGCCCCTGCGCTCCCTCCCACCCCACCGCATCACAGCTTCCCGGCGGCTCGAAGCCTCTCCTCCCCTTCTCTGCTCCGTCTCCTTTTTCCTTCGCACGTTTCCTCCCATAAATCCCTTGCGGACCTCATCCTGTCTTGGATAACTGCTTCAGGGAGGCCCCATCTCACACGAACCCTTCTGGGCATCCACCTTAGGGAAGCTGCTACCTTTCTCTGCTTTTACCTGCCTACCAGAAGCTTCCTTTCTGATTATTACCCACCCTGTTTCTGTTTCCCAACCCCCTTTTTTCTGTATGTACCACCTGACTCTACTATGTCTCCCTTTCTTCAGCAGGTCTGGTACTGTCTGCTTTGGTTCCTGACACATCCCGAATGACTAGAACTGTGGCTGACCTATAGCAGGTACTCAGTAAGTATTACTGAATAAACAAATGTCAGTCCTGAGAAAGATTAAAAAAAACATGGTTCTGGAGTATGGTTCTTTTCTGGTAGTGTCAATGTAAGCTGACTCTTATTGTTCCTGACATCTAGTGGCAGGATGAAAAACTAACCTGACACCAGAAATAATGTCATTGGCTGGCTAAAGTCCAAACCATAGAAAATGCCAAAAGGCCCAGCCTTCAGAACCTATAAAACTTTTTTACAGGGTTAGGACACCTCTTAGGTTCTTAACAGGTGGTGTATTCATCAGGGAGAATGCAGGCGAATTGTAGCATGCACGACAGAAATCCTAAGCAAAAAAGGTAACCAACCCCAGGCGGGTAAATGAGTCAGAAAACAGGCTGAATCTGACCAGGACAGAGATTCTACAGCCCTTACATCCTAGTCTATCTACCCATGGAAATCAAAATGGACATATTGAAGCACACAAAACTTTTGATAAGTTGCAGTGTAGTGGCAACAGGATTTAGAATATGAATAAGTCAGGTTTTAATTCCCAGGCTTTTCACGGCCCAATAGCGCACTTGAACTCAACAAGAAGCTTAAACAAAGATGTGGTGAAATAGAGCCACACCATGTTCTTACCTTAGAGGACCAGGCATCAAAATGACAAAGAGCCGGATAACAGGGAAAATGCACTTTTATTACTTTTCTCCTATTACCATTACCAAGCATTCAATAAATATTTCCTTTTTAAGAGCCAACTATCTTTCAGGCACTGTTCTAGGCTCTTGGTATACATCAGGTAACCGAAAAGGCAACAATATCTGCCTTTGGGGAGCTGAAGTCTTTTGTTCCTCTTATCCTCCAAAGGGCAACAACTTTACAGATGCCTTGGCATGACAAAGCTATGCTGCTTGTGTAACAGGGGGCAGAGCCTGCTCTTGGGAATGGCAAGATTTGTGGTAGCTTGGAAAGAATAAGGGGAGTGGGGTCTGCTTTCTTGTGAAGTATACTCCAAAAACTACTCTAAAAGATTGAATAAAGTATCATATTTTCTGTGAGTGTTCTATTGCCTGAGAAAAGATTACATCAGTGAAAGATATTCTCAGAGGGGGAGAAAAAATGATCCTAAGTGCCAGATTTCCCTGAGGAGTTTGGGTGGGGTTGGGGACGGTCACACAGGGCCTGAGATGACAAGAGAAAGCATGTGGGCACCTGGAGCCCAAACGGGCAACACTGAAAGGAGTAGCAGGGACAAATGACCACCCGTAAGCCCTCACGTGGGGAAAACATGTGTCCCCAAACCCGTCCATTGTGAAAAGGGATGAGAAAGACTGCTAGATGCCTGGTAATAACTTTACTCAAGTTTTAAGAAAACCAATGAATTTACTAGTTTCTGATGGGCTATATGTTTTTTTTTCTCTTTTCATCTCTTGGAGAGTACGTGTCTCTGGTAAGTAAGTTGGCCAAAGGCATCAACAGAAGATACAGTTGTAAGTTCTACCACCTTACAGTGTTGTTACCCTGGACAGATTATTTTACCTTTCTTATACTCAGCCTCCTTGTCTGCACAATAAGTAATAATAGCACCTACCTAAATTCAGTGTTACGTGGAGAAATACTTGGTACTTGGCACATATCAGTTTCTTTTTATTCTATGGGCTGCCTTCAACTTCTAGTTCACGAAAATACATATACTGTGATTTTTCTCCTTTATTCTTAACTCTAACCAAAGACATATAGTTAGAGAAATACAGGACATCTCATTGTCTTACTGTTTATTTAGCACTAAGATCAAAATTTTCTTTTTATAAATCACTCTTGGTGTTTGGGTAAAAACTATGAGGGAAATTAGTATTGCTTGGTTACAAGGTTATCCATTTGATTTAAAGGTGTCTGCCTGATGTGGTGATTAAATAATTTATGTTCCTGTTACTAGTGTTAATTAGGCTTCACTTTTTTGCTAAAAGTATCTAAGTCAAGATAAAGTTTCTACATTTGCAAGAGACATAAACAGAATGAATACATGCAAATATATTTTTGAGAAGTGATTTTATAAATTGTAAATTGAATCTTTAGAACTTAATGAGGGTGCAAAACTTAAAGGAGCTATACTTAAAGGTTCTTGAAGGTGACGGAGGTATTCTTAAAGGTGACAGGAAGAAATATACTCTCCTCTGCTCATAGGTTCTGATAGCACCTCCATTGAAAAATCAGTGAATATACAGTCGCCCTTATTAATCAGAGTGTGGTGTCTAAAGTGGGATCTTTGAAATGACCTCTCCGATTCCAACCCCACTACCCCACAGCTTTTCTTTAAGAGGGTGGAATGACTTAATGCCCAGGTATGTTTGGGAAGGCTAGAATGGAGATTGCCTGTTTGGAGTCTTGGAAGATAGCATTTTTATAGGAGTTCCTCCTACCAGTTGACATGGAGGTGGTTTTAAAGGCACAGCTGGTCTTAGGCAGCTTCACCAAACCTCTCATGGACCTAGAATGAATGGTATGAGTGGAGAAGCCTAATTTTTTCATAGTTTTGAGAAAGACCCAGAAATGAGCTGAGGGAGAGTTGGCTGACCTGGAGGGGTCTCTTAATCAAAAGGAGGTGACATTGTTGTAGATGGAGTGTGAACATGTGGCTGGGGACCCAGATGTGAAGGCAGACATCTCAGAGAAGAATAACAACAACTGAAAACCAGATGGGTCTGTGTAAACCACAGCTGGTAGCTGTGCGGACAGTTCCCAGATGAGAACCATGTGTCGTATTCCAGTGCTATGATCCTGCGTGGACTCGCCAGCACTTTGACGCTACTCCGAGAAGGCTGGGGAAGAGGAAAATCTCAAAATGATGGTATTACAAACTGAAATTGAGCTTACCTGTAAATGATTACAAAAAGATATCTTCAATCGAGTAGAATAGAAGCCCGGGATTGAGACCCAATTTAGTAATAGAGAAAGAGTAATTTTTTTCTCAAACACCTAGTTAGAGGCAAATGTGTAGGTCACTTTCCTGAAATTTCTCCTACATTTTTCTTGTCAGTATCTCCCAAACAGTTTTTTTGGAACAATAGTTCTGTTATATATTAGTAGGTGTTCTAGAAAAAGCAACAATTTCCCTGAGAAATAATTTCAGGGAAATACTGCATAGTATATTAAAAGTTCCAAGAAATCTTGCAAAAAAAGAAAATCTTTCTAATCTTATTTCAGCTTATATTTCCCCAGATCATCTGAATACAAAACAATTTTTCTTTGTAAAACATCAATGAGCATCTTTGGGGAACTAGTGATCTGTGGGAATGGTCAGACAATACTGTGCTCTGCATGTAGTAGCATGTGGTTTCCATCCCCTTCTCTCGGAATTAGAGCAATGTGTTTGTGATTGTTTGTTTCACTTTAAATTCACTAATTCAACAAGCATGTTGTGATCACCTACTATGTGCCATACTTTCTTCCAGCATTTTAGAAACTTCTTTAAGCTTCATTAATGATTTCAACAATTTCTTTCTTTCCTAAAAATTATACGTAATTCCCCCCTCCTTTGTTTTACTATGTAGTAACATCATGGATTTTTGTGTGTAAGAAAATCAATTAATTGCAGTCTTATTTTTAATATAATTCTCTAGTATGACATTGTCCTACCTAATGTAGAAACAGAGTAACAAATATGATAATATTTTTAAATAAAATATTATATAAAGTATCTACATAGTAGGTACATTCTTTAAGATTTAACACAGCTGTTTCTTTCTGTAGGAAGCCACCCTGTACCCACCCTCCACCCAGTGGCTTTGCCATGTGCCCTTCTCTGTGTCCCTACAATATCTGGGATACACTGCTGTCATTGTACTTACTATATGCTTATTACTTTATATTCCTGTTTCCCACACTATAAGATTGGCTTTGTGATGGCCAGGATTGTTGTGTTGATTGACGTATCTCTAAGACTTCCCATAATACCTGGCATATGGCAACGATTCAGTAAAATTCAATCTCTAAATATGTTTCTTTTTATAACACCTGAGTTTAAATATGTACATGTAACTTTGATTGATGGTAGTAGACTGAAATTACACATAGTTGCTCGTCTAATGCAGAGAGCAGTGTCAGTCCTTGTTGCACACACTTTTCCTATCCTGCAGTTTTCCCTCTGATGAAGATCATGGGGTAGTTTTTGGGAGAAAGGGCAGACTGTAATTTAGGGAATCATTTGACTAAAAAACCAAAAAAATCTCTCTTTGGAAAAATGCCATAGTTGTAAACAGTTTAAACAAGCTATAATCCTCTTGTTACAAAGCAGCATATTCAGAAATAAATAAGCAAGCTGAAATATTAACTTTGTATATACAGTTATGGTAATATCTGAGGATTTGGAGGCCCTTGGATGAAAGGATACCCTATTGGACTAGACATATTGATGAATCCCACTGTTGGCTCCTTCAATGAGAGAATAATTTGATCAGAATGCCACAAAGCTGCCCACTGAGATATTACAGAGAAAAAAGTAGAAATTCATTAGTACTTTAAAGGTGAACCTGCCTAATGTCAATGACTCCCACAGCAGGATACTGTGGCTTATGTAAATGGATGTCTTCATTAAGGATACAAAAATATTTGGCAAATAATGGGAGGTCAGAGATAGTGATCGACTGGGTTTAACTATGAACTCTTTCATTAACGTTCTACACTTCCATACCAGAGAATCAATCTGACCATGGAGACAGATGGACAGGTGGGGGGAAGGATGATGTTTTTATTGAGACCCCAATTCCTACAAGGTACTGAGTGATAAGTCACAGATACATTTTTTAACAGCTAAACTTATCTATAGATATTGTTGGCATCACTTCATAGTTAGGCACAATGCACGCAGGATTTATCATGTGGGGTTTAAATGCTTGGGTCCCGAAGTTGGATGCACCTGGATTTCAATCCATGCTCTGACACTTGTTTACTAGCTCTGTGACTTCAGGCAAGCTACTCAACCTCTCTGTGCCTTATTATCCTCCCTTAAATAAGCAAAGGATAGTGTCCCTTTCCTAAGTTAGTTGTGTGTTCAGTAGTCATTGAATATATGTGTTATTAATATCATGAATGACTCAGTCCATTCTGAAATACCTAAAATATTTACTTTATATGGTAAAATTATAACAAAGAAGAAAAAGTATGTGGTTCCAAAGAATGTTAGACAAGATCAATGAAATAGAATAGAAAATACAGGAAGTAAATCAATCTTGTTGGTTTCATTTTATAATTTGGCATACTGCACATGAGATATATCACATGATGTTTAAGAGCTTGGGTCTTATTTTGAATATAACAAAGATGTCATTTTCAATAGTGAGAAAATCTGGAGTCATTAAATGATGCTGGGAAATTGGTTTTAAAAGTTGAATAAAAATTACCTTATATAGCTATCTCAGATGCTGGATTAAAATAAATTCAAGATGAATGAGACCAAGAATTGGCTCCCAGTTCTAGATTCCCACATCCTTCCCATTGCCAAGGTAAAGACTGTATTTCCAGGTTTTGTAGGTGGAATTGGCTCTGTCCAACCTCCACTCATGTTGAAGTCCAACCCATTACCTTAGAATGTGGCCTTATTTGGAAATAGGATCACTGAAGATGTCATTAGTTAAGATGAGTAGGCCTTAATCCAATATGACTGGTGTCCCTATAAAAAGGGAAAATTTGGGCACAGAGACATCCACACAGGAGAACATGTGAAGGTGAAGACAGAGATCAGGGTGATGCTTCTATAAGCCAATGAATGCCAAAGATTGCCAGCTAAGGACCAGAAGCTGGAGGCCAGACTGGGAACAGATCTCTTCCTCACAGCCCTCAGAAGGACCCAATGCTGCTGACACCTTGAGCTCAGACTGCTAGCCTCCAAAACTGTGAGACAGTGCATTTCTGCTGTCTAAGCCACCCTCCCAGTTTGTGGTACTTTGTTAAGACAGCCCAGGTTCCATGGCAGCTAGATGTGGTCATGTGAATCAGTCCCAGCCCAAAGAACATGAGCAAAAGTACTGCGCACAACTTCCAGACTCAAAAAAAAAACAAAAAAACAAAAAAACAACTTTTTGTTCTCTTCTCCCTTTCTTATCTTTCCCCTTTCCGCAGGATGGAAAGTAGCTGTTTTGCTGATGAGCCAACTTTGATTCTGAGATTAATGGGGAAAGAAGAAAATTAAAATGGAGAAGCAACATGGTGGAAAACGCATGGATCCTTGGAAGACTGCATATTCCAAACTGCTTACCTGTGTTAGACACTGGCCTGCCTCTAGAAGATTATGTGAGAGAGAATGAATTTCTATTAAGACTTTAAAGCAACTTTGTATTTTGGGAGCTTTGTGCTATACCAGTATATCCTATTCCTTAGTTGACACAGTAAATTAAAAAGATAAATGTGAAAAATGAAATAAAAATTAAGAGTTAGTGTTCATCTGACTATATGTATATGTAGCTTTAAAGCTAAAAGCCTATGGGTAAGAAGAACTTTTAAACATAAAAATAGAGTAAAAAAATCATTAAGAGACAATGTTTCTATATATAACTACAAAGAAATTTAAATATTTTGCATGCCAAAACAAGGAAACTAAGTAACGTAAAACTGGGGAAAATATTTGAAATATATGATACACAAATGTTAGTTAATACACAATATTCTTAATCCACAAAGAATAATAAAAACATTCCTCACATCAACAAAATATAAAAGTGGTCAACATCACAAAAACCAAAACCAGATATCAAGTAGGCAAAGTTAAAAAAGAAAACAAAATATCTACAATTAGCAAGGATTCAGGGGAACATGCATATTCTCCCACACTGGTGGTAGGAGGCTAAATTGTTATCTCTTCAGATGGTTGACAATATGTATCAAAAGGCTTAACAGTGTTGTTCATACTCTTTGAACCAGAAATTCTACTGTTAGGAAATAATTTTAAGAACTTTAGCTGAGAGTAGTAGAAGATGCATGTTCACATCAGTGTTATTAATAATAGCAAAAATTAAAAATACAAAGTCCAATAGTAAGTTTTAAATTGATTATATATAAAATGCCTAAGTGAATCACAGCACATCTCTGGGATATAAAATTCATGTTGTTAAAAAAGAGAAGAAAAAAAAGACTAATGCCATAGAGTGTTTATGATGATTTACTAAGCGAAGCAGTAATTTATAAAGTAATAATGTACAGAAAATTTATGAAAGGTTACTATTGATTATCTTGCTGGTGAAATTATTAATGATTTTTTAACATTTTCTTTGCTTTTCACTTTTATATGCTCAAATTTTCTGCCATGAATTCTTATAATCAGGAAAAAAAACCTACTCAACATAAAGAATGCAAAACCCACCCTCAATTTCAATTTTAATGTCACACTCAAGAAAGGTTTTCGTTCATTCACATAGCATGTAGCTGAAACTCTACAAATTATACATTTAAGAATCACATAAACTACATCCTATTTGAATTTTTTTATAGCAAGGGATAAAAATTATTAACTTGTGAGAAGTCACAGTCTTCCTCCTCCTTTCCTTGTTAATGTGGATCCAAAGCCTTACAGCAACACTGTCTTGTCTTCTCTCCTTGGTCCCGCGCTCTGAGCAGGAAAGGGCTGCTGTCTACCCAGACGCCCCTGAGAAAAGCAGTCAGGATGCAGCAGGCGCGGCCTTCCTGGGCTTCCTATTATCAGGGGAACTTCACCCCAGGGCATGGTTGTGTCACAGTAGAATATCATGGAGCTGTTAACAAACCAAGGTAGAGCGGCTGTGCTGCTAAGATGAAAAAATTCCTACCTACCTTATTAAACACAAAAATCAGGTAAGACATATTACGTTTCCTGGATCCCCATCTGTATAAAAAGGTATGCGTGTGGCCACACATGCTCACACACACACACAAGCTTAAGTGTGAAAAGCACATCTCTAGGAAGGGGAACTGGGAGTTGGCACACAGAGAAGCGGTCGACTTTCACTGTAAACGCTTGTGTAGGGTTTGGATTTTTCTCCATGTGTATATACAATTTTAAAACTAAAAAAAAGCAAACAAAAACCTAACACCTATGTTATACATGGAACGCTTTTGCCTCCCCACCTCCCCCAGTTCATATTTTGAAATCCTAACCTCCCATGTGATGGTATTAGGAGGTGGGGCCTTTGGTAGGTGATTAGGTCTTGAGAGTGGAGCCCTCAAGAATGGGATTGGCGAGCTTATAAAAGAGGGCACCCTCGCCCCTTCTGCCGCGAGAGGACACAGTGAGAAGACAGTGGTCTATGAACCAGGAAGCAGCCTCTCATCAGACACTGAATCTGTTAACACCTTAATCTGGGACTTCCCAGCCAACAGAACTATAAGAAATAAATTTCTGCTGTTTATAAGCCCTCCAGGCTATGGTATTCTGTTATAATAGCCCAAACAAACTAAGACAAGCCATTAAAAAAAGATAAAATATGTCACTGGTATCCTAAAAATTGGAGCCACAACATTTAATAATATTCATGTTTTAAGACCCAAAATATCATCTCAAAAAACTAAAAATGGAACCACCATATGATCCAGTGATCCCCATACTGGGTATCTATCCAAAGGAAAAGAAATCAATGTATCAAAGGGATACCTGCTCTCACATGTTATTGCAGCACTATTCACAGTAACATAGATATGGAATCAACCTAAGTGTCCATCAACGGGCGAGTGGATAAAGAAAATGTGGCACATATACACAAGGGAATACTATTCAGCCATAAAAAAGAACGAAATCCTGTCATTTGCAGCAACATGGATGTAGCTGGAGGTCATTATGTTAAGTGAAATAACCCAAGCACAGAAAGACAAATTCTGCATGTTCTCACTCACAGGTGTGAGCTAAAAACTTGATCACATGGAAACTGAGACTAGAAGGATAGATATCTGAGATTGGGAAGGGTGTATTGTGGGAGGGGAAAATGAAGAGAGCTTAGTGGACGGGTACAGTTGGAAGAAATAAATTCTAATGTTTGATAGCAAACTAGAGTGCCTACAGTTAGCAACAATAGATTGTAGGTTTCAAAGTAGCCAAAAGAGAGGACTTGAAATGTTACTAAGACATAGAAATGGCAAATACTCAAGGTGGATACCCAAATACTCTGATCATTAAACAGTCTATGCATGTGACAAATGCTCATAAGTACCTCATAAATATGTAAAATATTATGTATCAATAAAAGAAATCCAAAATCTTTAAGTTAATTAAATTAGTGGGCATAACATTTGTTCAATCCTTCTTTCGGCAAGCAAGGAAGCATGTGGTTATTAAATGTCCCCTATAGGTGACACTAGATTCAGCATCCATGAGAAGCTCCCAGTCTAATGGGAGAGATGGCTATGTAAATAATTGTTTTAAATACAAGTTATTTTAAATATAATATATTTAATAAATATAATAGAGGTTTATGTGAGGTGAGTGTAGGCACACAGGAAGTAGTGACTAACACTCCACACAAGTCAGGGAGAGCTTCACCAAGAGTTGCCAGAGCTGTATCTTAAAAAGGTGCAGCAGAGGTTTGATGGGTACACAACCGAGCACAGGCACACAACTGAGCACGGGCTACCAGGCAGAGAAACAGCAGATGCAAATGCACCGTGCATGGAACAGAATGGCACAGGCAAGAAGTGGTTTAAGAATCAATACCATGATAGTCATCATATGAAATACATTAAATAGCAGCTAACGTTTATTGAACAATTAGTATATGCCAGGCACTGTTCTAAATGTTTTACTTGGCTTAACTCATTGAATCTTCACAATAACAAAGGACAATTATTATTGTAATTTTCCAAATAGGGAAATGGAGACTGGAAGAGCTTTCATATGTTGCCCAGAGTCACAAAAACAGTGATCCGTAGAACTGGGATTTGAACTCTGGTCTTCTGAGTCTAGAAGCGCTTTTAATCACTACTCTATGCTGCCATCTGTATAAAATCTCATAGAAAAGTACAAACCATAATTTAAAAGAAGTCAGAAAACAGATTGAATCAGTTTGCTATTATGGATCAGTAAATACATATTTTCTTTATTGGTCTTCTTTTTAAAAAAAGTAATATTTTTTTCTGGTCTCAGGATTAAGTCATTTAATATTCAGTAGATTATCAGAAAGAATCAGAAGAAACAAATTTTAAATCCTTATGTTTCCCCCCCATCATCATTAGTGGATAATTACTCCAATTACCCTTTAGGAAGCACTTTGCTTATCCATACTCAATGGAATTGTGAATCATTTCTTTAATTTGAAAAGCAAATCAAATCCTTAGAGTAAATCCTTCTCTGCCACCCTTCGAAATATCAATAATAGAAGGTAAACAAAGGCCGGATGGTTCAGTGTGCTGTCTACCAGAAAGCTCTACTAACTGGTACATCAACGTATTTAAAAGAAAGTATAAGCAAGATTCATAATTATATCCCTGAGGCTTTGTAAGTTTCCCAAATGCTTTTGAAATGATCAAATATTAAGCCATGGTTACGATATTTTTTTCATAAATTGAATTTTATCATATTTTAATTCCTTGAAAATTTTCCATGCATACAAGGTATCTATTAGCCATAAAATTTGATTAACCCAAATATTTTCTGCCTGACCCACGCCACATCGCAGTTGGCTGTATAGATATGTTCTCCCATGTATTTGGAGAATTGCCAGGTGTTTCCCTGTTCTTTGCGGAACACCGACTACTGATAAACGTTACATCCTCACAGCATAGGCATCGCAGCCCCCACTAATGATCTAGAGGGGTCCTCCCAGGCGTACCTATTAGATCCTAAATGCATCCATTTGGACTGACAGAAAACTGTCTGCATGGATTATGGAATGGTTTATGAAAGAGAGTATTCATAAGTGCTTGTCTAATAGTTTACAATCCTGTATTGAATAGTTCATATACTAATTTATTACCCATGTCATGATTCAAATTCATATCTGAGCAGAGCTGTGGCCAAACTGTTTATTCATGTTCAGGAATCACATCGGTAGTGGGTTTTATAAGCCTCTTGGAATTTATTGTTGAACTCAATTGTGGAGTGCTCAGCGCTTTGACAGGACATCATACTCTGTGAGTTCAAATCTATATTTTTGTCCGCGAGATCAAGTGTGTTGACAAATTTTTGGCATATAACTTCTATATTCTGTGTCAAGTGAGACTCTCGTCTGATGCTTTTACAAAGTACTTGTGAAATTGATCTTCCATATAGATTTTCTAATACACTCTTTCAATACCTGAACTTTCTCAATAGTACTTAGGAATCAAAAATCAAATCCCTTCAAAGTCTCTAGAGGGTCACCTCTCCCAACTGCTTTGGAAACCATTAAACACAGCGAATTCACAGCCTCTCATGTGAAGAGGGATACTGAGGGAACGCACGCACCACCATGCATACATTTAACTTCACCACATCCGAAAGTTCCTTCACTCTCCTGTAACATCTTTACTTCTGCAAATCTAGAGGGAAGATTTGTTTTATTTTCATTTTCCAAGTTTTACTTCATGTAGAAATATTTAGAGAGGTATGTATTTTGCCTGCCACATTCATTTTTATGGAGTAACTTCCATAAATTTTAAATTACTTAAGTTCTAATATATTTTCAATGTGTAGTTTTTCTTACTTTTAAGCACAGTCCCATACCTAAAAGTTAAAAAAGGGTCTATTATTTTTGAATCTGGTGGCATATATAATGAAACCACAAAGTGGGAATTGGCCTGAGGTGACTATGCAAGGGTTAGAGCCATCGTCTTTCAAATACTGATATTTTGACCCATTGATCTTGTTTCCTGAACACACAGGGGAGATAATAATTAAGATTCATCAAATAACTCCTCCCCATTCTTATTTATTCATTAAGCAAATAATGCTATGTACCTATTATGTTCTGGGCAATACATAATCCTATTATTATTATTATTTTGACCATATATATTTTAAATTTTCACAAACAGGGATAATGGGAAATGAGTCCAGAATGTGGAATTTTTAATACTAGTGTCAACATTTCAGAGATACATTTATGACTTAACCATCATTAATAATAAGAATTTTGCATCAGGGCTGTAGAGGAAAGAGGCAATGTTATGTGAAATCAAAGAGTTTTGGAGAGCTTTCATAGGGTAAAAAAGGTTATATTTTCTCATTATCCTGAATTTGGCATACTATGCACTTGAGATGTTGCAAGTTATAAAGTCTTAACTTAAAAGATGAAGACAATACAAAATTTCAAAGAAGAACAAATGAAAAATGTTATGAAGTCTCATGGTAATGACCCACTGAAAAAAGAATAAAATTAATCTTTCCAAAAATGCATCAACATTTGTGGATGAATAATCTATGATAATAAAGAATTGAGGTGGTTGTAGAAAAATAAAGAAGGTGTATTTACGTTGGCTATCTTCATATACTAAATAATGCCTTTTACTATAAATGCACATTAAAAATCAGTTGAGATAGAAATAATGTTCAGAGTATACAATTTTTTAAAATGATGTAGAAACAATGAAAAAGCTTGATTCTTAAAATCTAGTTTCTTAACTTACTTTTAGAATAGCAATATATGTCTGTCTGTTGATGCTAATTAAAGTTTATAAAATACTGCCAAATCTTCATAAAATTATGTTGTAAAATTGATATACTACACATCATTCAATTTGGAAAATGACCACAAATTAGAATCTACTGAACCCAATTAGTAAGCCATCAGGCATGAAATTCCACATCAATTCCATACATCAACCTCTTACAATATAAAAAAAAAGATTCTGTCAGGTACTAAAGATATACGTAAGGATAAACATCATGGAAAGTTCTATAATTTTAAGGAAGAAAATACAAAATAACATAGACTTATAAAATTTTTTTCTGGTTATTATCAGCCAACTTATTGGCAATGCAAATTACACTGTCTACAGAGTCAGAACTGAGAAAAAAAAACGTGCTAAGTATAAACATATTAAGAATAAAACATCCCTAAGGTAATAGTAAACACATGAAAACCTGGAAAATGTTTTTGACTTGAACAATTTTTGAATCTCTCAGTCAATAATATACCTTAAAGTCTATAAAGGCCTAGCAGAGACTGGCTAGCTATTTCTTTATCAATATCCATGTTCTCTCTTCTAGGTTCACTGGCAAACTTCATTACCCAGTATCCCTTGTGGTTGGGTGTGGTCATGCAACTGAGTTCTGGCCAGCAGTGTGTGAGTAGAACTCTTCTAGCCTGATTGTCCACATTCGTTTCATTCAAAGTCTCGCCAAATGTATAGGACATAGGGGAGAATTCCGAGGCCCTAGGAGATGGTAAAACAACAAATAGAAAAACATGTCTCCGAATACTTGGAAGAGAGAATGGACTGATTTGCATCAGACTGAGATCTGAATCTGAAATAACTTTTGTTTTGTTTAGTCATTAAAGTGTTAGGATGTTTGGTACAAAGTTAACTTAAATTGATTAATACACAAGGAAGAGCCCAGGTTGGAAGCAGAGGTCACTTTCAATATAAAATGGTAAATAAACTAACTTGCTTACATTGAATAATTTTGTTTTTATTAATTAAATATGATTGCCTGTTGGGTAATTTAAATTTGATTTCGAATTTCTGTACACTGATCATAACTTAAACAAACCAATCAGGAATTAGAACAGTTGAAGCAGAATGTTGAGTAGAGTACTTTTCTGTCCACTTAGAATAAGAAGCAACTAATTTTTAGTGGCTAAGATAACGTAGTCTAGAATGGGACAAAACTTGATTATTATCCCTACTCAAGCAGTAACTAGCAATGTGACCTTGGACCAGTTCGTGAATCTCTACAAATCTTAATTTTCTCCTCTGTAAAGTGAAGAAAATAATAGTACTTGCTTCACGGTTTTATGAGGATGAAATGTGGCAATCCATTCAAAGTGCTTGGTCTGCCTACCACATAGGACTCACTCAGTAAGTGTTAGGACTCATTACTGTTGTTGTTAATAAAAACTAATACTGCTAAACAAAGGTTCACACTTTAAAAAATATACATGGGAAATGATAAAAATATAAAATTATTACTAGTTAAATTCTATGTCTTAGAAATTTTAAGTGATGACATTTAATCTGGCTAAGGGACACACTAAATGCAGAGATACAAAGTT
This sequence comes from Propithecus coquereli, assembly GCF_000956105.1. Classification (NCBI taxonomy): domain Eukaryota; kingdom Metazoa; phylum Chordata; class Mammalia; order Primates; family Indriidae; genus Propithecus; species Propithecus coquereli. Next base: position 891,035 of record NW_012149441.1, read on the forward strand.
CTCAAAAGTAAACTGATTCAAAGTAAAGTGATTTTAGAATAGACGGCAATACAAAATTAAGCTTATTTTGGAATAAAGCCCTTGGAGCTGGATTAGCCATTTAAGTCCTTTTCCTTAAAGACAACCTGCTTCCATACAGGCTAATATTTCAAAGTGACTATTTAACAGGTTGTCAACTTCAATAAGAAACATTTTTCACTTTGGAAGTCTGAGATTCATTATTGTCCGTCAGGCACTCTCCTCTTATTGGCCCAGTGTTTTTAGGAAGTTAAATTAATAACAAAGAATTTAACAATATCCACTGGGGAAAATGGACAGAATGTCTGGTTCTGGACTATAGCCATGCGACAATAATATTTTTTTAATTTCAGGAGGAATATTTCTTAGGTTCAGAGATGAACTAGATTCTCCTTGCATTTGTTTCAATTTGTGCTCTCATCATAAATAACAGTATCATCATAATTATCCTGCTCATCATCAAAGAATTATTATGCATGTAATTGTGCATGGCATATAACCAATTTATTGAATAAGCTTAACTGAGTTACAAGCAGGAAGCAACTTTATTTTTTCTCAGCCCTCCCCATTAAACTTGCTTTGTCAATTTTTTCTTCACCTGTACACGACTGATGTATCAAGCAGGTCCCCATAGTTTTCTGGCAGACACTTATAAGTCCAGATCATAGTGATCTGGACTTCATTCTACTCTAATAAGGACATGTGTGTCAAATATTAGTATCTATCCAATTGAAAGCTTCTACCTTTCCTCTGTTTCTCCACTGTGCTCTTCCAGTTATCCTCTTCCCGTCCCCCCAGTCCAAGCACAGAACCACTAGGTTAGATTTCTGTAGAGTGAGAGCAGCATGGGGGAAGAGAGGGGAAAAACGGGTGTGAAAAAAGGAAGCAAAGGCAGTAGCTGAAGGAAAGTAAGGGGGGGCGGTGTGGGATGCTGGAAAAGAGGGAAAGGGCACTGCATAGTCATCAAATAGCCGGGGGACAGGAGGATTGCTGGGCCCACTGCTAAGAGACTGCTTGAAGAGAGATGTCACGAATTTCAGGATAATCAGCAGAGTTATGAGTTCTTCTTCAGCTTCACTTAGTTTCTTCTGTAATTATTTGATAGCACGACCCTCTAATCTATAAACTCGGTGAGGAGCAGGGCCATATCTAGCTCAGTCACCACTGAATTGTCAAGTCCTGGCACCATGCTTGGACACACACACACACACACACACACACACACACTCACACACACATATTATACATATACTTTATATATATACAATATATATATAAAAAATAAACAAACAGCTAGCTTTTCATTTATTTACATACATTTGTTTCTCTTGGGCTTCAGCTTCACTTAGTTTCTTCTGTAATTATTTGATAGCACGACCCTCTAATCTATAAACTCGGTGAGGAGCAGGGCCATATCTAGCTCAGTCATAATATATATTTTTTACATATTTTATGTACATTTCATATATATATTTTTATATATTGTATCTTTATAAATATATACATATGTTTTATATATATTATATGTGTGTGTATGTGTGTATATATATATATATATATATATATGAAAAAAACCTGATTTTCCAGAATAAAGAGCTAAATATACTTTAAAATTCTCTAGATCTTCAGGATCTAGGGTACAGGGACCAGCACAACTGTCTCATGGACACTGATTAAAAAACATGTCTCTGCGAAGATGAAAGGAGCAACAATAACTCCAAACCAAAAAGTTCAAGCCCTAAATCAAGTCAGTCTCAGCAATGCAAAAGTCAAACACAATTTGTGTGGAATATTTCTATTCGTTGGGGAAAGGGTAAAAGGGAAGCCAGAGAGAGCACCTTGAACATAATTCAGCTCATCCTGGATCACCACAGAGAAAGGATGTGTGTGTGTGTGTGTGTGTGTGTGTGTGTGTGTGTGTGTGTGTGTGAGAGAGAGAGAGAGAGAGTGTGTGCACGCACACGCACATATATGGAGCTCCCTAAATTGTGAAATCAAGTGAACTAGTGAACTGGTTGTAAATAAGCCAGTTTGGAAAAATGCAAATCTGAATATGGGAAGACTTCTAGTACCTTCGAAGCTTGTTCTAAGTAAGTGATTTTGCTGCCTATTCTCTCTCCTGATCCCACAATTTCTCTTCCTTAATCTCTTACTCAGTAAATCTTTCTTTTCTCAACCATAGAGAAGAACATAATAATAAAGTCCATTTTTCCCCAGTGACTAAGAATGCACAAAACATACAAAGCTAAAGCTACAGGCTATGATATGGCACGCTCTCAAAATAATAACTCATAGAAGCTTTTGGTTTATAGAAAATCATTACCAGCTCTGACAGGACTTTAGTGAGTACTTTGAGGAAGCTCTTATGGGAGGGACTAATGAGGACTCGGAATCCGGGATTACAGCCTTTGCATGCGTGAGAAAATCGGCTTTCTCTGGCACCATCTCTTTCCAAACAATAAAGAAAGAGATACTGGAAAGATGTTGCTAACAATAATGACGCAGGAAATGCTTGCAGGGTGATATGCCGTAATAAACTGTAATCTGCTCTCCTCACTATACTTAATCACGCCATTCTCAACTTGGGAAAAATTAAGTGTAGGTTTCTGTCAGAGAACAAGGTGTTACCAATTTGAAAGATACAGTATGACTTATATCATAAGCATTTTTGAATGAAATAAGAAAGATGTATCTTATTTTTTCCCATATTTGCTAAAATGTATTGGCTATTTTCTGGTTTTCAACATCAGGAAAAAAATTACTCCTTTTTTTTTTTCTTTTTTTTTTTTTTTCAAGTTCACTTCAAGTGGGTAATGTGCCCGTTGTAACAAGGCTTGAGGGAGGCACATCCCACACATGTGCGTGAACCCCAACGCATATGAACTACAAAAGATCTAAATTACTCTTGTTATACTGAGAGGTATGTATTAATGTTCTTCACACACTCACATGCACACACACACTCACGCACACACACACACACACTGTCTCTCACCCCCATGCATACGTATGCAGGTGCAAATAATTTATGGGCTAAGTATTTGAACCAGTAACTAAGAACCAAGGAAAGTATCTAGAATATTTTCAAAAACTGCTGTTGCATTATTCACTGGAAAGACTGTGGACAAAATCATATATTAATTGCCTGATTTGCAAAAACAAAAAAAAATCCAGCAATTCCAGTTCAAAGAAAGTTTAAACATTTACCACTGAATCTTTCTACTCACCACTTCCCAGCACAGCATATTGACTATTTAGGCCATATCTTTTCAAACACTGTTTGTGACAGCAATTGCCCTGTATCACTGACAGAGACTATTCTCCATGAAGTTTTCTGGAGTGATTGAGATAAAAATAAAAATGTTTTGATATCTTCCCCCAGGAAAGTGCCAGTGGTTTCCGAAGCTCAAATAAGTTTTAACTACATCCCACAGAGCAACGCTTCATAGTGTATTATTAGTGTGATCAAAAAGGATCAAAACATATTTCCAGGAAGGCCTAAGTACCAGTCCACGTTAACCATGATCATGTGAACGTGCCATACGAGGTGTTCAGTTTCTGTGTGTGTGTCCGCTGCAAATTGCACATTTATTTCAAGTGAGATCTTTATTAATTATAACTAGAAAAACAAATTCTCATTCTCAAGATGCATTTTTACCTCCTTGGGAGTTTATGCTAGGTTTTCAGGAAAGAGCAGTGACAAAATACATGGTTACTCAATGCAGTGATAATTGAACCGGGGTGACTCAATATCCTCTTTTAAGAATTCTGCTTCTCTCCAGAGAGAATGGGAACATGCTACAACAGCCTGCTCCGCAGAAAAAAGGAAAATTCCTCATTTCTGTCCACTAATCTTATAAAATCCACCAAAACCCTTGATATTATCAATATAGACAGATTCCTCCGCTTCTTATCCAGTGACTCTGAGCTACTCAAAGCACTAACCATCTGAAAGGTAATGGGGAAATATCCCACCCACTTACACGAAAGGAGACATCACGCACAAAACTACTAATTATTAAATTATGGGCGACTTGAGGTAGGGCATGGACTTCGCATTAGATCTGAATTCAAATCCTAACCCTACTTGTCACTACCTCTGTGCAACATGGGGCAATTACTTAGCCTCTCCAAATCTCTATTTATTTATCTATGGAATTTGAATAATAATAAGTACTGCTTAGAGAAATGTTGAGGAACATGAGGGCTGTCCGGAAAGTATCCAGCCAGGTAACCGTTCTTGTTATATTAATAATGGCTGGATACTTTTCCGGACAGCCCTTGTATATTTTACAACATATAAAAGACCCAGACAAACACTAGGCTATCCTTAGATATTTGTCCTCTTCTTCTTTCTGGTCATATTATGGTATATTTTTAATGTTATTCATTTCAGGTTCCACTGCCCTAAAGGTACCCAGGATGTATCGGTGTTTCAGTGGGAGCACGCGCTGGACATCAGCAATAAAGAGCCCCAAATTCACCACCATCAATTTATAGTATCCAATAACAAAAAGACAGGTGCAGAGTGTCTTCTCATTTACTTCTTTTGGTGGAGGACTTTCAGTAATTCCTTAACAGAGGATTCCGACACAGAGATGGCAGAAGTTGATTTGCATTTCAGTGCCACCTTTGGTTGGGACCCTTTTATTTTTTGCTGCAGATGAATGGTACTAGTCATTTGCTATAATCAAATTAGAGACTCTTCATAAATGAGAATTTAGATTCCTCAAAAGAAAATTATTCAAATCCAGGGGAGTAGTGTTATAATCCAAATTCCAGGTTGGGGGAAAAAAATCTGTTTATCAAGAACATTGCTATAGTTCCTCCTTGGGACTTTATGATAAGACATTTTGTGATTTCAGTTAAAACATACTGTCTTCCATACACTGTAAGTCTTTTGTTTAGGTTACCACATTTTTTAGTCAATTGAAAGTGTTATCTAACACTTTATTGGAAAACCAGAAGTGCAAAATGAACCCCGAGCACTCTTGTCACCATGGGAAATGCTGACGAGACACATTATATGCATTATATCTTTAAGTTGTTAAAAGAAAAAAAAAAGTGTGTGGTTTTAAAAAATCACATTTGGGTATTAGGTGTACCAGAATCAGAGAAATTCAGTGCTGAAAAGATATTTATAGAGCATCTAATCCAGCCTCCTTATTTTATAGACAGAAAACCAAAATAAGATTATTTTTCTCAAAGTTATACTAATAAATGCGCAAGTCTGACCCCCCAGCACAGGGCAATTTTGAACTGGATCAGTCAAAGTATGGTTTGTGAGAACCTGGTAGAGGAAATGGGGAGCTCTCTTAGAGCCTAACACGTATTTTCCTGGAATAAGCCAGGTTATTCCATAAGAATTTAGGGTATGGGAAAAAGTGAAATAATTTAAAAGGTGAACATATCATGTGATCCATATTTATAAAATACACTCACAAAACCAAACACTTCCATATATTAATGCATATGCCTTGAAGGGCTGAGCACAGAGCCTGGCACATCATAGACCTGGGTAGAGAGAGGGGCGGTAACCCCATGGACGTTCTGACGCATACTGCTCAGCCCCACAAGGTTTCTCATTTAAAGAAGCATGGTGTGAGCAGGGAAAAGTATTAATAAGGATAATAATGATTTAAACAACCCCATTCCATAGTCATGTCACGAAGTTGGAGAACAAAGAGGATGAGAGTCATTCCTCCCAGCAACAGTGCCTGTAGTCCTTTGCTTCTTCAATGTTTGCGCCCTGGAACTGATGCTAAGAGCTGCAGGGCAGATGGTTTCTCATCAGCACCGATCTCACTGGTCAGACCCATTTAGGAGGCTGTGGCAGAGCAGCATCTCCTGGGCAGGAGTGCAGGGGAAGGGATTAAGGGAGGAGATGGAGGAAATGTGTGTGCCTGGGGAGAGGAATTAGGCTGAAGTTCCAGGAGTCTTGGAGTCACTCTCGGGAAGCACAGAACTTTGTGAAGAAACTTGTGTCGTCATCGGTCGACATGGATGTCGACACTTCCAGAATGCCTTCCCAAGCTGACATGAAATCCATTTCCCTTTGGGCTCCAGTTATATTTTGTTTTTACCTTGATTTTAAGGTAAGGAGGTTTAAAATAAATGTTATCATTAACTTGCCTATTTGTCTTGTTAAAGCTTTCTCAATCATACAATCAATGTAACAAATTCCCTGAAGCAAGAGCGTGTCTGCCAATAAACATTGACAATAAAATCATATTTACTCCAATGACTTTGGTATTTTTAAGTGTTTACTTTCTAGGCCTATTTCAAAATTGTCATCTGGCATGTCTCTTTATTAACATTTGAGACTGCTCTTTTTGTTCTCTTAGGGTTGAATCTCTATTTCTCCCTTTCTTGGTTTACTCTCTTGCTTGAGTGATGCACATACTCAAAAATTTCCCAAGGAAGCCATGCAGAAGTTACTTTTCTAAGACCTCCTCTCCATGGATTTTAAACCATGTATTTTCTCAATAAGATAAAAACAAAAACAAATGTTAAAAAGTTGGGAATCGGATGGGTGTGGTGGCTCACGCCTGTAATCCTAGCACTTTGGGAGGCCAAGGAGGGTGGATTGTTTGAGCTCAGGAGTTCAAGACCAGCCTGAGCAAGAGGAGACCCCGTCTCTACTAAAAAAAAAAAAAATAGAAAGAAATTAATCGGACAATTAAAAAAAGTTGGGAATCATTGGAGCAAATATTTATTTTAAGGTATTGGATAATAAAGTTAAATGCAATTAAGTCATTGTTGCCTTTTCTTAGTATTTAGTATACTAAGTGGAAAAATTTGATGCTTGTCTTTCATATTAATGATCTTTACCCTCTAGAAACTTTTAGGATTATTTCTTTATTCCTAGTATTGAGAAATTTAATAACAGTTTTACTTGTGGTGAATGACTTTCAATTCCCAAATGTTTTTGTATTGTTTTATAATTTTTGGATTTTTTAAAACTTTTTGGAAGTTTATTAGTTTGATAGGGCATGTCCTGAATTCGTCCTCTAAATAACTTAGATTATTCTACTACTGATTTTTTTTTTTTTTTCTGGGAGATCTCTTCAAGTTCATCTTCTAAAGCTACTATTATTTTTTAAACTTTTGATATTTTTGTAAGAACCATTTATTTCTCTATAAAATGTCATTCTTTATGTTTCTGAAGATATTAATTTTAGTTATTTTGAAGTGTTCTGCTTCCTGTACTTTTTCTCTTTTCTCTGATTTTGTTCTACTTTTCTGCCTTTCCCATTAAGTGGTTTTCCTTCAATGTCTTAAGCTTCTTGACTATCTCTTTACATGTAAGAGTAAGGTGCTAACAAAGGATTGGACCCTTTGTGCGCATGGGCAGGGCTTACCGCCAGATGATTAAGGTTTTGGGTCTGGATGGCTCGAAGAATATTGCTAGTAGAAGGAATATTTAGGAAAAATGCAATGAAAGGTGGCAAGAACAGCAGAAATAACCCTCCCACCTCCCCCCACAAAACAAAACAAAACAAAACAAAACAAGACAAGACAAACAAAAGCAGGACTAACCAAAAAAGAAATCCTGCTAGAAGGCAGGTTGGAGACACTTGGGGGGAAAAAAAGAAAAAAAAAAAATAGTGTAATATCTAACCTCTGTCTATAAAGATCTAAACATATCTAAGGTGCCATTTCAGGAGGATAGCTTTTTGCTAAAATTACCAAGGTAATAAATAAAAATGTCTTGAATGGTAAATTAATCACAAGAATGCTAATTTTTAATGATGGGTCATGCAATTGTACTGTGTGCACAAGTTTTGTCGATAACATAACACATTGTGGACTAATCAAAGGGACGAGGAAGGAAATGGAAGCTGCAACAGCTTCATGAAGGAGGAAGTATGAGCTGGCCTGAAAGAGACTATTTGAGTTGACAAGCCTCTGGAGGCCATTCACATGCACACTATCATGGTCTAAAAAAATAGATTTGCACTCAATGCATAAGAGCACAAGACCTTTGCAGTGGCCACTAGAGAGAAAATGTCAGATAGGCAAACCGTGGCAATAACAGGCCATGTGTGAAGGCTTCCTGTGTGTATTCTGAAGACAAGGTGAAGAGAATTGTCCTATCACCATATTTATGCATTATACATATATGCACTTTTTCTGCAGAACAATACTGCTTCTCAATAGATCTTGATGCAAAAAGAATGGCTGCAGATACATGAAAAATAACATAGAAATACACATTTATACATCTTTCTTTCTTCAAATTAATACAATAAAAATATAATGTAGTTAAGAACATGTAAGTGGAAAATGATTTAACAATATTGCATGAAATAGATTCATACATGCTGGATTTTTCATTGTTTGTCAGCCAAAATGTAAAAATAATTAAAAGTTTCTTTAATTTGAACAAAATTTGGTATATCAGCATTCAGCAGGTTCTGAAAAATAAAACATGACCCAAAGGACTCTTTTTCAGACATGAGATTTAGACCTTATCTCATAACAATTTTTTATTTCCTCTTGATTTGTCATTTAAAGCCTCTAAAAACCTCATAAGAGTACTGCATTTTCTAAACTCTACTATTATCCTCAACTGGAAATAAAAATACCTGGAATTTAATAAATTCTGGGATAGATGGTCCTTTAATCTCCTAATTAAGTACAAATAATTTAATTTTGCTCCTTGATGGAATGCCAATTTGAGATGCCTCATTTTATCTGTCCTCTTTCTCAAGAAGCAAAATGTTTACAAAACCACTGACAAGTGGAATGTTTCAAATGGGAAATCTCGTTAGGTAGACGCACTGTTATAAAGGGGAACATCTACATTCAAGTTTTACATATTTGTTTACTAGCGAAATAAGATGAGATAAACAGAACACACAGCAAGGAGCCCAGGATTAAACAAAATAAATCTCTCTTGACTTAAACCTAATAACTTGCTCCAAAAGCTCTCATAAATTATTAGCTTCAAAATCATTCAATGTGTCTGAAACGTAGTATGTGTCACTGATGTACTTGAAGTTCACCTAAGAAACTATATCATCAAAATGTGCCGACAAAAACTGCCAGCAGCGATGCCACCTTGCAATCAATCACATATCTGTTGCAGAATTATAAAGTGTCTGAGAGCTATAATTTCATCGGCTTCTAGCTGCATATCATTTAGAACTTCATATTCTCATGCAGAAAGAAAAAGTAAAAACATTTGTCAGCACCAGTTCCCTCTTTGTGAAGACCCACTGTTTTCACAGCACCGTCTGGCTTCCTTATTTTAATTTGTGTTTCAGGAGTCATTTTTTTTTCTTCCCATGGACTATGTGTGGTACATAGTTTATGAACACAGTAGTATAGTCAATTCTCAATTATCTGTCTGAATGGAAGCCTAAGGTGGTACTGATAATCCAAAATCACTTTATATTTGACTTTAGAATACATTATGTGAATTTTCCCTGGGAGGTTTACCTTCCTGCTAATGCTTTGCTAGAACTAATATTAAAGTATGTTTGCATTCCTTGAATGCATGCCAATCGACAGCAGTAGGGAGTAACCCAGAAGTGGGTGGCAGGGGTAAGTCAGACTGAAATTAAACGTTTCTAGGAAGAATTGTCAATGTGAGTTTTTCAAATGTGGGTAATTGAGAGTTGGTTACATATGAGTTTTTTTTTTTTAAAATCCTGCAGGAAAAAAATCACTTTGAAGTATTTGAATGCAAAAGACTGTATTTTAAAATATTAAGCAAAAGTCAGATTTTCATTTTAGCCTAACTAGTTAGCTATGGATCAGAAATTCGTTTATTTTTAAAACAGAAAATATGAGACACTCTTGCAAGTGGTTATTCATAGTCACAAATTTAGTATTGTGGAATAGATATCTTTATATCATTTTTACCTCAATATGATGTTTAGAAATGGCTTACCATGATTGATAATTAACAGTCAATTTTTTAAGTATTATTTGTCATGCTGGTGTATCAGCATTAGAACTAAAGGCAATAATGAATTAATCTGCTCAATCTATTTTAAAAAATTAAACCATCTCATTGACTATTCCCTTTCTTCATTTCTGTTCTCACCACACTTTTAAAAACTGTGTAAATATTCAGTTGAATGAGTGAGTGGACTGACATGCTTTTATGACATCCTGAAACTTAAATTTCAGGAAGATAAGATCATTTTTTTCTATATAATTTAAACAGAATATATAATTATAGTAAGTATTTAAAGTACTGTGCTGTTTATTTGTTGATACGACTTTAGTTAAGAAGGACATATACAGTTATAGTCATCAAAATATGGCTAACGTTGGCATTTGTGCTTTATCAGCATAATATGAAAACACTAAAAACCTGTTTACAAAATAATTTCTCTATTTCTCCTGGGAACCGGGTTGAAGAATTGAGGTGCCAGTGCCTGTTTTATAATTGATACCCACCTATGGGTTGGATTTATAAGATTTGGCAGTAGGCCAGTTCAGGTCAGGTCTGACCTGTAGCAGGTGGCTGGCAAGAGAATTCAGCGGGGAAAAGGCAGGTTCAAGGCAAACTGAGCAAGCTGGTCACCTCGTAGAAAGACATCCCATCGTTCAGAAATTCAGTCATAAAGAGCTTTGGGCTGAGGAAATAACTCCTTGGATATAGTACCTGGAACAAAAAGCTGCTCAGATAATCCCCAAATCCCTATTTTAAGGTCTTTTCACTGTCACTTATTTCTGTATCTTCTTCTCCTTCTCCATTTTCCCCCAACCCCTTATCCTTTGTGTTTTATAGGAGCCCCCAATCTATCCAGAAAGCTCTGTACTTCTGGTGACCAAAGATGTTCAATATCAAGCTGGAAGAAGTCCAGGCTTTGAGCTAAGACTAATGAAGGAATTTCTGGACAAAATGTGGGAAGAGAGAGCAGAAAGAGAGTGGGGCATACATTTCATGAGACAGAATCTGGAGAAGATATTTGGGGTTCTAGCTCTTCAGGCACATCAAATTTTGTTCCAGTTTGACAAGAGATTTTCTGATGTTTGTTTTCATAATTGCTCAAATGGATTTGGGTGTAGTTGTGAGTTGGCTGGGATGGAAAGGGCGGGAGACAGACTAGGTAGGACATAGAGACTAGGGATAGGGATGATCCGATTTGACGAGTAGGCAATGTAGGGGATGGTGGCAGCCTTGGTGCGCTTCAACAATTGGGAAAAGCCTTTGGTATTTTTGAATCATGGATGCTGCAAAATAACCCAAAGATAGTCTCATCCCAACCCTAACATGAAAAGATATTTGAAATTTGCTATGAAAAGAGGATATACTTTGACTTGGAGATCAAAGGCTGCAGACCTTAGATGTGCTCTTAAATGAATTAATTCTTCTGCTAGTACCGGACTAAGTCATCTAAATCTAGGTAGAGCCAGTTAATCTAAATTTTTCCAGGTGAAATTAAAACCTGGAAGTTATTCTTTGTTCTGTCATTCAACATATCCCTTTCATCTACAATCCTGTTAGTTCTAAATATATTCACTTCTCTCCATCCACACTTCTCTTTGCCTAATCTAAGCTACCAGTATGTCTTTTCATAGCAATTGCAATAGCTTTTTAACAGGCATCCTTACTTCTTCTACAATTCACTCTTCACAGAGCTGCCAATGTTCCTTCACAAATATAAATCAGGTCCACTACTCAGAACCTTTGATGGCTTCCCGCTGCTTCTAGGTTAAGACTCAAGCTTTCTACTATGGCTTAAGAGACCCTCAATGCAGGATTTAGATGCTATTTCTGCAAATTTGCCTCTGACTGGCTAGCTCGCTCTGGGTCTTGTTTTTCCCTGTGCCTGAAATGCTTTTCACGTAGTTCTTTGAGTATTTCATTCTCATCTTAGAGGCCTGTGCTCAAAAGTTACTTCCTACTTTATTTCCTTCATGGTATCCATCATAATATGAAATATCTTGTGAGTTTACATTATTATTATTTGCTGTTCCTAAAATTTAGGCTCTAGGAGAGAGGGGCTTGTTAAGTCATCTTCTCTCAGCTGCTATAAGAATACCTGCCGTGTTTTTGATACTCAACAAATGATTGTTGAATAAATGAATGAAGGTGGCATCTTTCCATGAGGATCCATCTTTTGACACCAAGTATCAAACTTCTAATTTGTATATCTAGGCAAACAGTCGATCTGACACGAAGGCATATAGGGAATAATTAGCAGATCTAGAATGTAATCGAGAACTGGAGGCCTAAATTTGTTCTTAGAGTAAAATTATCTTTGGTGAAAGTCATCCTTAAAGGAACTATGTTGCTTGGTGGAAAATGCTGAGCTTCTGAGTGTTTTGGGGTATCTCTGTTCTGATGATGCATCTCTGCAGTTATCAGCCCAGGCACTGGGGTTCCTGGAAAGAGGGTAGTTAAGAATAAGATGAATAAGCAAGTTGTGGGAGGGTCCTCTTTGACATCTTACAATTTGTTCTTTCTTTTATGTGCTGTAGCAATTTCTTTGGTGAAGGATTGCAGTGCTATTATTATGGTTAAATGTTCTTAACAGAGGGGTTGGAATTGCCAAACCATACACAAAGGCAGAGAGTTCACTGACTCATCATAGACTAAATTGATCATTTACTAATAGTAAATGTCAACTTAAGAGCAGGTGTTTATTGAACTGATATTTAGTGAATTTTGAGTAGTTAATTGGTCTAGATTTTGAATTTTAAACATAAACATTTTTAATGAATTTCTCCCTTATAAGCATTATCAAACAGGAATATTTTTACATAAACCTTTTGTAACAGCAGTTTTAGGGTTACAGAATTATTGCAAAAATATTTACTAGTACAGAGAGAATTCCTGTATACCAACATTCAGTTTCCTGAATTTTGTTACAATTAATGACCAATACTGACACATCCCTACTAAGTCCATACTTTATTCAGATTTCCCCAGTATTCCCTAATGCCCTTTTTCTGTTCATCTACAATATCACATCATATTTAGGCATCATGTGTCCTTAGGCTTCTCTTAGCTGTGACAGTTTCTCAGTCTTTATTTTTGACAACCTTGACAGGTTTGAGGAGTACTGGCCAGGTGTTTTGTAGAACCCCCCTTAATGCAAGCGTATCTACTGTTTTTCTCATAACTGGACTGGGATAATGTGGATTAGGGAGGGAGAGCACAGAAGCAAAGTGCCATTCTTATCATAAAGCAAGGGCACATACTATCAACACGACATACCATTGGGGATGTTAACCTCAACTTGGGGAGAAAGTCACTACATGCAGCCTTCACTTAAGTGGGGCATTATGCTCCACCTCCATAAGGGTGGAGTATCCACATACATTATTTGAAATTTTTCTCCACAAAAGATTTGTCACTTCTCCCCCATTTATTTATTACTTATTTAATTATTTCCTTGTATCATATGGACTCGTGGATATTTACGTCTATGCTTTGGGTTATAATCCAAATGTACTTTATTTTACTACTTTATTTTTTTGCTCTTATTGTTCCAGCTTGGGCCACTGGAGATCCTTTGGTTGGCTCTTTCAGGCCCTTGCCATGTCCTCATCATAGCATGTGTTTTGTTTCTAGCATCTCCTTACTTCCTGACACTACAAGATGCTTCAGACTGATTTTTTATTATTTCCTGCCATAGTCCTAGAATGGGTCATTTCTCCAAGGACTTCTGGTTCCTTTTGTCGGAAATACTAGAAACCAAGATCTGTGTGGTTGGTATTTCAAGCAAGAATTTTGATAAATAATTTATAATATGCCCCAATAGCTATATTTATAAATAAAAAATAAAAATCCACCCTGAACTATCATTTTAATATTATCAACATTTTTATAGACGAGCTATATAAATAAGAATAATTTCATCATACGGTATACAGCAACTAACCAATGTTCATTTTTGATATAGAAATCTAGGATTGTGGAAAGAAAAATTAGAGACATAAGAGTAAATTTCTCTTTTTTGCTAATGTAATGTCCGTCTTCATTAACCAAACATAACAATTATTTTCCTACTTCTACGATCTGGGACATGTCAGTTATTTCTTTCTTTACTTCTTTATTTATCTTTGCAACTCAAATGAATAATAACAACTGAAAAGTTTAATATCACTGACATTGATTTTCAAAGGAACAAACATTAAATTTTACTGAATTTTTAAGGGAAAATACTTATCTCCTTGAGAAGAGACAATCTTATGTCCTTGCTTTGCTTCCTCGTTATTTATAAAATGAGATCTTCCCTTTCCCTTAAAATCAACTAAAATTAATTTTAAGAATGCACAACATCTTCTGCCATCCATTAATTTGCTTTAAATAATTTTGGCAATTTTTCAAATTTTAACCATACCAAGTTAAATTTAATTTTAAATATTGTCAGTAATAATTTTTAGACAGAGTTGAAGAACCTCTGGGTAATTAAAACTTTATTTAAATTATACAGGCAAGTTCAACTCCATCAACACGTTCCCTCCCTTTTTGGTTTCCCCAATTGGTTGGTTCTTCCAAAGATAAAGAAAAACTTGAAGAGAAATAATTTGACACATATTGCCGAAAACTCAGGGGTGACACAGAACACAGTCCTGCTAGGATGGCTTACTGGGTGTGGAAAGTCCAAAAAGAACAACGAGTGTTGGATTTTAGCCTATTTATGGGACGATATAAAAGATTTATATCCTTCACATTAAGTCATACATAAAACATCCTAGTTACTGCTCACTTTTCCCCCAACAGTAGAACAAAAAAGAAGCCGGTTGGTTTTGCATAATTTTGATAATTAAACAGCTAAACCAGCTAGATTGCACCTGTTACTGTGTTCATTCAGGATTTACTTAGAATGAGGACATAATGATTCAGGGTCAAGATTCAAGAAAGGCAAATGGTAAGAAAAGCTCCTCCTAATCCCGTCCCCTGAAAGGTGGAAGAGAACGAACATCTGAGGGAGACCACAGAGAATGCTCGCCGGCTTCTGCCTGGGTGAGCACTGCGCCCGAAACAGCTGCAGCTCCGTGATCGAGCTCGTGCCCCATTAAATCGTGCTTAGGCTTCCACAGACACTATACACGCACATTCAGTTTGCTGATCCGGACTAAGATGTCACTTCTTCCTACAGGCCATTGTGGAACAAAGTCTGATAGGTGTTCTGGACACATGCCCTATGGTGCCCTTTTGTCCCCGTGATTGTTTCTTCACTCTACCACCAGTCCTGTCCCCCACCCCACCCATTTGCAGAGAACTCCAATATTCATCTCATTCACTTTTGTATTCCAAGTGCCTGCCAGTGCCTACTAGTCACTTAATAAATATATTCTTGACCCGATGGATGTTTAATGAAATAAACGAATTAGTGAGTAAAAGAATGAAGGATGTAAGCGATGCTTGCTGCAAGCCGCTTACCAATCACATTGGGAGAGCAGACCAATTTAATTTTTTTCATAAATATGAAAAAAAAACATGGTAGACAACTGATTTATAGTGCTTTTTTTTTTTTTTTTTTTTTTTTTTCAGAGTCTCACTGTGTTGCCTGGGCTAGAGTGAGTGCCGTGGCATCATCCTCGCTCACAGCAACCTCAAACTCCTGGGCTCAAGCGATCCTTCTGCCTCAGCCTCCTGAGTAGCTGGGACTACAGGCATGCGCCACCGTGCCCGGCTAATTTTTTCTATATATTTTTAGTTGTCCAATTAATTTCTCTCTATTTTTAGTAGAGACGGGGTCTCGCTTTTGCTCAGGCTAGTTTCGAACTCCTGAGCTCAAACAATCCGCCCGCCTCGGCCTCCCAGAGAGCTAGGATTACAGGTGTGAGCCACCGCGCCCGGCCTATAGTGCATTTTTAACATTTCAAATGTTATATTTCAAAATACTGGTAATATTTCTCCTTTGTATCCTCACTCATTTCTTGGAAGGCCCAGCAATTACAATTGAAAATATCATGCTCCCAAATTTTGATTCTTCTAATTATAACATACAATTATAAAACAAAAAATTCACTAAATATATGAATGTCTTCTCCATGCAAAAACCTTCCCAACCCCCCATCCCAAAATATACAAGGGGTCTGTTTCACATTCCTAAAGAAAAACAGATTTCAAGCAGTTTTAAAATAAGCATTTACCTATAAAAAATAGTTATGAATGTGTAAATGTTGGTAAATTAATGCAAAGACAAGATTTTGTCTTGGGAGCTTTGGTTAAATTTAGTTTTTATGTTATCATAACTAGGAAGGCTGAGATATGTGGTGGTAGAAAGCATATTTTCTTAGCCACTCTCTCTTGTCAGCTATGTGACCTTGGGGAAATTTCTCTGATTCTTTGTTTCCTAAAACAAAGTTAATAACATCTACATCACCTGGAGGTTGTCTGTTACTAATTATTGTAGCCGAAGCTGCTACCATAGTGCTTGGAATATAAAATATGCTTAGTGACCATAGCTGTTTCCTATCCTCTTTTCTCTGGCCGCACTTTGAAGTAACACACAATTATAAGATCTTTTAGTTCAGTCTTTTTATTAATTCAGACTGGCCCTTATTTCAATGAGTTTGAATTAGTGGGGTTTACTGACTTGTTCATGCTTTTACTAGGTCCCTGTAACTTCCTCTCCTCTAGCCCGTTTCACATTGGTAAATTATAATGCATATGTGGTAGCAGAATGTCTCATGTAGAAGCTCTTTGCAGAAAATACTTGGCCGAATTCCCAGGGTAAACTGTAGTCATAATGGCAATATAAAATTCTGACTTGACCATTGAACCAGGAGTCAAAAGACTTGAAAGTGATTTCTAACTCTGGTGTAGACTCTCTTTCTGAATCAAAGCCAAACTTACTCTGCCATAGTGTTTTGGAAAAGGTCATCTTTCTCTGCCTCTTTGGGAGGAGAGTGAGGTTTATAAAGGACTTTGAACTCACTTAGGAAAGACAAATATAAACATATAAAGTTTTATTACCTTTAAAAACAATTCTCTTTACTTGTTAAAGGGAAGTCTTACTTTATCAGTAGCAGTTGACCTATCTGAAGTTAGTAAGTTGATGAAGCTCTGATTAAGGTTTTATGAGGCAATCTGTAACACAGAGCAGAGTTCACCAGGGTCCCTTTCTATTTCCTCGTTCCATATTTCTTATTGCAAATTAATTCTGTGCTTTCATGAAACACTGCCCTTTTTAAATCCAATGGAAAAAAATTCCATGTGCCTACCATGTAAAGATATCCTTTATCGAATAATTCTGTGCACTAGAACCTACCAGTAGAACAGAATAATGGAAGCTATTTTAAAGATGTATTAACTCCTAATGCTATGGAGTGTGCTAGAAGAATCAAATTACTCAATGGTCCAAGTGTCTAAAGAACTAATGACATGGCAGAAATAAAGAAAGTGACCACTTCCTCATTGAAAAGATGAGGATTTATTTCTAATTTAACAGTTTCTCATCAGACTGCCTGTGTCCCAAATGGCAAGGAGCCATAGGATGAAATGCCTTTTTATGTTTGATGTGACGATTATCTCTGACTCTGATGTGTATATTTTTTTGAAAATGTAAATCTATAGTGATGAAATTCTAGAATGCTCTTCTCTTGGAGGTACTGCAGTGATGTCATCTCAGAGAGCGTGGGCAGAATTTGTCATTTAAGACGAGGAAGAAGGGAGAAGCTCGCTCAGGATATATGAATTATTTCGGACCTGCATGATGGCCAAACATTGTGATTCCTCCTCTTGCAGGAACAAGAAGCGAAGAGGCCATCCAAAAGGCAGCAGTAACTCTAAAATGGGGAAAAAATGGTCATCTAATTGATAGAAGTGGAAAGACACTGATGTTAAATAGGTAGGCTGCTAAGATTGTATTGACCGGGCACCTATTTTACACCAGGAGCTGTGCTAAGCGTGTGGGATTCAGTAGCAAAGAAGCCAGATACAGTTTTTGGCTTACATTTCATAAAATCTCAGTGGGTGGAAGAGGCATACTGCAAGTAGTTATACATCTATAATAAAATGTTCAGTGGAAAACTTTTATTATGGAAATATGGCTGAAATCCATGGTTGAGGACTGTAAGGGCAAACAGCCCTCATTTAAAAACAGCCTTCAGGAGCAGCCAGCCATTAGAGTGAGACTTCGCCGAACCCTCAGGTTTTATAAGGGCTTCGCCCGCTGTATGTAAGGAGGGAACCGGGGAAGGAAGCGGGTGGTGGGAGTTCCTTTGCCTGTGGGGAGTGCAGCGTTCACAGGAGAGAGGTTCCTGCTTCCCTCCCCAGTGCAGGAGCCAGAGGCGTTCTTTCCTCCAAAGCAGGGAGATGTTAGCGTGACTAGTGCATAAAGGGAAGGCAGGCATTCCATTTTCTGGGTCAGATATTTATCTGGACAATAGAGTTGATGATTAATTATTAATCAGTTAACTTATTTATTTATTTAAACTAAATATTTATCAAAGGCCTATGATGTATCTGCCAGGTAGCATTTTAAGAACTGAAACTATTGAGATATATAAAGCTAAGTCCCTGACCTCGTGTGTGAAGTTGACTGTTTTATGTTTGTTTATGTTTATGCGTTTGCGTGTATGGTGTGTAGAGATGGACAATAAACACTTACATAACATGTCGAGTGGTGATAGCTATTGAAGAACAACAAAGCAAGATGAGGGAACGGGAGGGTTGACATTGAACGCGGGTGACGGGGGAGGACTTCTCTGAGAAGGTGTCTGTGAGTGGAGCCTGAAGAAGCAGAAGCTGAGCCCAAGCAGATACACCGGGAAAGCATCTTGGTGGACGGAGGACACAGGAAGTGTGTGGGCCCAAGGCAGGGACGTGCTTGCTGTGTTTGAGGCGCCCTGAGAAGGTCACTGTGGCTAGAGCAAAGTAGGGGCAGACCAGGTGGCAGAATTGGTGAGGCTGAATCACTTGGACTTGAAAGCCTTCGTAAAGAATCTGCCTTTTACTTGGAGTGAGATGAGCAGCAGCCATATAAGTGTTCTGAGCAGAGAGGTGATGTGATCTATCTTTTGTTAAGCTTATTATGCAAATGTAGACTGTAGGGGCCAAGGATGGCAAGGGGAGATCAGTTAGAGGCTATTGCAAGAGTCTAGGAGAGAGACGACAGGTTGGCCATCACGCTGACTGGTCTTTAGGGCTGTTTGAACCGGGGACAAGAGAACTGAGGGGTGATAGAGTGGAACAGGCTGCGTGACCAACATTTGGGGTGTGGCAAGGTTGCATAAGTCCCCGAGGGGTGACATGGACACAGCAAAGCTTAGTTGGTATTGAACACTACCAAGCCCGACTCCCAGGAAAGAGGGTCGGGAAGCTTCAGCAGCAGGTGGGGGAGGAGGCAGTTGAAACCCTGTCCATCCCTGACTGCTGTGCTGAGAAAAGAAGAGGTGAAACCAGAGCTGGGACATCTGGGGACTCTGCAACCAGCAGACTCTTCCTGGCCACTTAAGACATCCACATATTCGCCCTGTGAGAAAACTATTAAAAGCATTTGAAGTCATGCCACACAAGAGACGTGGGCAGCCACCTAGGACAAGCCAGACAGGCTGAAATTCCCAGCAAGGAGGGTGCTAGAGCTATGACTGCTAGGGACAGGAAGGCTCACCCTCCTCTCTGGCCTCGTCCTCTGGAAGAGCTGAAGCCCGCAGAAGACAGAAGGGAAGTTTTGAATCAGATACGAGATTGAAAGTTTCAAGGAGGACTGGTCTGAGTTTTAGAACCTGGAACCTGCCTATTCACAGACTGGAGAGAGGGAGATTCAACAGAGCCGGTGGGGGGAAACAGTAAACTGGGGTCGGGTGTGCCCTTGTTTACCCGCTCCAACAGGGTTTCTGGCCTAAAATAATCCGTGTAGTAAATGTGATGAAGGAGCATTGCCAGGTACTCTGGCAATATAGCTCAAAAAAGTCTTTCCTGTTCTCTGCAGTCAGGAAGGCTTTCCCGAGAAATCGACACTCAGGCTCAGACCGGAAGACGTAGTAGACAGCGCTATGGAGGGGAGGAAAGCACGTTCAGAAACAGCCAACTTAGAGGCACCAAGGCAGGGAACCAAAGGTATTGGTCGGGGCTGGGGGAGACCATAGGGAAATGACCACTAAAGGAACTAAAAAGGTCTTAGTTTAAAGTGTTATTAATATTTTCATCACCGGGCTCAACACTTGGCTGGTAGATATAGTTGACCACTTTGAACAAGTTCAGGCTTCTTGGTTTAAGTTTTATACCAGTTCTGAAAAGATCTTCCTTGTAACTCCAAATGTCCTGAATGCATTCCTTTTTATAAATCTGTTGCATGTCTATAATTTTGTTTTGAAGTTAAAAGTAACCATCTAATTCTCTCTAGCCTTTGGGTGAATCTCAGAATGAGCTGGAGTATTCACTAGATCTGCCATCATCTGACCGAATTAATCATGTTCCAAGGGTCTGGGTTACGTTTAACACAGGTTTTCATCTGGATCGATGATAACAACAAGTGGTTAAAGTTGTCAATGATAATGGTGAACTCAAGATGGGAGTTTCTGCTAGTGGATCCCACAAGAAATAGTTTGAAATAGAGGAGAAAATGAGAAAGAATTGATCTGAGGGAAGGTCTGTCCATCCCAGAAAAATTAACGGAAGATTTTTTTTAAAAGCTTAACAACAGAGACACCGACATGCAAACAAGTTGTTCTGACAATATTTCAGAAATGCACTGTGGATTTGGCAGTAGTTAATGGCTATCTTGTGCTTAGTGTGGAGGGGCCAGTTAGAGAAGAGAGAAAGGGTATGAGGACAGAGGGGGACCCCAAAGGAATTTCATATGCCAGTAATGAAGTTCTGGGGGATCCTTTCTCTCCTCGAGGGGACCTATTAACTAGAAAACCAATCAATCCTTAAAGGACCAAGGGAAGGTATGGGGACAGACGCCGGTGTTGAGAACAGGAAGGCAAACGCTGACCCTTCCCAGAGGGTCACTGATCATCCACCCTGCCCATGAGAAGGCATTGGTGCATGAGTGAGTGAAGTTTTTTGTATTGTAGTTTGTGATATTCCTTCTTTCAAAATCAGAATCCTGTATCCACAATATAGTTGGGAGGTGATGGTGGTGTGGGTACTGTTTCAAAATAAGCCAGTGGCATGTAAAGTCTTTAATCCTGAGCAGGGCTCCTGGCCTGAAATACTCAGTGTGCTGAGCTGAACCATAAGGGCCACATTTATTCCCTTGCTTTACAAACCAGAGAAGGCTTTGAGGAGCTGGATCCTTGCTCTGCCCTTCAGGGTCCTCCCGTTATAACTCTGAGTCCCCCACGAGCAAAGGACCTTTATTAGGGGAGGTTACCTCTAGTCTAAAGACTTTGGCCACAGGTTCTCTCTCCTAAAACCCTGAGTCGAAAAGCCGTTTCTTCACGTTTGTGAAATGCTGTTGGCAGTTTAAATACATAAAGGGGTTATAGAGAGAATTTTGAAAACATAACAGTCTTTCACAAATCCTTATAACACCTAAAATAATTTTAATAAAATCATCAAAGATAAAGAGTTTTACAAGCAGAATGTTCTCAAAATGTATAAGAAGATGCTGAAAACAAATTTTTATACTATAAATGAAATAAATGGTAGCCTAAGAGGTAGGTTATAAAATTGTAGCACTCGAAAAACTATATAACCATTAATAATCATTCTTGTAAAAAAAAGGGTACTAGAATATAAAATAAAGGTTTCCTCTCCCCCCTCCTTTGGTGGCTTTATAAAGCTCTGAAGTGTTTTAATAGTATTGATTTCTAATCTTTGCTCTTGCTAATAGAAGGCACACTCGGAAAGTCTCGATACAAGTAGCAGATATGTATATACTCAAATAGTGTATTTTGCTTCAAAATTATTATCTCCAACCAGAACCTCTTCCTTCTAGAACCACATAACATTTCCTATTTAATATTTCCATTTATATGTCCCATTGTCACCGAAATTTTAACATGTTAAAATTGACCAACATTATGCATTATTTTAGGAGATGGTGCAATGCATCACCTTCAAGCCAGGAATCGCAATGTCATTCTGGATTCATCCCTACTTGTTACCACTCACATCCAACTAGTGTGCGTCCTACTTCCTAAATATGGCTGAAATTTACCGCAATCCTAATCCTGGAGACACACATTCACATTACAACTTGATAAAAGTCTAAATCCTCATCTCCAAATTCAACTTTACCCTACTCCAGTTAGATCTTAATTCTGAATAACATTTTCAAGGCATTTCATTCAAATGGCTTTCCATTTCTTTTAGGATAAAATGATAAACCCATAGCAACGTATATAAAACCCAGCCATTGGGTTCCCACTTTCTATCCCAGCCATTCTGTACTTTTGTTATAATACATTTTTCTGTCCTACCTCAAAGACATAATGCTTTGCTTTCTATAATATCTTTCTCCCCATCTAATTCTGCTTATCAGTTAGCTAATGCCTACTCATCCTGAGAGACACCAGGGGGAGGTTGTACAAAGCCTGCTTTGCAACTACAGGGTGATCCATATATTGATGACATGGTCTAAGCAAATGGCGCCTCTTGGAGCTGAGAACGGAACACCAGAGCAGCAATGCCAATAGCTCCACTTTACCCTTCAGGTTTCTGCTTAAGTGACGGTGCCTCAGGGAAGCTTCCTGCACACTCCCTTCCCTCATCCTGCGTATATGCATTTACACACGCCTGGTTAGGTCTTCCATTCTATACTCCATAGCAGGCTGGGCTTCTCCCTTACAGCATTTAACATTTGTAATTATTTGTTTAATGTCTTTCTTTTTCATTATATTGAAAGCCCCATAAAGCAAGAATCTCAGCTGTCTTGTTGCTGTACACAGCCTTTGATAGTGTCTGGAACTAGTGGGAGCTCAATAAATAATGTGCTACAGTTCATACCCTACGTGTAGACTCCTGACTTAGAATATGTCATGGAGCCTTTAATGTGCTTCCTTCTGGAAGAGGTTGAGCTTAGGTTAGAAAGAGCACGGGGCTGACAAAACCAGCAGAAATAGACGCTAGGACATTTACGCATATGTCCCTTGACATACTGATGGCTGTCATAGTGCCAAGACTAAGCCAGGAATGGAGGAAAACAGATTTTCTCTGTTATGATAATTGTAACTAGAACTTCTTAGACTAGTTCATATTTTTCTCTGGCTTTTGTCTTTGGAAGTCTCTTCTGCACTTATCCTCCCTTTCTCTTCTCAGATGATCATTGTAAGTCTCTATTTATTTTCTCCCTTTCTTTTCTCTGTAATTTGAACCACTTTTATTCTATGGGTCAGTTGAAGTTAAAGTCACTCTAGTTCTGATTACCATCTGATCCGCAGGGCAGAAAATAACCACATGACATTTAAACATGTAATTGAAGGAGAGATTGATGGCTATTTTGAACATAATAAAAATTGATGCTAATAGTCGTTCATTATGGATAGAAAGGCATGATACACTCTGAAAGTCATTGGGAATGGTATCAGAGTAAGACTTGAACAATTACGGCTGATATGAAAAGTAGAGTAGCAGAAACCACCTTCTAATTTGTGAAACACAGAACTGGGATGGATGTTGGCTTCTAGAAGACTTACGAGGATAATTGTAACGAGAACTTCTTAGACTAGTTCATATTTTTAGAAACACATATTTAATAATATACTTACATACATGAATGTGTGTACCCACACAGCAAATAATTATTCCTCCAAAGAATATTACATTTGAAAAGGCAATATCTTTGTTGGTGAATCAACATCCATTAAAGATAAGTTTTATTTTTATGGCTATGTCTGTTTTGAGGATTAAATTTTTACAGAATTTGAAAAAGAAGATGCATTATTTTCCATGTTGTGCATTGAGTGTCCCCTTAAAACTCATTAACAGTTGCTTGAATCTACAAACTCTATGATTGGTACCGATGGGGACAAAAGGGAGCTTTTTATGTTCCATCAGCAAGATCTGCCTTAGGATCAATTTGGTTTGTTAGAGTGAATATGAGTTACCTGAAAAATATTCTTAAGAGAAATCAGTGAAAACTCAACGCTGTTCCTTCACTTTCTGTGGTAAAGGCTGGCCACCTCCTCCATGCGCTGACAGCTACTAATGAGAGATCACTTCCTAAGATCATTACTGGAAATAAGTTCCCTTGTAAAAATTAATCTATTGGTGCCACATAATGCAAAATTTCAATTATTCATTCATCTTATTTATTACGCTATATGTGGGGCTTTTAAGCATCTAGCTGTCCTGACTTCAGAATGCATGTTTTTATGATCACTGAGAAAGAAATAATAGTTTAATATGCCTTTTCTCTGACACTTAAAATGCTACTTTTTAAAAAGTACTTTTTCATTTGGAGCATAAATTAAAATGTAATTTTACACAGCTATTATTTCAGTTTACCGAGATAGTATTAAGAGAACAGTCTTTACCAGAGATCAAAACACTTCTGTATGTGTTCTATTTTGAATTATTTTTTTCTCTATTTCATGACAAATTTTGACTGACTTTGGTCTTTTTTCAAGGCCATGTAGGAAGCTAGTATTTTAGAGAAAGAGACCTTCTGTGCATGTCCGACCTCATTGAAGAGTTCAGTCCAATTCTACTTAATTCAGCAAATATTTACCAAGTACCTACTATGTACTTAGCACTGTGCCTACCGAACTCTGGCCCCACGTGGCCATCTCACTAATGTTTGCCCCTGACCACAGGGGAGGCCAAATGGGCCAGTGAATGCCTCAGTGTAAATGCAATACGTGTGGCCCCAGGTGTTCTGGTCAGTAAGTGGTATCTTCATTTCCAAGCATGATAACAGCACCTATGCCTCTGATGTCATTAGAAATAATTTATATTACACTGGGATTAATAACAATTCCTTACCCCCACCCAAATGTGATTATATTTATCTTAGGCTATCAGTTGAAAGTTCTCGTGTTTCCTGAAAGGATTTATGCCTCCAGTATTTACATTACCCACTTCTATTTTCTGAGTTTTCTGTTTGAAATTAATCCTTTTTACCAAGGAGAATGGAAGTAAAAAATGAATTGAGTAGTTCTTCTCTGCTATCTGTTAACACTACACTGTCATCTTTGAGGGCAGTTCTGTGGTTTCCTTCTGTTTCCTAGATCTACATATATATGAAGGCAGATCCCTTTTCCTCGTCTGTAGCATTTCTCATTCGTGTCTGTTCATTCCTTTGGACAGTTCAGTAGCTGTGCTGTTAGGGATGAGTAAGGTGAGTAGAAGGAGCATTGAACGAACAGTGGATCTGATTTCTAATCCTCACCTAGCCTCTCCCAGCTGTAGAGCATGGGGAGCCTGTTTATTCACCTGTAAAATGGGTTCAACGATCTCTGCCGTGCCTTCCTTACAGGTAGAAAAATATACGTAAGAGCTCTTAAACATTTTAACGTATGATAATTAATATAAAATATTTTCTTATATAGTTATAGTACTCATATACAGTGAAATATGTATATATTTATATAATATATACACACATACATGTGTATACATACACATGTGTGTGTGTTTGGTTATCAGCCCCTTCATTCCACCTTTTAGAGTCTTTCTCTTTCTTCATGAGTAGCCAGCTCCTGCGGGGGAGAGGCCCTTGCAGTGTGTACACACACTTACACTAGGGGGCAGTATTGCACAGTGGTGCAGAGCGCAGGTGCCACAGGTAGCCAGACTTTCTGGGATTGAGTACCACCTCCTCCTCCATATATTGTTGAATGTACTTGGGAAAGTTACTTAATCTCCTTCAGCCTCATTTCCCTTATTTAGAAAATGAGGTGAATAATTCAATCTACCTCATAGGATTGTAATGAGGATTAAGTGATTTAATGCACATAAAATCCTTCAAATTCTTCCTGACACTAGTAGTAAGAAGTTAACAAGTACTAGCTATTATTAGTGTTGTTACACAGCAAAATGCCAATAATTCAGATTTTCCTATGCTCTCGGAGCCACATTTATAAGAAAGGGTCATAACTCCTATCTCTAAATCTCTCCAATTTAGTTCACCTGAAGTTTCCAGTTTCTGTTTGAAGTTAATCCTTCTTACCAAGGAGAATGGAAGTAAAAAATGAATTTAGTAGTTCTTCTCTGCTATCTGTTAACACTACACTGTCATCTTTGGAGGGCAGTTCTGTGGTTTCCTTCTGTTTCCTAGATCTACATATATATAAAGGCAGATCCCTTTTCCTCGTCTGTAGCATCTCTCATCCGTGTCTGTTCATTCCTTTGGACAGTTCAGTAGCTGTGCTGTTAGGGATGAGTAAGGTGAGTAGAAGGAGCATTGAACGAACAGTGGATCTGATTTCTAATCCTCACCTAGCCTCTCCCAGCTGTAGAGCATGGGGAGCCTGTTTATTCACCTGTAAAATGGGTTCAACGATCTCTGCCGTGCCTTCCTTACAGGTAGAAAAATATACGTAAGAGCTCTTAAACATTTTAACGTATGATAATTAATATAAAATATTTTCTTATATAGTTATAGTACTCATATACAGTGAAATATGTATATATTTATATAATATATACACACATACATGTGTATACATACACATGTGTGTGTGTTTCGTTATCAGCCCCTTCATTCCACCTTTTAGAGTCTTTCTCTTTCTTCATGAGTAGCCAGCTCCTGCGGGGGAGAGGCCCTTGCAGTGTGTACACACACTTACACTAGGGGGCAGTATTGCACAGTGGTGCAGAGCGCAGGTGCCACAGGTAGCCAG
>NW_012149441.1:918757-949235 GCF_000956105.1 Propithecus coquereli
AGTAAAATGCCTCTTTATATTAAAGAAAAAAAAAAAGACTGCAAGAAAGTATACCACAATGTAAGATATGAATCTCTTCGTGTGAGAGTTATGAATGTTTCTATTATTCTTTTATTCTGAAAATGAATACACACATTCATATATTTGTACATATTATACTTGTGTTTTCCAAATTTTCAGTCTGTTATACTTTCATACAAAAAAAAGCTACTACATATTTCAACTTTTTTGTCCATTATGTCTTCAGATAGATAAGAGTTTAACTGGGAATCCATTTACTCAAAGTCATTAAAATATAGTTTGCTCAGACACTTGTAAAATTATTCATTTGTAAAATCACATTTAACATTTTCCAAACACAAAACAGACATTCCTGGAAAAATTTTGTAGATTGGAATTTTTAGCAATTGTGGACCTAGAAGTGGAGCTGTCTCCACAAACACCACAGCAAAGGGGCCCAGAGGCAGAGTTGGCGGTGCTGGTGGCTGCAGGAACCCCCAGGCTAAGTCACCGAGGAGGGAGGACTACGTAGGGGAGGGGCTTAGGGTCCCGACAGAGGCAACGCTTGGCCATGAACTTTATTTCAGACTAGAACAACAGAGATAGTAACATACACTTACTACTACTGGGAAGAGAGGCAAATTGAGTCAGAGTCTGACACAGAGAGAGACTCAGACAAAAGAGACAGAGACAGAGAAACACTGGCTGGAGAGACTGTGGGAGTCTCCAAGAAAAACAGAGGGAAAATTAGTTGCTATTAAACTGTAAAATAGGACTCTCTAAAAATCTTGTTCAATTCCTCTAAACTAATCCTTTAGTTGTAAAGTCCCAATTACAAGAATAACCACCATCACCACCACCATCACTGCCACCACCACCACGACAAAAGGAATCTGGAAACATTGTCAAGAATAAGTACCCACACGGAGTGCAAAGGACCAAGGCTTGCACCCCCTGTGGATAGATAAGACAAGCTCTTTAATACATGACAATCGGACGAAACCTATTCCTACTTGGCGGAGCTTTACTTTTGAATCATGCTGTAAAACTTCCCGATCTCTTCCGGCTACAAGGCAGCAGGTATGGTGAAGTGGAATTAACACCCGAAGGGAAGAAATCATACTATTGCACCTGTCAAATGTCGATTTGACAGGATCGAAACGCATAGCTGGTAGATTTTACATTTTTCACCCTTCGAGATCGTCATTATCGACTCACCAATTTTCTGTTTCTTAAAAAATTAGTTTCTTTTGTTAAAGATTATAAAGCAAAAATTGATAAAATTCCATAGAACTCATTTTCTCGGAAGGTTGAAAGAATGATTTCCTTCTACCAGGGAAAGGTGCCAATCATTTAAATTCAAGATTATGCCAAAGGGAAAGAACAGTGAAACATTCCATACTCCGATGTGTGTTTCCTTGGACTTGTTAGAGTCATGCTGCCATTGAATATATTTTGGTTTAGGACTGTTTGGGAAAGCTGAATGCAGAGATTCTAGAAAACATGCTTCTCCAAAATGTTCTGTATTTGCATTATTTCGTTAAGACCTATTGTGCTTTTCTCTCTTCTACTAGAAAAAAATCAACCCAGGCGAGGACTGACATTTCCTTAGCAGGCTGGAGCACTACACCACTTAATTACCCATAGGGAGGTGTGAGGAGTGGCCAGTGCACGGTTTAGTTCTGCCCGAGGGCACTAACCCAGCTGCTCCCATTAGTTTGTGGTAAAAAGACCTGCCAGGCCACAGCCCTTGACTACTGCATTTGGGAAAGGGAGATCAGTATTCAATAAGCTGGTCAACCCCAATTTTGCCCTTAAATTTCTATACAATAGAAACATTCAAATCAGAGAAAAATGAAAACACAGGGGGAAAGGTAAATAGGCAGAGGGTTATTGCAAAGGATCAAACTGTCAGAATTTCTTGGCATAAACGTTCCACAACATTAGGAAGGACGATACACGACAGAGGTCTACCAAGTGAACCCTGGTAATTAATCTCAACTCAGTCAGCAGCTCTTCAACCCCATCAAAAGTCAGGCGCAGATATGTTTTGAAAGCTTTGCTTTTTTGCCCTCTGTTCTTCTGCATTCTTAATTAGCATTAACGTGTCAAACTTTTGATATCCCATTAAAAAAAAAAACACTGCTTGAAAAACTGCATTAAACAATAGGTTAATGTTTGAACTATAAAAGTCATAACCAAGCAATTGCTTCTAATCATCAGATGTTGGGAAAACACATATTTAGCTCCAAATGAGAGTCATGTGCCATGGGAATACCTAGAGCTTGGCCAGCCAGAATGAAACTGCATAAGCTCTCAAGGTTGCCAGGACTCCAGGGTGCACAGTGCTAAGAGAAGGGCTGGCTGAAAGGAACAGTGCAAAATTCTGACCCATAGCTCTCCTCTTCTCCTCCCTCTCATTTTCCATCTACTCTTTACCCCCTACCTAGTAAACCAACCTCCAAGCACTGAAAACAAAACAGAACAGATTAACAGCCCCTGTTCTATTTCATTATTTATGCCCTTCTCATGTACCACACTAACCAAGGGATGCTCTTTGATGATTATATCTCCAAAGAACATTACTGTGATCATGGTATGTGCTGGGGAACCATAGATAATTAATCAGTCAAACTGAGAGATATGGATAAGAATAACTTTTGGATTTTGTAAAAGTAAATTTAATGCATAAAACCTCCTAGGAACTGATTAATCAGCCTCTTTACTCATAGTTAAGTCAGGGCATATACCACAGCAGACTGCAGACCTACGCCTTCATCCCCAAGATGCTGAGTTCACTTTTGCTCCATTTAAACCTTTCTATTTCCAATAGCACATGTATTTGCTAAAGAGATTGGCATGAGTGTTTTTGTTATCCTAATAAATTCCTTAGAAAATGAGCCACCAATTTATTTGACATGGATTCTACTTGTGACGCTGTGCCATGGAAACTCATATTTGTAAAGTGGAGGTGAAAAAATTCCATACTCTTAAACCAATAAAACTATGGACATCACTGTAAATACTGTTCCCCCACATTTTCATGGGATAATCTTTGTAAAGAAAAATTTGTATGATTTCCAGGTTAGTGTTTTTTGGATTATAAAGAAGCTAGCAACCTTTGTCTTCTACAGCAGCAAACGATGTAGAATTCTGGGAGTGTAAGATGGAGAGGAAAAGGAAAAGAGAATCGAATGGCCTTTTGTTTCTTAAAAAAAAGGAAACCAACAAAGACTTGTTTCCTTTTCCCTTTTTGTCAAATGAAA
The DNA here is from genome assembly GCF_000956105.1 of Propithecus coquereli. Lineage (NCBI taxonomy): Eukaryota > Metazoa > Chordata > Mammalia > Primates > Indriidae > Propithecus > Propithecus coquereli. The sequence continues at coordinate 922,024 of NW_012149441.1, forward strand.
GCTCTTCAGAGATGATTGAGCTCTTGTATGCTACTGTTTGAATCCTGTAGGATGGTATTCTATGTAGCTTTGCTCTAAGTACACCAAAGGACGCTGATACTTTTGAAGGTTAAAACTACTTTGTGGTGCGTAGGGGACCTGTCTGAAGATTTCTGATCCTTGGGAGAAGAACATCATACTCTCCTCTCAGTCAGAGCTTGCTTTACGGAAACACATGTGGATACCAGTTCATCAATTTGCTGTAGAAGTGGCTGGGCCAGGAACATTTGAGAATGTTAACTGAAGAACAGTAACACACAGAAAACGTACAATTGCATTTTCTGACAGTGCAGACTTATTTGCCACAGAAATAGCATTTACAACTGAATCAGGGCTGGGTTCTTATTTCTAGACCTTGTACTGTCCCTGTCCCTCCCTGGTTCTCTCACTTCCATCTTCATCTTGTCTTGGAAAATGGTTTTTCTTGAAAATCACTGCTGTACCATAACCTGAGACCTCACCAAGCCTGGCAGAAAAACAGATCCTAAATTTGTTTATGTATTTCTCCAAATTTACTGGTTCTCTAATAATCAGTTCAATGCTACAAGAAATATTGAGTCCTTACATTTCTGTCCTTAATGAAAGACAGATTGCAACAGTTTTTCTAATTATTACCATTTCTAAAATGAAGATGTTTAGAAAAAAGGTTGGAGGCTCTTTCTGGAAGATTAGCTTGAGTAATCAGGGTGCAACAGAATAATTTTCATAAGATTACTCTAATCACGTCAGAACATTTTAGAAACTTGAGAACAGATAATAAAAGTAATCTCATTCTTTGGCTATGTGTACAAGCACAAAATGTCTTCAGTTTTAAAGAGTAGTGTTATAATTTTTGCAAGATACCATTGTTGATGTGAAATTACATCAATTATGACATGGTGATGTTTTAAGTATAATGATATATCTCCTCTGTAAATAGCACCTCGCCTGAGCAATATACTATCTCCACATTAGCTTCTCAAATTATTTCAGCAGATGCAGGATAGAATGGACCATGTCATACATGCTTGGTAATGATAGACATGTGGAAAGAAGGGTAAAGAATTGCAAAGAAAGCAATCAAATGCTGAGGAAGGGAGAGAGTAGCTTCAAATTTACAGTTAGAGACTAGTTTAGTCATGGCATAGTCTAATTCCAAATGGTTCCAATGTTTAAGGATATTGCTGTATACAATACAATCTTTTATCCTTGAGTTACAATTACACAGGCCAACGCAGTCTATATTCTTCAGCAGAGGAAATGATACGAAGCAAAATGGGAAACTTCCATAAAAATCTATCATTCATTACACATCTCATCAAAACAGCTTCACATCTTGCCTTTCCCTTTACAAGTAAACTATTTCAAGTCACCTAACTGCAAGCAAATTTTATACACCAGACAGCACTTACAAAGCTTATATACTTAACAAGAACTAAAAGAAACTAATGGCATCGTTAAGAGTTATTTTTGCTCAGAACAGCTCAGAGCAAAGAGTGAGGAACCACATCTGAATGAAGAAGCTATTGTGCTCCTGCAGGAGGCACGGACGCAATCCGCAGTGAATCCTACAGGACACGGTTCAAGTACTGTAGAAAGTGCTCAAGCGACAGAGCACCAGGCTCTCAGATGCAAAGAGCTGAATCTTGCTTTTGCCCATGGCTGCTCAAATTAAGCCTTTTGATTTAATCTGAAGTATTGAGGGAAAAAGTCCTGGTGGTATCAGCTTCCCATTGAGGAGAGCTGTGTTTCTGAATGTTTGAGAGTTCTGGAGAGACATACGCACAACACAGGAACGCATGTGGCATGCCCTCTGGGATTTTCTCTTTCCTACATGTTAATGAAGATTAAAGTGTAAGAAAGTGCAGACATCAGTTGAACAGATAATTAATAATGATTGATGACTTACTTTTAATTTATGCCACATGATTAATTCAAGTAAAACATGCAGATGCTTGAAATTTTGGGGGTTGGGAAATTGTTTAGCGTTCAACATGGACCAGCAGAAGTCTTACACCAAAGCCCGAATTTGGAGCCCAGTATTATTCAGATAATAATTTTCGTTAGATGGATATTGAAAGAGAAAAGCTCCACCTGTTAAAAAGAAAAGAGTTTTTCTTTCTCTACAGGATTGATTTTTCACCTCTGCTATTCTTTCATTTACTGAAAGTCTTTGCTGCTTTCTTGGGCAAAGCTATTTAAGCAATTTCCCTTTCTGTTTTCTTAAAAACACTATGGGTTTTTGCTTTTTTTTGTTTCGCTTTTGTTGACACATCATTACTTGCTTAATCCTATTACAAAATTGTCTCTCACATATCTTTTGTTCTCCTTTGGTAAGTGTACACACACACGCGCACACACACACAGGTACCCCTGACAGTTTCAAAGGGGAAGGAGTGATGTTAGTATGTCCTGTGCAGAAATATTCCAAAATCAGGCCATCAATCCAGCAGAAGGAAGCACATCAGCATTTTCTCCTGTTTGCTAGCACAGCACGGCTTCCTGCGGCACAGGTTGTTGCTGTATCGTGCAGAAGTGGTGTGTAAGTACTGCATCAAATGATAAGGCTGTTTACAAGTGGTAAATTTAAGGCCTTTAAGGCTCCTCAGATTTTATCCATCTAAGGTTGGCAAAGCTTGAAAAGAGTAGAGGATTTGGGGCTTTACCACCATATTGTGGAGGAGGTAAATGTTTCATTTGCTGACCCACAACCTAGAATGAACTTCAGTAAACAGGCGGCCTCAACCGCCTGAGTTCCATGTGGGTATTTATTGCTACATATATTGGGAAAGAAGACAGGAACTCTGAGCTGAGCAACTCTAAAGCTTCCATGTGCCGAATGAGTCATGTGGACGCTCTGTTTGATTCCTAGAGGCTTTGCTAAACTCACTTCTCACTAAGGTTTGCTTTCCAACAGCCTCTGCTTAATGTGATAGTTCTATTTTTTAGACTTTCATGGTTTAGAGGCACTGGCACTAGATCAACAGCTAATACTCCTCCTCCCAGCCAAAAAATTTAAAAAAAAAATCGAAAAAGTTATCAAGGTATTACTTTAAAAAATGCATATTTTTAATCTCCCTAAGTGTAAAAATGATTGAATGACTGAACACCAAATAAACATGTTGCAACATAATCACCTATAAGCATAAGACTATTAAATATCCCCATCACAATTTCTGAACAGTTTATCCAACCCAATGAAATAATTATGTCTCCCTAAAAACTGTAAGTATTCATAATTAGAGCATTTTTATTTTTAAATGTATGTGTGCTTTGTTTTGATACAAACAGTAACGGTAAATAAATCATTTTTCTTTTGCTAGAGCTAACAGAAAATAAACAAAAGGGAATATAGGAGACTAATTTTAGTATAAAACCAATATGTACTAATTGTAAGAAAAGCTATAATAGTGCTTTAATAAGTTATATTTTCAGAAAAGAAATACACATTTTTAAATCCCCATACATAATTAAGTTACACTACGTAGCTCCGAAATACAGAGCATCTTAAAACACAGAGCACCACAGGATCTCAGCCTCACTCTGTTTTTCTTTTATTTTTTGCTTTAGCTTTCATTGTTGTCCTCACTTCCCGTATCCTGCTGGTACAATAAGTTTTCACAGTAAGGAGGTGGTTTAGCACTGGATGTGCATGCCCAGCTGCAGATTTCCAGGCTAAATAGCTACTGCAAGTCACCTTTGTCAAAGCAAATATTTGCTTTTTCTCTATGTTAAACATATATATTTTTTTCTCACCAGTCTTGAAGTTTAATGTAAAACAAACTCTTTTATTAGTCTCTCCCCCACAACCTTGTATCTTCATGAATTACTCAATGTGTTTAAACAGATCACTGCCCATATTGTGCTACAGGCAATTAGAACCCAGACACTGTGTTACATAGCTGGCACCCTGGATGGCAGAGTACGATTCTCACTGTGTGGCTGCAACCACCAAGCTCTGTAATTCATGGACGTACAGGAATACATTTATCAGCACGGGTTACATGTGACTAGGAAGGGATTTTTCATAAACACTTTAACATCATAAATACCAAGCCCTATCTAAACCTAAGAAATGCCACTAAGCAAAGAATATATAACATCTTGTCAAATTCTAGGTCTAATTATATTTTAAAAGGTTAAAAAAAACCCTGTATGCTGACAGTTTATATATCTGTTAGTGAGGAATACCCAGTCTAAATTTTTACCACAAAACTAATGACCCTATTAACTCTAATTTATTTACTCACCAGCCTGGAACAGTTTCTTCCACAGGTACCTCTTTGATGTTCAAAATTAAGCTTCCTAGAGGCTCGAGAAATTAAATGCTAAAAGAGGTCAATTATACAACAGTTGCCTTAAAGACAAGGATTGCCACTCCCATGTTGCTTTAAATTGACTATTTCTTTTCCTGGATGAACAGATGAACACAAATACAACAAGAGTACTACTCAACACATGCTAAACCCTCCTCCTGATTTGCTTGGATGTGATGGATAGCTTTGAATGAGTGCGCCTGAGCGTGCTGGAAAGGGCTTAATTAAAATCCAGAAAAATATTCAATGCTTGTTCCTTAGGTAAAAATCTGAAATACATACCAAAATGTTATTCAAATGGAAACAAATCGAAATGAAAGGGCAGGTTTGATAAAAGTAGAGAATTATTTTATCATCACTTGCAGAGCCCCGCGTGGGAGAAAATTTAGTACACAGGATACCGTGTGCGAACCTTTCAGGTTTTTCCCTACGGTTCAGACACCAGCACTATTATGAAATAGTTGCGAAGTAGAAGAAGCATTGTGGTTACTGGAAAATAAATGAACAAACCAATTGTTAAACAATTGGGATGTGCTAGGGGAATAAATCCTACAAACAGATACGGGTGTGCAAAGAGAGCTTTTTGTTAACATACTGAGTCCTGCAGCATTTCTGTAATAATGGGAAACAAAAGTGTTTTGCAGAAGTACAGTCTTGCTCTGCAGGGCTGATGATAACTTTTATGCTTTCTCTTCACACTTGCCACAATCTCTGTGTGTCCCCCACCTTCTATGGGTACCTACTTTCTGCACTCTGGGAACATCTCCGTCCCTGATAGGAGCTGTGTTTGACTTCATAAAAGATTAATGATTTAGAAATACGCATTGTACATATTCTTTTAGAGGCTGAGAATTGAGTAAGATAATGTAAGTTCCTCATAAAATAAGAAAATGGGTCATGAGTTGAAATGGTCTAATCTCATCTGCTTCTAGAACGATCTTGTCTTCTCTTCCATTTCTTACTGACCCTGAGGAATTTTTTTAGTTCTCTCCAGTTTCTTACTTTCCATCTGGTTATATTCATTGGGAACATGTTTGTTGCTCTTTGGCTGTTGAAGACATTATGAACTAGGGGATAAACCCAGAATTTTAAGGGGGCATTAAAATGAATTGAATGGGGATCAGTACCAAATAGGGTAGTGGTTGAGTATAGACCCTCTGGACTCAGGATCGGGCTACAGAGATTTGAATCCCTGTTCTGTCACTCGGTAAGTGAGTCTGGGTCTTAGTTCCCTTATTTGTCAAATAGAAATAAGAGTAAGCTTTGTTTCAAGAAGTTGAATGAAATAATACTCATACAATGAGTAGAATACAACCTGGCACACAGTAAGAGGCTCATAAATCTTGGTATTAGGACTTAGGGGACTGGGACTAAGCAAGTAGCTGTGCAGTCTATGTCCTCCTTCCCACACGGGATGGGGGATTTGGGGTCCACTTGGACTCCAGCAATATAGTGCTAAAGCCATATTGGAAATTGGGAGAAAAAGAAAAATCGGTAATACTGGTGCTGCATTTGTTTAAAATTGTGATATTTTGTTTATCATGGATTTGTATATTCATTTTAATTTTTAAAAAACATAGCTTTAAAATATTATTGATTTTGATTACTGACTTTTTTTTGGTGCCCCTTAAATTTTGCCTCAGAGGTGAGTGCCTCACTCGCCTCGCCCTAGTCCTTTGAAGAGAGCTTTTAAGAGAAAATCCTGAGCATGAGAAAATGTGGGAAGGCTGGATGCTCTCAGGTGCAGCTGGGGAGATGGCATATTCGATTTAAGGAGTGTTATTATAACCTTAGTATCCGGGAACAAGTAGGTCTTCTCTAGGCTAAGAACAGAGACTCCCAAGGTTCCTATTCCCTGGTCTCCATCCTGCCCTATGGAACCTGATACACTTTCCTTAGGATGCCCTAGCACTGATCAACTTTCAGAATTGTGCCCCTTAAGAGCTGTAAGCTCAGGATTGGCATTGGTCGTGGAGAACTGGAAATGTCAGTGGCATAGAGAAAGAGCAGGAAGGGTTGACTATGACATGATTCCTTTTGTCTTAACTCTTTCTTTGTAAGATTCAGAACAAAGTCTCATCATGGTAAATGCAAACAGTCAGAAGGAAGTGGAAAGGCAGCAAAACCATGGAGTTACAGCAAGGAAAGGGTTCTTTAATAGTGTTATAGGAAAAGTATCAGCACATTACTATTTTAAAGAGTAGGCTGGAGATAGCTCTTTTAACCCCTAACCACAATTTGGGAGTTATTTTCCTGCATTTAAAAGTCCCTTTTCACCATTTCAGTGGGGACTCGACTCTGACAATGAGGCAGAACACACAGGCAGCAAGCACAAAACAGGGCAAGAGACAGGTCATTCCTGGGTTATTTGTGGCAGGTCTTTTCAAAGCACATTGGAGAAAGGCTCTAGAAATACAGTTTAGGAGCTTCTTGCTTAAAGTGAGTGCAATTGATTGAGCAAAGGAGGACAGTGATCTGCAGTGAGTGCTATAAGCTCTAATGCAAGACAGGACAATTGCAACCTGTCCCAACCCACTTGCAATGATGAGAGCAAAGAGAACACAGGAGGAGATGACTGAAATGGCATTTCCGAGTAGAAAAATGTGGGCAAGGAGGGAACAGAGGCAATTCCTTACTCACCTGCAGCTAAAAATGTCATATGCTTTTTGGTTAAGAGAACCGGAACTTCATGTCTGAGCTGCACTGAAAGTTAGTTGTATGTAGTTATGTTAATGGAGTGTCATGCGATTTAAGTGCTGGATTTAATCAAAAGCTGACTTGGACTTTACCCCTGGCTCTACCAGTTACTAATAATGCCTGTCCTTAGGGAATTCACTTACTAAGCAGATTGCTTTGTTTCTTTCTTAGATTTTGTTATAGTTACAGGACTGAGGATTCCCTGCTCGTCTATGTCTACTGACAATGGGCAGATTTGGTCAGCATCCCCCGCCCCACCCCCAACACACCTACTCATGCTGCCTCAACAAGGCTCTGGCTGTCCAGAAGTGTTACACATTACGAAACTTCAAAACCATAGTCTTTTCACAAATATTTGCAAAGCCAAGCAAGCTAATGCAAAGTTACTCTACACATAGAAAAATCTGTCTTATATATTTTCTTTTTTAATTCAGGAGAACAATGTAACTATTTGCTACTCATTTTATTTCACTTTTTTCTATAAGAAAATTTATAGCAAAAGTACAGATTAGATCAAGTTGAAGAAAAGAGTTAGATGCTCCAAATATATGACAACTTTTCCTCCAAACCTGGAATTTTCAGTATGATGTTAATAAGGTAGGCACAGAGTAAGTCAGTGAACCGAAGCTTTAAATTTTTTTTTTTTAATTTTCACTGCCAGTACAATTTTAAAAATGGAATTACACATCTTATATTTGCGTAGTAATATGCACCACTGCAGCAGAAATAGTCTGAGTTATAAATGAGAGTCAAATCTCGATTTTTGAAAACCTTATTTGGGTTAAGTTTTTGAAGCAATAGGAGTGTTCACTATTTTCCAAACTCTGATTTCTTATTTCCTATTACAATTAAAGAGCATATTTTTTTTTTTACTGGAGATTGACAGGATTATTGCTGTTGTATTTGTGATATTTCCTTATTTTATTTGTTTTTAATGTTTATATGAGTCTCCTAGTTAATGTGTGAAATTATTTTCTAGTAAACTTTTTTTAAGTCAGCTTTGCTTCTCTAAAAGGAAAAGAAAAAAAAAAAAAGAACTTATTTGATGTTATGGTGTGAACGACCCCCTGCCAAGAGCTAGCCTATTTCAAGTGGCTGGTTTGTAGACTGTTGTGCTTAGGATACGTTAAACAGTAAGAACTTCAAGTAGGAACAATTACAGGAACAAGAGGATAAGATGTAGGGAGGACGTCCTACTAAAACCTTCGCTATTTTATAACCAGGTAAAGTTTTTCTTTTTAAATAAATTCAATTTTTCTTGTATCTGATTTTATGTACAGTGTAAAAGTAGATATTTAAGGCTATTTATTGTATTTTTCCTTAGGTCAGAATTTTGCAATGGAATGCTCTCCTATTCTTCCCCTCTTTCTAGTCTTGCTTGTTAGAACTGTTTCCTTCATTGTATTGATATATTTTATTATTACAATGAATCCAAACTCAACTTTATCTAGGTTTTGTAGGTTAGTGTTAGTGAAGAAACTGAGTTAAACTCTGAGGGCTTTTGGTTAAGTTTTTAAGAAAATTTTGATTTAGTTCTAGTTGTTCTGCTTCTAGCAATAAAAATGGAATATATATATAATTTCTACAGAAATTCTGCAGGATAACGATATTTTTAAAAGCCTATAGGATGGCTACATTTCTCTTGCATATGAATATTTATGCCACTTCAATTTTTTTTTTTTAAATTATGGATGATTGAGAACTTGGCCATGGGGGTCCTCCAAACCGAGCATAGAATTTAGCAGGTTAAAGATGCTCAGGAACTATAGGCTAAATGATTCAAAATGGTATGGAACAAAAATGTTTTAGAGGAATGTCTACTATACACAACTTTTTTTTAAACCATGGGGGTGTCCTCCTTACATGTGTAAGTTGCAGAAAAATCTAAGGGAACATTATCTTTATAATAGAGATTTAATGTATTCAAATATCCTTGCCTATTTGTTTCCTTACATTTCTGCTTGTTCCAAAAACAATTATAGTCTCAAAAAGAAAGCACAGACACTTAATTAGTATCATTCTACAGCTGCTCCTTAATAAATCAAGATGATAAATATGTGTCTACTACACATTCTGGGCTATTTCTAATCTAAATGAGTCTAGACTCGTGCACCTGATGCATTACATAGGAACTGGAGGGCAAATTAATACCATGACGGAAGAGTAAAATGTACTTCACTATTTATTATTTATGTTTGGTTGTTTGCTATAAAAACACTTTTAAGTGAAGAAATAAGCTGGTTCACAGACTCTGCAGCAGAAATAAGTTCTGGTTTCAAATGTAGGTGGAAGTACAGGAGCCTGGGTCATAAATGGGTTAGTGAAGAAGTCAGATTTAGATGTTTCTAAACGTTGAGTGTCCCCTAAGAGAAATGAACTTTCATGTTAAAAATGTAAAGGAGGAAACTGTAGCTGAACCACGAGGCAGTATGAAGATCTCAATTATAATAATTCATAAATACATACTTCATGTAATAAATGTATATCAGTTCCACACTTTTCTTCACTCTTGTGTGGCATTTTCTTACTAAGAACAGCAACAACAACAACAAAAGGTTCTGTTTCTACTTCTAGCACCTGCAAGCTACTGCACTATACTTTGGGAATATAGAGCAAAATGATATAGTCCTTGGCCTCAAGGGAACAGAATAGATTTTCTAGAAGAGAAATGTTAGGCAATAGGTAACAACAACATGGAACAAGCACTACAAGAGAGACAGAGCTAGTGAGGGGAGAGCAGACTCCAGGGCCGTAGCTTGGAGCAGGTGGCCCAGGAGGCACCGCCAGGAGTGTCAAGGGTGGACACAGAGCTGGGATACCTAAGGCATTGGCCTCCTGAGGGTCAGTGGTGAGCAATGACGATGGTGGGGAGACAGGGGCTGGGGGGGTTCTGTGTGGGCCTTTATAGGACTGTGCTGAGGACTTTGGACTTTACCCTGAAGCTGATGGTGAGTTCTTCGGAGGGTTTAAACCTGAGTGTGACACTTGGTATCGCTATGCTTACTCTTACAGGCACATGGGACAATACCCAGCACAAGTCTGGCAGCACCTAAGTGTAGGCCCACTCTATCTCTGTCACATTCTAGGCCTTTCTTTTGGAACTCCTTCCCCATCGCTGGATACAATCCCCTGGCGTTTCCAACCTACAGGTTGCCCCAAGTCTTCCACATCCAAACCCCCCGACTACCCTCCTCTGCCTGCTGCAATCCCCAGGGTTGGTTCTTCTGAAAATGTCCTGTGCTCATTGTTACCTCTCCTTTCTTGCTGGGTTCTCATTTCGGCGAGTAAATACACATGTGAATACATGTATGCATGTATGTATGTGAGTGTCTGTGTGTATGACAGTTTCAGAATTCAAAACGTCAGTCAAATCACTCAGAGTAAGGTGCAGATCATACTCTAGGAGTGAGGAGAGAGGATTTCTGTTTTTAGAGAGTAGCTTGTCAACCCAAACTAGTGTCTCTTACAAAGTGGTGGAGGGAAGAAGTGGGGTGCATTCCTGCTCTGCCCACTCAGCCTGCTCCTCCTGTCCTGCTCCCCACGGGCTGAACAAGGAGAGAGAAGAGGTCAAAAAGCTCCAATATTATTCCAGCTTCTGCTGGCTCAAGCTGGGACCCCTTGGTCAAGTTCCCTGTATCTTTATTTTCTCTCTGGGAAGAGGAGATTCCAAATGTCTGCCCATGGCTGCTATTGTAAGGTTTTGGTATTATTAGCTACAGTTTTGGCATAAATTGCTTTATTATATTGATAAAAAATAGTTGCTCCTCTCTATGACTGAGCCGAGTTGTGCCATAGGGCTGCCGGGTCCATAGATATCATTTCCTAAACAGAGGTGCTGCTTTCTCTTCAATTCTAGGATGAGAGCCTCCTCTCCGCATTGGACGTCTCCTTGGCGTCCTTGGTTTCCAGCACTTATTCATACTCTTCTGACACTGTCATTATTTTCTTTAATGGCTGCTTTTTCTTCATGCTCCTCAAAAGTGAATGTGCATTTCTTAACATGCGCATAGTCTTCTAACAAAAAGGTGGTAGGAGTTGACGTAAGGACATCACCATTTCAGGTTTCAGTTCTGGATACAACTTCCACATGCATCACAGTTCTAAATATATCATAATTAAGATAATTTAAGAAACATGGACCATCAGCTCCAAAACTTTACTTCTCAATGAGAAAATGAATGAACTTTATCTGTGAATTTTCCTTAGAAATGTCAGTTCCTCCTCAATAGAGCTCCGCTTTCCTGACTCTCAACCGACAAACATCTTCCTTTGGCTTAGTATTATTATTACTTCTCAGATGGTTCTTTTCTTTTTCTTAAATGTTGCATTGACGCTATTCCCTGAGAAGGAACAGGTTGTTTCCTTTCAGTTTTCTTCCTGAGGATGCTTGACACGTCTCTTTCCTTTCTATGGCACTTCTTTTTTCTTTCCTAATATGGTTTATTCATGTATTTTTATTGAGTAATTTTAGTTTATGTATTTTTTAATAGGTTTTATTTATTTGTTTAGTAAAAGTGTTTATTTCGAGGCTATTATTACAAAACACTTTTTATCCTTCTAGAGAATCTGGGGTGGATGGAACAGAAAGTTATAGACAGCTCTCAGGGTAGAGGGATATCTCCACAAGGCTTTGGTTTTTTGTTTGTTGGTTGTTTGGTTGGTTGGTTGGTTTGGTTTGGGTTTGTTTGTTTTTTTGTTCGTACCTCAGATTATTTTTCCTACTTGTTCAAAGGGTCAGTATTCTGATTTTGGCTTTAATTGGCCTAAATTCACACCAATTTTAAAAAGGAGGAAGAAAATCAGTTTTAAAATATTTCCTGCTGTGAAAGTAAACTATTAATGAATATGGTCTAACTTCGCAGTGTCTGCTGAGCTCTGTGGTACCACTGTATCACTATTTCCACGTCATGCAATAAGCATTGTGCACACGCCCACATAAGACACTTACATCATGACTGAACTCGCATGTGGAGGAGATGGTGCCCAGCTCTACAGAGTGAAATTAAATGTTGACACAGATAGAGCTTGAAAGGAGGAAAGTGAGCATTTAATTGGGGGGTTTGCTTGCATCTGTTCTCTGGCATTCAGTTTTAGTTTTATTTTACTATCTAACTCTGATGCTTTACTCCACTGCAATAAATTATAGAGCTACAAAACTTTCCACACTTCCCTTCACACTTCTGATTTTCAGGGAAGGACTCAGTCTGGGTACTCATATGTGCCGTTGTTGAATGAACCGTTTGATTTTATCTACTCTTTCCTAATTTGTGTCAACTTTCTCTCGATATCCCTCACCCTTAGCACCTCTATAAATTCCTTCCTCCCTAGGCATTGCTTTGACCACAACTGACATCATTCCAGTATGAAACTTAGAGCAAGGCAGCTGTCAAGGCCTGTTCAGTCCTTTTCCATTCCTTATTGTGACCTTAATAAGGCCCACCTGCTGGGTGCCAACCACCTGCAAGAAGGTCAACTCTGTGGATGGAATCTATAAATGGTAGTGATCATACCCTAGGACTAAACACAGAGGTTTAAAGCTTTCTTGCAGGGGACAAGGAGTGAGAGTGTTGGAAGGAGGCCCAAAGAGTTACAAAGAGATCTAACAAATACCAAAAGTGTTTTTTTTTTTTTTTTAAATTGCACTTTAGCCAGAAAGCCTAAGTTTCATAATTTTTGGAGAGTAATAAACTTTATCCAAGAAAACACTCATTTCAAATTTTCCATTCCACAGAACAAGTCAAATGCCGCCCCAGCAATTGTCTCAGTTAATTCAACCATATTCCCTTCAACAAACAACTTTATTGCCTAATCTTGACCTCTATAAACAACGAAAGGTTGCCTGAAAATAGGTTTTTTAAGTTCACAGAAGTTGCCTTTCAGCTTACACCTGCACTCGGAGTGTGTGAAAGCGCCGTGTTCTGCGTGCAATTTCTTTTCTGCCATGACTTTGTGTTGTCGGCTTAATTTTTTTTACCTTGAAAACAAACTCATCCTTCTTTCATAACAAGGAATTCCTAACCAAAGAAGGGCGGGAGGCAGGGGGGAGGTCAAATTGCCTGTACATGCTGCTCAATTTTGTTAGCATTTCCCCCTTCCCAACTTCTTTCTTAATCCTGGCCAAAAAGAAGTGTTTGAAATAATCCCCATCATCACTCTTGATGTCAGAAGTGCTTTTGGATTCACTGAAAAGAATAGATTAACAGCAAGCTATGAGGGATCAAGTCAAAGTTTGACCTTCCTGGCATCAGTGAGAGGACATGAAAATAGACCAGGCTGCATTCAACATGGCAAAAGTGGGCCAAAATAAGGGATCCAGCCATAGTTGGTATTTTTAGCTTTCTCCCATGGAACGATTAGCAGTTTAAAATAATTCACGACGTTGCTCTTCAGACTGGGTTGGACATGTGAGCACATTTCCAAAAGCGAACATACATGTTAAACCTTATGTGCAAATGATTAATAAAATGACAAACATGGAAGTAAACAACTAAAAAGTTAAATACATAATTCATTCCTTTCCCTCGAATCCCCCCCTACGGTCAACCTTAAAATACCGCTTGTAAGGCATAATACCCACTTCAATCATGTCAGCCGCTGATCATTAATTGCTTCAGAAAAAGACAATATTTTATCCTTCCTCTTTGGAGTTCCAGTGTGAATGGGGAAGCAAAAGAGAGTGAAACTGAGTGAAACATGAAAAGCTTGATTTGTTAGGACCCCTGCTGTCTGAAAAGAGATCAAAGCTCAGAGGGAGGCTGTAAAACAGCCGAATGCACAGCACTGAAACATGGCCTGTGGCAGCTGCTCTGGGCACTCACTCACAGCCCAGGTGTGCCTCCGACTCCGCTCTGCCAGCGGAATCATGGGAGTCGGCTACCTCTCCTCTTCCTTCATTATTTCCACGGCAGTCACGGAGGAGATGCGGGCTCCATCCATCACAATGCACAAATTCACAGTGCGCAGATTCAGCACGGGCCTAATTAAAGCTTTTCCTTTCATTTGTGGAGATAATTAGACTTTCATCTCACCAGGAAGCTTCAGAAAGATCTATTTCTTTCTTCAATAAAAGCTACATCAAACAAAAGCAGATTTTAATCGCCTTTTCTTTGGGGCATGAGTCAATAATGAAAGATGTCATGGGTAACAAAAAATTGTGTGCAGAAAAAAGAGAGAGGCGAAAGGAAAAAAAAAAAAAAAACGCCTGAGCAATGTTCTTTAATTAACATCATGTTTGCAAACACCATTAATTTCTCTCATTAAAATGATTTTTATCTGCAACTGATTGTTGATAAAACAATCGATTTGAGCATCTCATCTGTTTCACCGCTATGCAAGAACCCATCTGCTGTGCTGTAAAGCAGTAATCACGCAGGCTGTTAAGCAACATGTGAGAACAATAAAAAATGCATGCGTGTGTGTCAGGGGTTTGTGAGGTTGACTGCAGGGCGAGGGCCACCTTTCCAGAGGACATGTATAAAAAATGACTTGGTGTTAGGCTAAAGGACAAAACGTCACAAAGATCAGAAGTGCGTAAATAAAAATACAAATTAATATGTGCAGGCAGAAAAGGCTCCATCTGTGTTTAGAATCATGTCGTAAACAGATTCTGAAGAGGAAGGCAGGGAATTTAGACTCATTTAATAGGGTGCCATTGGCTGGGGTGATGTAATTTTAGATGACGCACGTGTGACTTGTCTACCGTTTAAGACAGTCTTCATTTTTCAAAAGGAAAAATTCTCGCCCTGAACACTTTTTGAGAAGTGTTGATTTTAGCTTCTTCTCCCCCCAACTTTAGCCATGTGAAAATAAACACTTCTGTGGGCTGCGGATGAATCAGTGGAAGCAGTTGCGGAATCCACGTTAAAGGCAGAGGAGTGGAGAGCAAATGTGCCCTGGACGTGTAGGGCTGCACCGGGGCCACAGCATCCGGAGTGGACACCAAAATCCACTTGGGCATACGATAAAGGATGTGCCCAGATTCACCTGGCAGAATAAAATATGGCCTTTCGGAAATGAATTTCAAGGAAATCTGGTCCAGGTTCCCGCACCCCTTATTCTGATACTGTGGAACGTTGCCTGCTGCTGCTTCACGACCGTCGGTCACAGTGACCAAGACCACATAATGTTGGAAAACGCATGATTTCTAATAGTTCTAGGAAGGAGTAATTTCATTCTTTCATTGAATTAAAGACTGTATCTCTCTGACTTCCAGTCTTTGGTGGTAATTCCGTCTTTTGGAGTCATTGTCTAAAGTTAGAGATTTCTCATGACGGATGGTCCTGCAATCCCTGAAAGCGTATCCAGGTTGTCCTTACCGCTTGACTTCTCCATGGTAAATACCTAATTCCTGCAAGCATTCTTCATATTACAATTTTTCCTAGCTTTTTCAAGATCCTAGTCTTTCCCTTTGAATATAATCCAGGGTGTCAGTTTCCCAATTAAGATATAGCAGCCAGAAACACACATCCTCTCCGGGTGTGAGCAGAGCAGTGCCTCACCACGCAATGTCATCAAGTAAAAATGTCAAATATGTAAAACGGATTTTTCTTTTCTAAGAAATAAAAATGATTTTGTGATAAATAAAAATAATGTCCTATCCCCAAAAGTCCCTAAACTTTATAGTGAGAGTTCAAAGTTCTAAGGAGAAATGCTGTCCTCCATTGATACAGTCACTAACTTATAACTATTGCTGTTAGGTCATTATTTACATAATACATTTGTCTTTAATATCCTGTACTTTAAAATCCCATATTAAGGAAAGTTTCTGCTGATGATAAAATCTTGTCTTTATATTATCAATCCAACAGTTTAAAAGTAAACATTTTTATCAGTCCATCAATAATTCTCTTCCCAGAAATGAAAATAATTGTTTGACCTACTAAACATGTGTTTGAAAACTGATAAAAGTATGTGATTTTAGTGTTGCATAAATTGAGACAGAGAAATAAGTCTCTCCATTTGTTAGTTTTATGATATGAGTGTGATTTTGGCTGAAAATTTCATAATATTTAAGCAAAATATAGAAATGTACTAAAATCAAGCTGGAAAATTGGTAGAGTATCCTAATTGAATTTCTAGTACTTTCTTTAGTACTTTTAGAAGTACTTCTAAAATTATTTGTCTTTGGATCATTAAATTTAGACAGATCAAGCCCCTAGTTCTAATTTTCTAAGTAAAGAAATATAGACACCTTCCTCACACAGCCTATCCTATTACAAGTTATAAAAAGTTCATTAGAAATAAATGCAAAGGTTGTTGAGTTACTACTATAATTGACTGAATAGAAAATAATGCTGTGGTTATCATTGCAAATTTACTTTAAGATTTGACATGAGAAAAATAACAAACAGCTTTTTGGGGAGAAAAAAAAGGGAAGAAAGAAAAGAAATGGATATCAACAGTTGTTCAAACAAAAATTAAACTCAATCTTTGTGCATTTGTAGGAACCCTGAATGGTATTATTTACTGTTGGGTGCCAAAGTTTCAACTAAAAACATATTTGCAATTATCTACTAAGGATACACTGCCACACCTGCTGCCTGCTAAAGCTACCAGCATTTTAACCATTTCTTCCTTTCGGAAGAGCAAACAGTGCCATTTCCAATGAGAGTGCTGTCCATTAGCCCGCAGATGAGAAGTGCTGAAAAGTGGTGTGAGCAGTCCCCAGAGACAGGGCTCCTCACAGCACACCTGATATCGAGCAGAGCAAATTGGTGTCTCGAGGTCATTTCAGAAATCAGATTATGTGCATGACAACACAAAGCACCGCTGCTACACCATCTGCCTTGCCCACACCTGGCACATTTAACCCCAAATGCTTTTTCTGGAGTCCAAGCAGTGTGTTGTCTTGAGCCAGTGTTTGGGGCTCTGTCAGATAAAGATCAATCGCGTGTCATCACTCAGGCTGGCAGGGCTAAGTAAACAAATTTATGATGTTATTAGACATTAATATGACTTAGCAAAATACACAACAGCTTGATAACGTTAGTATACTTTGGGGAATGTCTTGATTTCTTAACTGCAGGAGGCAGCTGTCCAAAATGCTGTACCTACCCAACGTACAGTGGGACGAGGTCTTAACATGTCTGGGAGGTTTGGAATTAAAGGAGTATTTCCCAAGCCAACACCCGATACAAGGCAGTTTGGTTCCCACCCTGTCCCCCAAAACCCTGTTAGCTCATTGGACTGTAGCTGAACTATATGATGGCTCGCACTCTCCTGAGTTCTGGGTCTTGAGAATGGAAGGGCATGTAGTGGGAAAGGAGGAAGAGGATGGAAACCAGGGAGAAGGGGAGGAGAGGGAAGGAAACAGCAGGAGAAGAAGTGAAGAGGGGGAGGAGGAGGAGGAGGAACTTGTTTTGCCTTTCCTACAAAAGCAATTCACACCAGCCAAGTCTCCCATTGTATTCTGCCTAGGTCCCTGACTCTGTTAGGGGAAGACTACTTCCAGGAGCTAGGTGAGAAAGGAAAAAAGAAAAGAAGGTTAGGAGAAATGCAGCTGAAGCAAGACAGAGGAGACGGGTACCAGCCAGGCCGACACAGGCGCATTTTGCAATTGGGGAGCCGCTGAAGGTCACAGCAGGCCATCTGAATGGTGGGGGCTGCTTTTATTCAGAATGGCCGCTCCGGTTTCATTGCACTTGACAGTGAAGGCAACAAGGACAAACCGTGAAAATGCCTGGTTAACAACTCCCAGCCCCCCGCTCAAGTGTAAACCAGGTAACCTAAAGGATGATTAAGGCGCAGTGCTAAAGTGGAGCTTGTTTTGTCACTAAAACCTTGGATTGAACAGCAGGAAAAGTGGAAAGGCTGCAGGCATTTAGGAAAGAATAGGAAATCAACAGTGTACTCCACTGCTTGGAGACATTTCCAGCCAAGGAAGGGTTGGTTTCTAAAGAGCCTGACAGCCTCCTTCTGAGTGGAGCAGGAATGTGCAGCAGATGCAGCTGCTGCTCTCGGAGAGGAGGGGGAGGAAAGGCTCGCCACGCTGCATCCTGTGTGGAAAAGCTTCTGTCCACACTAATGCAGACAGATGTCTTGGCGGTCACCGACGTGGAGTGCAGAGAGTTCCGTGGATTTTAGTTAAAGCAGGTAGAGAACCAGGGAGCCCCAACGTTAGAGGGTCCTCTTCCTCTGCTTGAAGCCTCCACTCTCCCTTTGAGTCACACCAGTTTGCTGAAAGAGGAAACCTAACACATGCCTCACGCATAATCTGCTTGACAGGTAGTGTCTGACCCCTTTCATCTTTGCAGATGTCTTTCTGAGGGTCATTTTAATCATTCGCTTTTGCAATCCATAAATAAAGAGGAGGAAAAGCAGAAAGAAATGTTATAGCTGTAAGAACATACGTTACTATTTGAGTGGTCATATTTTATATTTGTATTAGAGTTTCTGAAGTGTCTTCACATTTCAAAGAAGAAACTGAAGGTCAGAGAAGGGAAGCTATCAGTGGGCATGGCCAGGGAGTGGCCCAGACTAAATGGTGGCTCGAGGTCTCATGACCCCGTGGCATGTATTTTTGCCACTAATTATGGCCATTGCCAACAAAACGCCCTCTTTAGTCTGTTTTGTGAAGATCTGGGACACTGTGGATCTGCCCCTTCATGGGGTCCCCTTTCTTCCGAGTGGCCCACTGGTGAGACCTTCCCCCAGTCTTGGAAGGGTTTCTGTGACAACCAAGCTTTCCCATATATGAAGCAGGGACTGACTGACTCAGTCATGCTCCTGCCTCCCCCACTTTCCCATGGGCCAGGGAAGTGCTAGAAGCTGGGCCGATAGCAATAAATGAAACCCGGTCTCAGAACCAAGCTGCACCCGCTCTGGCTGACAGTGGCACAATGCAGTCTCCAGGACGTGAGATGTGTCATCCCCACCCACAAACAGAGGCAGCAGTTTGGAGAACTCCCACCAGCTCTGTTCTCACATTCCCACAGGAAGCCTCAGGAAACCAGAACACCTGTTCCCCCGGCTTTCTTGATTTTCTGACTTTACTCCAGATCCTGTCAGTAAGAGGGGAGGCTGCTTGATTGTGGCACACACAGCTTTCTGTCTTGCCACCTGTCCCTAGGGCTAGATGACTAAATTGTTGTTGTTGTTATTGTTTTTACTAATGGACATTATTTTTCAGGCTAGTTTTAGGCTCACGGCAAAGTTGAGTGCAAAGTACAGAGAGTTCCCATGTACCCTGCCCACTGCCTGCCGCCACCCTAACCACCAACATCCAGCACCGGATGGGTCCGTTTCTTACAAGGGATGAACCAACACTGACAGTCATTATCACCCAGAGTCCACAGTTCACAGTAGGCTTCACTCTTGACGTTGTACATTCTATGGGCTTTGACAAATGTACAAGGGCACGTAGCCACCATTACAGCATCATGCAGGAGAGTATCACACCTTATAGTATCACACAGAAGAGTTTCACTGCCTAAAAATCCCCTGTGCTCTACCTACTAAATGTCTTTTTGCTTCACACTGAGTGAGTTCCCCAGAACACTAACACTTTTACTCTCTGACCCTAGGAATCAATGATGCCCTGAAACCCGACCCTCTTGAACTCTACAAGGTATCCATGTGCAGCTGCAGCCACTGCACACCCTGCTCTTTCCCTTCTTACTCATGTCCCAGCTTGTGCTGCAGCTGAACCTGCATGGATTATGGCCTCTGTGTCCTCAGACCCCACAATGAGGACTTCCCCACAATGAGGACTTACCATAATCGAGCTCATCATCACAACCTCAAGTTATCTTTATATTGGTGGAACTGGATGGTCTGGTCAATTCATTAAATTGCCCTGTTTTTGCCTTTGAACTCACAAGTTTTTAGCAAAATATTTATGGTCATGAGTGGCCCTGTACATAGAAACAACCACCCATTCCTGAACTCTCATTAAGAGAAGGTTTTGGGGCAAGAAAATCAACTTTCAATGGGTTGGGACATCTCCTAGCTCTTCCCTGCCTCTGTGTCCTAAAGCCATCCCTGATGGAGGTCTGAAACAGCTGCCTTCGCTACCACCTGCCACCTCAACATGGTGCCAAGCCACCTGCAGCCAAGTCCCTGAGTCACTTTCTGCTCATGGTAATTTCTTTTCTTTAATTGGCCCAGAGGGGGCAGCTGGTGACTCTACAAGGAGGGCGGGAAGCCAGGCGTGGGCAGGTGGACAGTCAGGTGATTAGCATTGGACCCCCAGGTAGAAAGTGCCGACAGGAGCTAAGGGGGTGCTGAAAGGTGGGGCAGGGGCTCCCCTTGCTGTAACCACATAGCCAGGGCTGCCCTGCACATTTAGATTTGTCTCTGAAAATAAATCTAACCTAATGACTAAAGAAGGGGCAGCCCCTGCCAGGGTTGTATGAGCTTAAAAGAACAACCCAGCAGTTATTAGGAAGATACTCACAACGATTCTGTTCTAACCTTTGCTGAGAGAATAAAAAATACATTTCTGAGTCGAGCAGCTGTCCATTATTACCCATAAAAGTAAATACAAATGGGGACAGAGGATATAAACACGTGAATATGATATCTGAGTGCAAATTTGATTACACTAAGTAAACCAGAGAGGATGACTGTTTTATGCTTCCTTTCTACCTATATTTCTCAGTAATATACAATAAACATTTGATTTACAAAATGGCAGCAACTGAAATTTAAAGCATGTAAACATCTCAAGTGTATGAACATCTGATTGATGATACAGAGAGACCAACCTGTCCAGATTTGCAGTCCCTTCAACCATGGCTACAAACCACACAGTGCATTTCTTTGTGTGTGTGTGTGCGTGTGTGTGTGTGTGTGTTCTTTCAGAGCTATCTGCTTCAGAGAATCTGCAAAATTTTTTCCTATAAGGAGTGAACTTTGTTTCTTCAAAAGTTTCAGTGAAAAATGGTCTCTTTAAAGAAACATAATTCAAAATCACTAATAACAAATAAAGAAAGTGTTTGGAAAGATGTGTTCAAGTCTTATAATGGGTCTAATTTTCTACACTGCATTACTTCCAGCAGTTTACTTCTCTCTTGTCTGAAAAATCTCACACCTAAGAAGTTGCTATATCCTTTATCCTATATCCCAAGGATAAAAATGAGGTCTATAAAGGATCCATCCAAGCCTCTACTCCTTTTCACAATGTCCTTAATATACAGCAATTACACCAACTTCTGATTATGTGGATTTAGGCATGTCCTTTTTTGTCACCAAGCCTCCTTTTCATTGTCTGAGATATTTCATGTAGGGTCATTGTGAATATTGAAGTAAAATATGTAAATCCCCAGGCACTCGTTGGTAGCTAGTATAAGTCACAGGTAGATTTTTAAGTCTTACGTTCTAGTTCTCCATCTCTTATTCCAGAAACAAAATGCTTACAGTCACTAATCATTTTCCACCTGTCTTCACGCCTTCATGTTCACCAGCCACAGATTCTCCTTATCCCACACTGGCTGTGTGAGTCATAAGAGTTATTTCATGGAATTACTAAGCAGTTACTAAGACTCCCTGTTAGATCCCTTCCCTTTAGGTGATAGACTTTATAGGCGAACATTATCATTAACTAAAAATACGTAATGCATGTGTACCCTAATAAAGTATCCCAAATCATTATATTTATTATTATAGTTCTAAATTTAAATTGAAGTCAAAATAGTAAGAGGCATCCCAGGAAATCATTACATTTGTTCTCTGTTTGTGATGACTGTCAGTCGCATAGAGCACCCATTTCTAACCATGGGAGATGTTCGCCCTCTCCATCCCATCCACTGGAATGCTAGAATCACGGAGTCGGAAGAGGTCATCCAATCCAGAGTTTTCCAAATTGTGGGTGATTATCCATTATTGGGCTATGACATCAATCCATTGGGCTGCAATAGCACTGAAAAAGTAGTTCAGCTAAACTAGACTAGAATAGAATATACGAGCGGATTGTGTATAATAAGGGTAAGCATTATTTTGTGAAAATTCTGTTTCAGTTATACATACCTCTATGTGTAAATACTCATAATATAAAATCAGAAGAAAAGAAGTTAGAAGGGAAGTTGTCTTTTCCTCTAGTTAATACCTTACTAATTAATACTTACTAGTTAATGCTATAGAGTATCCCCTCACTCCTCCTCATACGGTGGTACTTACACATCTGCTTGACTCCTATCCATGGGGATGAGTTTACCTGTTCACGAAATAGTCAATTCTAGTTCCAGCCCTTGTGGTACAGTTGGTTCTTACAGTATTTGTATCCTGTTAGGTGTGGTTCTAATCTTCGGAGCACCACAGACTAAATTTTCCCCCCTTCCATGTGTTAGCGTTTTAACTATTTGACAATAGCTATAATTTTCCCACTGAATTTTATCATCTCTATTTTCTTCAGCAACTTCTCCTGTGGCATCTGTTATAATCCTCTTAAGCTTATCACTCCTTTTGTCTGGAAGTGGCAGTGTGCAAATGCCTTCTTGAGATAGGATATTTAGAACTGAGTACAGTCCTTCATGTTTGACCTGCCAAGCAAAGGTACAGGGGGATTATCATCTCCTTGCTTTTGATACCATATTTTCATTAATATGATCCAAGAGTATATTAGTATTTTTTAGTCTTATCACACAGTTGACTATTACTGAATTTATAATCAACTCAAATATAATTTTTACAGACATTTCTTCCAAGCCTTATTGACTCTCCCCTGAAATTTACTTATCTTTTTTTGAGGGGAAAGGGAGGTAGGTTGAGGACTCCATTCTTGTTAGAATGTGTATCCATTGTTCAGGCTGGTGCAGATCTTTTTTGAATCTAGATGCTGCCATCCTCTAAATTATGTCATAGCTTTGTATCACCTACGTACTTGAGAAGCATATTTGTGACATTTAAGCAATGACTGAAATTTTGAACAGGAAGGAGAGTACCCATTTTTGAATTGTTGTATTGCAAAAGAATGCTCTCGAGTTGACTGGGTGAAACTCAAAATATTTTCTACTAGAAAAAACATTCTAAATGTTGGGTTTTCAAATAATCTAGCTTCTTTAGTGAAACACCTACCACTGAAATAGAAATAATATTGGACACATTCTTGGTTAGCAATAAGAAATATAAAATAGTAATTAATAGAAAGCAAGAAGTGGGGAGGGAGGTTGCAGAGTCATTAAGTTTGATCATTAAAATAAGCAAGCAAATAAATCGGCTACTCATTGAAGTTTAAAGGACTTTAGGTACTGATGCTTCAAGACAAAAGAACAAGATTGTACTCTGTTTTATTGATTTCCTTTTCATAGGATTAGAAGACCCTTCCTTCATTTATTTTTTCTCCCTCTGTGTTTGAGGACCTTTGCTCAGGCATTAAAATATGATTTATCCATTACTCATTGCTGTAGCTCTAAGTAAACTTGGGTTTTCTTTCATTCCAACCTTTCCTCTTCATCCATCCCAAAGACTACCCACCTGCACCTCCAACCAATTAGCACTGGAGTGAAAAGAAAAGGCTTGGTTAGGAGTGGGAGGAAAGAGAAGTATGTGCACCTTCTATATACTAGTGGCCAGAGTGTTTCCAAGCTCATAAAAACCATGTGATACACAGTTTCATTATCATTTTGTTGATGAGGAAGCAGCTGTCAAAGATATAATTATTTTAAGGTCAAGTAATTGAAACACAATGAGTGTAGTGTCTAAGTGAGTGCCTCTGTCTGTATATGTTTATTAGAATATTTATTTAAATATGCATGTATGTGCATAGGGACATCTATAACATGCTGTCTACTCTCAAGTAAAGTACAAACGCCTAGAAAAAGTCCTGAGCAATTTAAATTCTTCATTCTAAATATTTGTCATAGAAAAAATATGTCCAAAGGCTGTAACATTTCAGTGAAAGTGTGGGAGGCTTAACATAAATGCCATTTATAACTGGAATCTAAAATACCAAATCACTCTTCAATGAAACTTATAAATAATAGTAATTTCTCCACATATAGGGGGCTAGAAAATTTTACTGCCCACAAGATTGCTAGATCAATCTTTGATTATCAAGAAACAATTAATATACAAGGGTAATATGTGAGTGTCATTTAGCCTCAGGACTCATAAGTATAAAAACAGTAACACACTGTGAAAGTAATGGTAACACTTAGAGGTCTCATTATTATTAATTCATTTGACATTCACTGTAATCACACTGGTCTTAATGAATTCAGTTGGCATGTGCCTATTACATGTACCTTCAAACACACACCATTGTAAATCAGTGCTAAAGGAATGTGTTGAATTCAGAAAAACTATGACTTTTTTTAAAGGAGCATTTAAAATTATACATGGAAAAGTGACAGATCGATTTTTATTTTGATGGCAAGAAATAGTTGATACAAAGAGCAGTAAACTAATTTTATTTTATCATAAAAATATATTTTACTAAATCTTTAATTGCATGTGGCCTATGGGTGACTGATCTCTGAAGAAGCACACTTAAACAGATCTACATATGTAGAATGTTCAGAAAAAAACATTAAAGTCATACATGGATGAATAGTGAAGATGTTTAACTATAAGTGGGAAAACAACATTGAAGGGAATACTAAGTATTAAGAAGCTCTCAAATATCACATAGTCAAAGATTTAATTTGGTCTACAAAATAAACAGCTACCATGTCTGCCCAACCAGCCTCTTTTTCTGCTAAGTTTAGGTTCTTCAACTCTCTGTTATTTTGTTCCTTGGGCCTGTTCAGATTTCTCTGAGGCTCAGGGTTCATTTTTGTGACAGCTCTAAGTGATCACAAAATATATTCAATACCTGCTCCTTAATGATTGGGACTTAATATCTGTGGTTTATCATATTCTGATCATTTGCAGTGGCAGCTTGCTGATATTTTGTTGGTAGCCACTCTGAATTCATTTGGGGGATATTTTTTTTCCAGTAAGCACCCTAAGTAAACCAGGTGAGCAATATCTTGTGGGTTTCTTCTTTATTTGTCTCTTCCTACCCTTCCATGGTACCTGGAATATTGTTGAGCCTTTTCTAGTTTTTTGTTAATTCCACATTCCTGTGTGACAGGGATTTATATTAAAAATAAAATTCTCTCAAGCACACCCATTTTTTTTCTATGAGAAGTTTACTCTTTATTGCTAACCTTGATCCCTTTAACACATTCAGCTCCTTCCTGGTTCTACATGCACACATGGTCATGCACATAAAATCTATTTACCCCCTCTACCTCCTTAAATCTGTTGTTTTATTTTTATTTTACATCAACTTTATATACAAAGCCTCATCACCATATAGCATTGCTAAGATTTCAATATCTTTTAAAATAAATGCATGTATCTATCTCCCTAATACCTACTAAATGTTTGCAAAGGACCTGTCCTATGGAGTTTTAGGTTTAGTGGACAAGGAAGCAATTACTTTCTCTAGTGATCCTTTCTCATGATGGAGAGAAACAAAGGGTGTTTTGGGATCTCACTGGGCACAATAGAGGAGAATGCAAAGAAGTGTTTCTAGAGAGGTTTATTTCTGCATACATGTTTTCTCTGAACTACTGGAACCCTCCAGAACATTATAGACATTGTTCTTAATGCCTGAAGGACTATTTTCCCAACTCCTACACTAATTCCTATTACTCCTTTAGTTCGTAGCTCAGACTTAACTTATTCCTGGAATCTTCAACCTCTCCTTCCAAATCTGTATTTAAAGAACATGGTTCTTCTACCTTGTAACTCTTACTCTCTAAAGACCTGTTTGTCTTGATAATTAACTAAACTATAAATTCAGGGAAGAAAACACCTGTGTCTTATCCTTGGGTTCCTAATCTTTAACTCAGCACCTGAAAATTATTACCTTCTCAATAATGATTACCTTCTGAATGGATGAACAAATGTAGGGATGGTATTGGAGTTGAACTCCAAGAAAAAATACAAGAGAACTGGTCAGAACAACAGGGAATGTGAGGTTGAAGACAGGAAAGCGACTGGAATTGGGGAACAATTTTGAAAGCTGGCACCGGAGTGGCAAGCAGGGGTTTCTGATGAAGTTTCAACAGTGTCTTGAAGATGAAGGGGAACCAGTGAAGAATTTTAGTTGGGGTAATAGCATGCGGACACTTGCATTTGATAAAGATGACACCAGGCATGGGTATAGAAAATACACAGGAGAAAATAAGTGCCTATGTGATGACAAACTGGAAGTCTATCTTACCGGTTCAGAAGTGAAAATATGAAGCTCTTAATGAAGAGGCAAAGGCAAGAACAAGATGAGACGAGATAGTGGAATTATTTGAGAGGGAAACTCGTCAGTGTCTGATTAGATGTTGAGGGTAAGGAAAGGGAGGAGAACGTATTTATGCACAAGACCATGGAATAGCAGTGATGGCAAAGACAATCAAGAAAAGAGAAGCTGACTGTGGCAGGTTTGCATGTTCAGCTGTTGGACTTTTAGTGGGCGTACATAACAGTTAAGTGGGCAATCCAGATAGTCAAGAGACAATGTAGTACAGTCATTAGCAGCAAATATTCTGGAACCAGGTTGTTTGATTCTACCACTTACTCCGTGTGTAACCTTGGGCAAGTTATTCAACTGTTGTGTGTCTCAGTTTTCTCACTTATATTAAGGAAAAAAATAAAAATATCCACCTCACTGGACCACTATGAGGATTAAATGAGTTAACATGTGTAAAGTCCCTTGAATACGACCTAGCCCTAGTGAGCTGCCTCGTGAGCCCTGCATAAGTATTCAATAGTATTATTTTTGTGGTAGCTGTTATTACTGTTGTTGTTGCTACATAGAGATACGGAGCTCTATAGAAAGCTCTGGAAATACTTATAGATTTTGGAGCATTAGTGTATAGGTGAATGTCAAAGCTTTAGGGGTAGAATAGATCAAAATATGCAAAATGTACCCTATGTCTATAACTTTTAACCACTCCTCTCCAGAGACTTCAAAGTCCCACCGGTAATAACACTGTCTTGGTGTTACCTTAATCTTCTGACATGCTTGCTTACATTTGCAGACCTCATATGCAAAATGTTTTTATGTTTTGATGTGTGAACTCTGATTTAGTTAGAGGAATTCTTACATATTTAGATTGAAATCTCCTTGGTGTTTATTCTTCATTATGTATCATCTCCACCGCTCTGGGTTTGGACATCCTAAAGTTTCTTCCTCACAATGGACTGATTCATATTTACTTTAACTTCTATTTGAATTTTTTGGGAAAACTTGGATTATCA
>NW_012149441.1:951317-960832 GCF_000956105.1 Propithecus coquereli
TGGTATATTCATTTCATACATAAAATGTAAAATTACACTTTTTTGGAGGGTAGAAAGAGAAATGCCTAGAAAATTTTAAGTCACCAGAGAGCGTGATACTTAAAAATCTGAAGACAGATGGAAAATTATTTGCTCCATAGCACAAGCCTCTAGAGACTCATCAAAGGGTAAAAGTTCTGCACAGCACACATCACATTATAGATTCTCATTTATTAAAATAGCATGACTGGTAGTAACAATGGAAGTTATTACTGATAACAATAACAACCATTGTTATTGATACAATTCTTACCAAATGCAGGGTGTTTTTACCAAAATCATTTTCCATGCCCATGACGAGAATCTGCATAAAATGTTTCTGCAGCTCTTTTTAAAAACTCCATAAACATGATTATAATTTATTCTGTCCTTTTGCCCCACATTAGGGCAGTTAGCACCGAGCCTTCTCTCTGAATGGCATGCTATGCCTTATTGTATTAGGCAATTTTGTTGGAGTAGGAAAAATGGATGCATTTAAACTCATAAAGGTGTTTGCGGTATTAGACTTGTCCCAGATATGTTATTGACTAGATGGATGCCTTCGTACATCCCCGTGGGCTGTCACAAACTTGCAAAACAGACAAAGTGGAACCTGTGGCTGGCAAAATACCATCTGGTGATACTGAGTCATCCCTAGGTATACATAAAAAATATTCCTTCATTAAGCTACAACCAAAAAATAGGTTACAAAAAAATAGGCTATGTTTTTTTATCACAATAGGGCAACTATAGTTAATAACAATGTGTTGTATATTTAAAAATAACTAAAAGAGTGAAATTGGAATGTTCCTAACACAAAAAAGTGATAAAAGCTTGAGACGAGGGATATCTCAATTACCCTAACTTGATAATCACACACTGTATGCTTGTATCCAAATATCACATGTACAACTAATAAATATGTACAACTAATACATATCCATAATAACTAAAAATTAAATGTTAAAAAATAAAAAGTAGGTTGTATTTATAGAATTTAAAATATCTTAACTCTGTGCAAGTATACTACAATATACATTGCTAAATTAAGATAAGTTTTATTTAACCTATTCGCAGGTCAAATGATTTAGAAATATTACAAATGTCATTGCTGAACCAAAAATGTATCCTGACAGATATTTTATAAAAGGACAATAATTACTATAATTGTGTGTTATGTTGAGCTTAAAATAACATTTTCCATGAGCTTTTCTTTACTATTTTGTTTAAAACAAGGATTTAAAAAAGGTAAAATTAGCTATTTGGAGAATCTTAAAAGATTCTAGCTATCTATATATGGAATTTCTCATTTTATACACACACACTCATGCATGCATATATATGTTATAAATCATTTTTCCTATTATACTATCCCATTTGCATAGTCAAATATTTTATATAACTTCCTAAAATAAACAGTGAGCCTTCCAGATGATTCAAACGAGCCCAGATCAAATGTTAAGGTTCCTGAACTAGAAATATGACTATGTAAATTATTGAAAGAACCTACATGATTATGATCTAAATTGTGTCATCTTGGTCTTACTTGAATTTAACTATTTCTCTCTCTCTCTCCCCCCACCCCACACACACACAAAGATACATATACAATGGTACTTTAAGAAACCCAAAATGGTTTCTCTGGCTATATTTGAAATTGTTCAGTAGCTTATTCTGGAGTTTTGTAATAGCCATTGCCAAGTAGAGCTTTGTGTCATGAGATGAAATTGAAGTGATAAAATTATGATTCTTACAGAGACAGTAGAGTCCTAAAACTCCATACTGTTCATGGAGCAGAAAGAGGTTTGCAGGCCAGAGGCTGCATTGGGAAGAAACCCTGGGCGTTTACAGAATTGCATTGCCATTGCCTGCAGATGAATGAATGGTTTTCTCAGCACCCTGCCAATTTCCGGTGAGGGTCCCCTCTGGTCACTTGCTACTAGGACTGTCAGCATTCTTGAGAGGATATTATTGCAAGGCTTTGAGGACCTTGAGCTCAATAAAGGCAGCCATGGCAAGAAAGTTTTGCTGCTGGGTGATCTTTGACTAGTACAGGATGCTAGAGAGCCATCTCGGCCAGCTTTCTGAAGAGGCAGAAAATCATTACCTCAGCAAATATTTCATTCTGATAAATTTATATATGATTTGGTGGCTCAGATACTACTGTGTGCACTCAACCTGCGGGATAAGAACATTGAATCTTGCAATGTGTTTAAATTCATTATAATACATATCTACATAAGACCATATAAATAAACAGTGGTCAAGTTAGTGCTTTTGGCCAACTTTTCAGTAAATTTGCATAAAATGCAGTTTAATCTATTATATTATTTAAGAGGGCCAAAAAAATGTAGTTATTTTTAAATGGTCATGTAAGTGGCTAAATGGCAGCATAGCTTACAAAAAGTTACGGAAATCAGTCCAAATCGTGGTAAAACTGACAACATTTCCTACAGTTTTTTTTTTTTCCCAATTCAAAATCGTATTTCTAAGTACTGCTGATGGCTGGATTAAAAAAATAAATGAATCTTCCACAGAGAACGAGGTGATGTTCACCCTGTGGCTTATCTCGATTTTTCTGCCTAAGAATCTCCAAATTCCCACACCAGTGAGAATTCAGGAGGGTCTGAGATAGGGAAGGCTTAGAGATGCCCCAGAGAAAGTATGTAGGAATGCTGCCAAAGTCTGACTTTGCATCTATTGGACTGATGGGCTAATAATAATCACATCTCTTCCATCTATAGAGTATGTAGTATATGGTATGCATAGAAAAATCTCATTCAATCCTCAAAATCATCATGCAAGGTGAATATCATTTTCCCATTTAGAGGAAACAGACTTCAGAGAAGTTAAGTGGAGGCTCATTGGGAAAGCCAAGAATCCAACCAGCCGCTTGACTGCAAAGCGCAGGGTTGTTCCACAGCCTTCCCTTCAGAAGCTCTGAGAAGTTCTGCTGTGATCTTGAAGGTCTAGCCAAGTATGCAATCCAAATATCTGGTTGAAACTAGACATTTTTCATGACCTTCAGGAGTATTTCCTCTAGAGTTTCAAAAGCCAAACTATGAGAGTGGGAAGTTTTTGATGTCCATATTGTTCCCCAGAGGCCGGTCCTGCCAGCAAGGAGTATTTGTGCAAACCTGAAAACCACATCTCCCTCCCCCTATCTCCCTCAGGGATGTATAGGGGTCTGGATATAGAGGGGCAGATCTACTGTGGTAGATCAATGTGGAGAGAAGTCTCCCAGATTTGATTTCCTGGACCCTGTGCCTGCAATTGATGGGTTCTTGATTTCTGGGAGGTCAGATATCTTGAGATGTTTCAAGGAATTTCTCAGGTCTGAGTGTTTGTGTCCCCCTCAAATTCATGTGTTGAAATTCTAGCCCCCAAGGTAATGGTATTAAGAGGTGGGGCCTTTTGGGAGATGATTGGGTCATAAAGGCGGAGCTTCCATGGATGGGATGAGGGCACTTGCAAAAGGGTCCCAAGAAAGACCCCTCGCTCCTTCTATTATAGCAAAAGGTTCTATATAGTACCCAGGCAGTTGGTCCTCACCAGACACTGAATCCACCAGCAACTTGATCTCAGACTTCCCAGACTCTAAAACCCTCAGAAATAAATTTCTGTTGTTTATAAGCCACACAGTTCATGCTATTTTGTTATAGCAGCCCAAAGGGACTAAAAGAAGTATGACTGCTCATAACAGTGCTGGTATTAGGAATTGAAAAATAAATAGTCAAACAAACAAAAAACACTCACTAGCCAATCTACTCATCTATCTAAACCGAGTGTATGTATCGGATCCTATCATACTTTTGCTACAGCCCCTCTATCTTTCCGTTGAAAATGTTTCACATTCTCCAATTGACTACAAGAATTTTTTAAAAAGACTATATATTATACATCTTTATAGTCCTCATAATATTTTTATATCGTAAATACATAATCCATGAAGTGCAGTTAATTATTAATATGATTTTAAACAATTGCAAACTTCATATTTTCTTTGTTTGGCTAAATCCCATCTATAATGAGTAACATTTAAATTTTTTGCTCACAAACAAACATATGTCTAGAGTATATATTTTGGAAAAATTACATTTAATTTTCTATTAGAAGATTATATTTTTAATTTATAAGGACTCATTAACATGTACCAGGCACTAATGTAATTCTACACTATCTTGGAATTCTAATACTTTAAAAATTATGTAGATAGGGTCTTTAAGTTTATTTTCTGGCTGTAATCTACCACACTGCTTTTCTTTTTAACCTAGAACAAATTTTTATGCTAAAGCTATGCACCTCTGAAAACAGAGGTTGGTAATGAAAACTGTAACACAACATTAACTGTGGTGTTGTAAATAGCGGTGCTATAAACTTTCTTTATAGAGATCCATCTAATGTAAGTATATAAGAAAGGGCTCAAAAGCTTAAAAAGATTTAACTTATCCTATTTGATTTTATCCACGATTCATTTAGCTGAAGATAAGACAAGTACAAGCTAATGACCTCCTTTTTTATATATCTAATTTTCAGTTATGCTTCAGAATTATCACATCCCCTTTTAAATGAGCCATATTCTTCACAGCTAATTGGTGGGGCCAGTGAAGTGGATCAACATGCTATGGTACTTTGTCTTATTCCCAGTTTGAGTCCTTACTGGGTATTTAAGCTGACAATGTGAATGCGGCAAGCCTCCAGATTTCAGCTGTGCTGGCAGCGGAGGCCACTCTGAGAGATGGGCAATATGGCTTCTGCGTGTGCCATTCATCAGAGCGAGCGCAGAGGAAGCGTGTGTGCTTTGCAACCTCTGTACCTGGTGTGTATTGCTTTCCTGCTGAGGTGTGTTGGGGGAGCAAAGTCTGAATTCGGTGCATTGTCAAGGTGGTGAAAGTCTGAATCTGGTGTCTTGTCCAGAAAAGAAAGATATTTTTGCAAAGTGTTTTCACAAAATAAAGTCTTAGATAAACTCAAACACATATTGCAGTATTTTTTCTTTCAAGTTTTTGAATGGCATAGCACTGTCTCTATTTCTAGTGGGAGCCTGAAATCTTACAACAGAATTCTTCTCTCCTGGCTTTATGTAAAAATTAAAGTCTCTAAAGGAGAAATCTTTGAATTAAACATTTTTAATTTCAGTAAGAATTGGTTCATTTGACACAGGTGTTCCAATTATTTTGAGGTATAAATTAGGTTTTATTTTACATAACTCATTTAGTAGTTATTGCTTATATATTTTAAAACTAATTCGATATTGCTTAACATTGAAATGCTTGGCTCACTCACTGTGATATTAAGCATCAATGCAGCATTAATGAATTAACTGTGTTCATTATTTCTCAACACCAGTTTCATATGTTAATGATATCCATACTATCCACCTAGAATGTTTTAACAATTACTTTAGTATTTGTAAAAATATTTAAAATTTCCATTTAAAAATCTTTTATTTTTTTTTTTTGCCATCAAATAATTCTGTGTTTTTCACAAGAAATAAAAACTCAAAGTGATACTGATTTAAAAAAAAAAATCTCCTTTCACTGTACCTTTAGTACATCTAATATAAATTAGACAAGTGATGAATAATGTGCCAGCAGGAATCTTCTTTCCTTTGGCATTAATCTCTCAGTTTTATATAGAAACATTACTATTCCTAGCTTCGAGAACACAAATGTGTACTAAGAGAAATGAGCTATAGAGCTGACAGATTACAGACAGGTTAAAATTCAGTTTAAAAGTGTCCTTATTTCAATGTTTTATTGTAATTCTTAAATTAGGAAAAAATATTGACTATAATTAAAATAGTTTGTTTTGATTTTACATCAGCAGAGACCATCAATGACTAACATTTAAAATTGGTATCATCGATTTAAATTTATGTTTTCAATTCTCATTTAGAAAAAATAATGGGATTGTTAAAAATGAAGCTTTGGGCTGCCGATTAATATTATCTAAAGAAAAACAGCCTAAGTTTTATTTTGGGTAATCTTTTATTTTTCTTTCCGTAGCAAGAGTCTTTTTGCTCTAAGTAGGTATGTATATTGTTTCAGTTTTCCATTTACAAAATAATCCTTGAAGAAATCTCATTGACTTTTAATTTTCATAACTCTTTATATCAATATTTAACAGAGGTAGGTAATCATTTCCAGCATAGCTAGCCCGGCCTTACATAAAATTAGGCAGGGTAGGAAATTACTTTCATTACCGCCTCTTTCCCTTATCCTTTTCAAAGAGGAAGAAATTAATTCATCTGTTAGGCTACATGTAAAAAAAAATAGTTCTGATCTTTATATAGTTGTGTAATTTAAATTAGTACCTGATTCTCTAAAGTCCACAATTTAGGACAGAACAGAATCTACTGCAGCAACTAATTAAACACTCACTGTAAGGTTAAGTTTTTCATTAAATCAATAGGCCCCTAGTGTCAGTTACAAAGCCCTAATTACTATGCAGTAAATTTAGATTGAATTTGAATTAAGGACTGATTTCAATCTAACCGCAGCATGTAAATATTGTAAATTACCAGAATTACAGTTCAATAAAATTGAATGGATTTCACTTTAGATAAACCAAATGCAGATGAGAAGAAAAAAGATCTGATGAAATTTCCTCCAAAACGTCTTGCCAAGAAGCATCACACATCACATATAGGATATTGTTTTGGCAATGAGCACGTCTCGGCTCAATAGCGCTACCTCCCTCTACTTTAACATGTTTTAATATTTGATTATCTATAGAAAAAAATGAATAAATTTAATCTTTCCCGAGTGATCAAGCAAAATGATGGTTAATGTGACCGCTTACTGTGTTGCTTTAGTTTGATGACTGTATTGTTGTGCTAAAGCACAGTATGAAATCAGGTTATCAGGTTATAACTAGCTGGCATAAAATACACACAGGCAGGCACACACGCGAGAGCTGGGAAACACAAACCAAGCTGCATTCTTAACACAAGTCAGATCCCTTTAAAGTTAAAAAAAAAAAATTAAAATGTGCAGACACTAACCCTGTCATTGAAACTATATAAATTTGAAAATTGTTGAAAGTTTGTGAACCTTTGATTTTGCTTAAAATAAGTATTTCTATGCACAGAAAATAGGTTAAAAATATTAAGGGATCAGGACAAGCTTTGACTACACAGAAAAAGAGAAGCTCAGTACCGAGATCATCTGTTGGAGGGGTTAGATTTGTTAATGAAGAACTGCTTGTAACGGAGGACAATTGCTGCATAGCCTTTTGAAAGAGAAAATTGAAAGATTTCTGCAAGAAGATGAATAACAAGGCTGAGACTTGTGTTGATACCACTTTCATGGCCTTTCTTAATTTCCCTACTCTGGCATTTTGACATGGGCTGAAGAAGACCCAGATCAAACATAAAATATCACAGTAATATATATAGTAACATCACGTTTAAGAAAATTTAAGGAAAACTGATCTATAACTAGAAAAGAAATTAACTTACAATCAAACTTTAAATCAGTCATTATAAAAAAATACCTCTGGTGGCAATAAACAAAGGATATTCCACATCTTTTTAATTCTGAAGTATATTTTGGTAAAACTTTTTCTCACAATTATTTCTAAGACCTATAGATGAGTTTAAAGAGTTCTGCCTTAATGAAGCTAAGGATTTAATTCACAGAATGACTATGATTTTTTTCCATTTTATGTCTTTCTTTCTGATGAGGTTTGCTCAATTAGCATCATATTGTGACACTCTATTTGTGACAACACATGGTAAAATTATACCTGTTACCTTGGAGAGATGTTACAGCAGTCTTAAGCTGTAAAAATAGTAATTAAAAAAAATACTTTTCCCCAAAACAGTGTTAACTGAAAAGAATGATACACGTTCTGGACAATTCAATCTAAAACTACTGGTGAATATTTGTCCAATCTCAACTGACAATGAATATTAAGTTCTTCCAGTATTAAGCCCCAAATTCTCTTTACATTTGTGTCAAAGAAGAAATTCAGACTTATCCACTCACAGTTGCGCATTTACATTTTTGTAAAATTTTTCTACTTTTGCCTGAGAAACAGATCAATACCTTATGTTGAAGAATTCACCATCTGAAACAGTCCCACGTATCTCTGCAGCAAATCTACAGTCCATATCTGTGCGTTTGCAACTTTCAACCATCACTTCTCATTTCCCATTTGGTTGTAAAGTTGACAATGAACCAAATAGGGATATAGACTACAGTGAAACAAAAATTCAAACAATGCTTGCATGAATACCAAAATATTTATAGGAGGCGGAAGTCAAGGCAAATAGTATTTTATGCTGGTGAATTAAGTGATGATAGTGCAATACATTTGTGAGACTGATTTTCGGCCTAGATGTAGAAAGAAGAAACTGTCTTTTTTTTTTTTTTTTAAAATATCCCTCATAATTACCTTGATCTACTCACTATACATTATATGTATCAAAACTATATACCACATAAATATGCACAGTTACTATATGTCAATTAAAAAATAAAATTTTTTAAAGAAGCATCCATCACAACTTTTTCCCAAAAGTGAAGGCAGCCAACTTGACTTTCTTAAGGAGTAATTATCAATCCATCAGTTATTCCTAGTTGTTTTGATGTTTATTTCTATTGGAGTGGGCTCAATGCCTTTTCTTTGCTAATTAACATCATAATAAAGAACCAAATTGGAAACATACTGTGACCTAGCAACGATGCTTCTAGGGATGTGTTTTCGAGACATTTTTGAAAAATATAGTAAGATAAATGTCAAATTAATGACAAGAATAATGACAGCTAACTTTTATTAAACACTTACTATGTGCTAGATATGTAGAATAATTCTCTCTCATTTTTTTCCACACAAAGAGAAGAAGGTTTAGAGAGAAGAGATGTGCTTAGTGCCTCACAGAGAGTAGGAGATGCAGCTGGGGTTCTGGCCAAGCTGCCTGAAGAGAGCAGTGATTGAGAACATGGATTTCAGAGCCAGGCTGGCTAGATCTGTCACTTTCTGGTTATGTGGTCTTATGCAAGTTAATTAACCTCTCTGTGCCTTAGTTTCATCACTGTAAATTTTGACATAATAATAAATATCTCACAAGACTGTTGAGCACATGAATGGGTTACAGCAAATAGCCACGCCTATTCCATCCCTCAATATGTACAGCATGTTTATTAAAACATGTCTCTAAAGTGAAAAATTACAAACAACTAAAATACCCTCCTGCATGGTCATCCATAGAAATGGAAACAATGAAACCTTGAGAAAGATCTTTCTATATTGTCACATAAAGCCGTGTATTCATAGAGAAAAGAGCCTGGAAAGGTGAGTGAGCATCAAACTGATGTCTTCCCTTTGAGGGGGAGGTGATGGTAGTGCTGAGAAGTTTTACTTCTTATTTGGTGCATTTCTGCATTGTGTGAATTGTTATGGGTAGATTGTACTACTTCTGATGTTTAAGTGAAAACAATAAAATTTACCAAAAAATGCATAGGAAAAGAAAAACACAAACAGGGTTTTTT
>NW_012149441.1:961346-974424 GCF_000956105.1 Propithecus coquereli
CATTTAATTTTTAAACTTACACCAAAAAGTTTGGGGACTTCTTCATACATATGTTAATTTTGGCAAAAAGAAATGAAAATTCTTCCATCTAAATAATGCAGCCAACTTATTAACAATGGATGTCTATTCTAGAATAATATTGCCACAAAGTATCACTCAAATTAACACTGAATTGTATGTTTGGTTAAGATCCAACTTTGACAACAAGCGTCAATAAAAAGTGAATCTATCTTTCAATTTAATGGTTGATTTTAACCTTGCCCAACTTAAATCTAGTTTATTTAAAAAACACACATTTTCCCATTATTTACAAATGAGACACAATTATAAGCATTATGCTCTCATTCTCACAGTTTTTGTGACCTTCGGCATGAGCAACTATTGCTAGGTTGTAATCCAAAGGAATAAAACATATATGTCTTTATTTTTATGGGTAATAAGCAGAGAAGAAAAAAAAAAACTTTTAAAATGAATGTTGTAGCCTCCTCAGCAATTCAGTTAATCGGAATTTATCCAGGTTTCTATGTAAGACAACTGCAGACATAAACTTATAGCTGGTCCTGCTGGAATATTGGAATTAACTGTCAACTAATTTTATTTGTACGATTACAAAGTGATGTTAACAAAACGTAAATATAGGCTGTTGATCGCTGTGATTGCTAAGTGGTAGCTAAAAATGTACACTGGCATAAAGCTTAAAATCTTACAAAGTCCTTTTCAGATATTTTCTCACCCATTCAACCTCATACTCACACTTTGAGGTGAATTAAAGCAATTTTATTATAATTATTCTCCCATGATAGCTGAAGGAATTGAACTTATGTCTTTGAATGTAATCTTTTTACATTCAAAATCAGTTTATATAAAGAAAATATACATATACACACACACACACATAAAGAACAGGTCAAAAGATATTTTTTCAGTATCGACAAACTAGTACAAATGATGATTTTATGTTAAAATGAGTCCTATTAAATTTTTTCATATAGAACTAAATTCCTCTCTGTTTTTTGTCTGAAAGAGATCATATTTATAAGGGTGAAATAAAGTATAGGAACATTTTCTAACAGAAAGAGAGGCTGGACAGACAATGGGTCCAGTATCACTTTAGTGATTTTAGTAAAGCTATTTTTAATAAAGTGATTTGAAGTTTATTAAAAGAAAGCTTTTTTAATTCCTCTGGCCAAGACCACAGGGTTCCTCTCCACAATCCTGCTTCTAGTTTTCTGCAGCCATGCTATGTATAGATAATTTGTTATTTGCTTTGTGATGTGTAGTCAATTGAAGCATCCGGGTTCTACAGGATAATGCTTAGTTGCAAGTCTCAGCCTTTTGTGGCACGTCTGCCAAGGAGAGTATTATCTACTGTTCCAATTAGCATTTTTCAAGATGTTCAGAATGGTTACCTAACATGATATTTGGAAATGTCACTGTTTAAAATATAACCATATGAAATTGAAAGTTAATATTAGGAAGAGATTTTAGAAACAATTTTAAATTTGGCTTCAACAAAGTACGTTAATTGGATGGCATACAACATCAAGTATTTATTTATTTAGAATGTTCTTTGCTATCGGGGTCAAATTCTGTATCTTTGCCATTTGTCATTTCTCTCCACTACATGCAAAATCTAGAAAAGAAAAACTTGCGTAAGAATGTGCAGGGCATTACTTATTTATATGTAAAACCTTTATTCTATTTTGTTATTTTAGATTAAATCCCGTTTCAATTCTATTCTCTCAGGGAAGCATTAACAGTTTGAGCTCAGCGTGAAAACTATCAAGCACTTGAGCTGAAATTTAGATTGGGCAATTTTGTCTGGTGAAGTAGAAAAGGACATGTGGAATGGCAAGGAACAGAACGGCTTATGGAAAGGCAGATGTTTTAATAATGTGTCATCTAGTGGGAGCTTCAGATATCTAAATTTAAACTTCTTGATATATTTAAAGAAAGTATGTTGAAGAGAAAGAATGTTCTTTTACTGGGAGAATTAATAAACGTTATCTGTCATCAGGGAAAGTAAAGGGTTGAAAATAGCCAGTGTATTTTCAAAAGCAAAGGTTAAAATCAAAAGCAATTATGACCTGGTGTTTGCAAATGTGAGTGGATAGCACCAAGTTCATCACTTGCATTGTGACGTTTGCTGTCAGCCAACACGGCTGCTGCGTATGGCAGCAGTAAGGTGCCCGACCAAGTTGCTTGACAGAGTCTTAGGCAGTAAGGACAGACAGTAAAATCACAACAGAAGTTCTAAGTCCACTTAAAGATGACATTTTAATGAAATACCATAGTAATGTATGTCTTTAAATCGTTGTTTGTATAGCTTTTTCAAAAGGAAATAGTAAGGTTATTATAATACCATCTAATAATGTTACATTAAAAAAAAACTCCAAGCTTCTGGCACATTTGCATTTTATGGACTGATTTTCATGAGCGAAATTCTAATTGTTGCTTTTTGAAGAGAATGGCTACACATAAAATACAAGTAGTCTCCCAATATGCTCATTTATAAGCTCCGTCCCATTAAGGATAATTGAAATATTTGCCACTAGCATTTAATTGATATGGTTATAATTTTTATGAAATGTTTGGAGACAATTTTTAATATAATGCAGTCCATTTCTCATGTATACAAGCAAGCTGCAAATACTTTTCTATCATTAATGATTTAAATAGGCTACCCTGTTTTTCTTCAAGAGCAGGGGTATGGTTAAGCTGTTTAAAAATCTCTTAACTCACACTCAAACTTATGAAGCCAAAATTGTGGACTCCTTCCTGTTTTTTCCTTGTAAGTACTCACATGATTCAGAATGTATAAATACGTATGAGTAATTGGGAACATCATCAGCGACAATGAATCACACCCGGATGCTCATGCTCCAATGCTTTCCGATTAGTTGGATCTGAATTTTTTGTTGTCATTGCTGGCAGCAATTTGATAATTGAAGATTTCAAGTGCTGATAAAAATATTTTACGTATATAAGACAATTCTTTTTAAAGCAAATGCTCCATCTGAAAGCAACAGTCAGGTCAAATTTTGGCTGAGCTTGAATATTTGGCAGTGGGAAAAGCCATTTAGGTAGATACGCTGTGTGTATGCATGTGTGCATATATATATTCAAAATATTTTATGAGAAAAAATACCCCCTAAAAGTTTGAGCTAATTCAATTTTAATTTCTTCTTAACTTTCAGCTGCAAGATAAACAAAAGTGAGAAATGGAATCCTCTAAGTATATATGCCAGTAAGTCATTTGGAAAGGGAGATATAAAAATTTTTAATGACAGTATAAATAGTACAGCCAGAAGGGATCTCAAAAGATCACTTATCCAAGTGCCCAATTTTCAGGCCTGTTTTCTCATGTCAAGTTCCTGTTTGAAATAACCGTATCATAGAGGGATTCTGGGACTTGATGAGAGCCTGAGAACTCGCCCGTGGTGGGAGGAACAAAGTAATGACACAGAAGAGGAACTTGATAAACATTCTTTGAGTAAGTGTTTAAACAGATGAATTAATGAATGAGCAAATCAGTTGGGGTTTCCTGCCTTCTCTTGGGCAAATCACCTACCTTCTGAAAGCCACAATTTGCTTCTTGGTTAAGTGAGGCAAGTAACACCAGAACTTCTGTAGCATTTCAGATCAAGGTAATGAAGCAGATGGAGAAAGCGTGTGTTTCCGAAAGTTGCTGTACCCGTAAGAGCTGTTATGACCACTGTACTTCTTTTGTGAGGATGAATGCCAAAGTCCCAGACAGAGACTGTCCTGCAGAAACTGCCAAGGTGGAAAAAGCTTCTGTATTAGGTTTTTCCTCTGCTTTAGGTAAATAGAAGAGGCAATTTTGAAGCCTTAGAAACCAGCTGTGGCCATCACCAGCTCATTCAAAACATATTTATGGGCACATCCTTTAAGAAAGCGTAACAGATAGTTCTCCC
Organism: Propithecus coquereli; assembly: GCF_000956105.1. NCBI lineage: Eukaryota > Metazoa > Chordata > Mammalia > Primates > Indriidae > Propithecus > Propithecus coquereli. The sequence continues at coordinate 965,282 of NW_012149441.1, forward strand.
AAAATGGGCTATACTTTCTTTTAAGCTTAGCACATATTTCTCTCTTACCTCTCTGGAATGGGATGTATAATTTAAGATCATTCCATGCTGTGTGGGGAAAAATGATGCTGTTTCCACCCCTTCGCCCTGCAGAACACTGAACAGAAAACTTCCACAGGCCACTACGACTTTTCTACCAGATGTTACTTTTGGGGTCAAAGCCACTTGATGAATATATTTATCACACCCTAATATATACTCGTCATCATTTGGTAGTTTTGCTTGTCCACAACTCGCCGGAGGAAGAACCGAGCTATGAAGCCCCAGTAATTGTTTATGAAAAGGCACAGGGGTACACGGGCTCCAGAACGCGTTGTTTCTGCATTCTGAGCCAGCCTGAATAACATCTATGCTCCTTATCTAGCATTTCAATTTAATATTCGTTGTGCTGGGGTTGCCTATATTATCAGTGTCAAAAAAACTAAAAAGTCTTATCTTTAACTTTCATTCCAGGGCTTCAAAAGAGCTTTGAATTTGCATCTTACTCTAGGGAAGATGTAGCTTAAACATTTTTGCCCAGCTTGCTCCATTAATTTCTGAGGAAAATGCACCTACTGCTGTGAATATGACAGTTCTCAACCTTGGTGTTTCTACAGGATGTCCCTCCCCAGGGAACAGTCGACGCCATCACGACTTCCCCGCTGGAACCGCACCGCCTGCTGGGTAAGCAGCTCTGCACTCTGCAAGGAGAGACCTCGTGGGCTGAACCGAATGCCCCTTGCCAGAGCCAAAGAAACGGAGAACATCAAGCTTTGGGTGGTAGAAATGTTTTAAGTGATCACCTACATTCGGTTTGAAGGATAATTTGCAGATGCCTATACTGGCCCAATTATCAGCAGCACTTAGTACTTTTTCAGTACTAGAAAGCTTTAACTGAAGATAATCTTTATCATACCTATCAAATATTTTCCCCCAATTACTTCCATTGAGTCTGGAACAAAATTCATTTTGTAATGATTATCTGACTCAGATAGAGCTGATTTTCTATAACTCTAGGCCAAAGCCACTGACAAGGGCACAAAAAGGATTATTTTTCAGCAGTTTTCAGCCCAGCTAAATCAGCAGATAATGGCATCTATGATGCAGAATGATTCTGACCTAAAACCTCTCTCATTGTTAATGTGTCTCACATCTCAAATATGCCACAGAAGCAGAAATAGTCCATAGACATCTCCGCTGTCCCCAGAGAGCAAAAGGACAGGTTTAGGAATTCTTGATTTTTACGCTTTCAGTCAATTATGCAACAGCAATTGCTCAATAAAAAGCCCAGAACTCTGTTCCTTTCTTCATAGCATTTTTGTGTGAAAGAGCACAAGATAATAAATACAGAGACTGTGGATTTATTCGCATGGCTTTGTAACGTCAGGTCCTAATGGTCTACAGGGGCCCAAATAAATAAGACACCAAACACAATTTCTGAGTGCTCTGGCAAGGGGAAGAACAGAGACTGCAGTTCACTGGTATTAGAGATTATTCAGAAATAAACAGGTGCCTGTTTCAACACAAAGTTCTATGAGAGTAGATCAGGCTTTTGTACACAGACCAATTACATTTTAAAAAATATTGTTATATTCTCATGTAAAATAGACCTCAGGTAGGTGTATTTTGTTTTTCTGTCTTTTGAGGACTGTGGTGTTATACATTTAAAGATATTTATGGCACAATCATCATTTGTTTAAAACAGTGTTTTTCCAACCCCTGGAAGTCTGGAGTCTCTTAGCAGGCCACGGCTGCAGGTGGGAGAATATGAGAGTGGGGCAGGGGCAGGGGGTGGAGGAGAGGTCCCTGTCTCCATCTTAATGGGAGCAATTAAGAATTTATGTGCTTTGTCTGTTTGGCATATTAGATCTCCTCATAGGGAAGAAAAGTTGAAAATCACTGGACAGAACTCTTGAAACTTTTGTTACATATCTGGAGTCTGACATGATGTACCCATTCAATATATGTTCACTGAATGGATGAATACAACTATGTGGTGTATCAAAGTTGATTCTATTTCTTAGGATTATTCTCTAGTCTTTTATAGTTTATCAATATTAACTGGAAAAATGTATTTGTGCACTGTATTTTAAAAATTGGACCCAGCATATTATTCTATGGTACTTTGCATTTACAGTATATATGTGTGTGTGCATGTGTATAAATATATATGTATGTATGTACACATACCCATAATTACATAATTACAATTGTGGCAATGGCTCAATGGTTAGGGAGATATGTTGAAAAAGAGCAACCTGAAGGCATGTCTTGGTCCTTCAGTGAATCTTAGCCAAGAAGAACCAAAATCTGTTCAAGAAGGATAGCTTTCTTATTCAACAATGACCTCAGCCTGATGTGTGGTTGTGACAAACATCTAAATAACTAAGCTGATGGATCCTTGTCTTTGTTTGAAATTTTAATATTTTGTTCATCACAGATTACTTTGGCATTAATTTTGATTTTAGAGATAGTTTCATTAAAATGTTGTTTATTGTTTACCTCTATTATTAAATTTTCAGCAACTTCCCCTTTCATTTTGTGCCTGATACAAGTGCCTCAATCACAAGCAGGATTAAGAAAAATTACGTCTAGATCAGCCAAGGCCAAAACAATCTCTACCATTAGGATCAGAGTGTGTGCAGGCATTCTCCTAAAATGTGTTAACTCATCTAATTCTCACAACAGTCTACTGTAGAAGTCTACTCATAAGAGGTATTATTATTAATATTTCTATTTTTCCACAAGGAAACCAAGATACAGACAGTGTCGGTGACGTTCCAGGATGGACATGTCTGGAGGTGGAAGAGCCCAGATTTGACCCAGGCAGGCTGGCTCCAGGGCCAATGCTCTTAGCCATTGTGTCGCATTGCCACCCAAAACATCATGAAACAAACACACAAACAAAACCAACTTCCCTGTCCCGAGTAACTCAAAGAACAAGAACATGCTGACACCCCCCACTTCTGTATCTGGAGGATTCCTCCCCGCCCTTCCCCAGCCTCAAAGGTCACCTCTCCCATGCTCAGGAACATGCATCTGTTTTGGCCTCCTCATCCAAAGAGGGGCTGGCAACAGGCAACAGGATCTGTGCCAGGGGAGCCCTTTTGGGGATCCCCCATTCCTGCTCTCTACTCTCTGTTGAGCAGACTCTGTGTCCTGTTCTGAAGCAAGGAGAATACTCCTTTGACTCAACGGGTGTCATACTTTAGCCCTAGGCTGCCAAGTTCTCCAGTCGCTTGACTGTCTTATTAGAAGGTCCTTCCACCTTCTGCCATAATACTATTGTGCTGTTACCTCCCTTGTGTTCTCATCTCTCTCAAGGGCTTGTCAAACAGCCTCCTACCTCCTCTTATAAATCAATGACCAAGCAAGTAAATAAATCAATCCTCACACATATCAAATTTTTGGACAGGTGCCTGGGCACCTTGTTGGGGCTCAGAACGTGATATCCCAAAATATGGCACATTGGATATTGAGAAAACAGCAAAAGCAGAAAGGTCACTCCCTGACCTCCTGACTTTCTCTCCTGAAAACTCTTAGGTGTCCTTCTCTAGACCTGGAACAAAAAAAAATGCCACACAGGGATGCCAAGAAGAATCTGAACAAATAGGCTTTGCTAAGTTCTCTCCAGGTTATCACTATTAGATCATATCCTTTTGTCCTCCGATCCTACTCCTGCATGACTGTCCTTTAAGTACACACTTGTCCCTGGGTCTTTGGGTGTTTATCTCTGAAGACGCCCATGTTAAATAAGTTTGTTATGCTTCTCTCTTGTTAATCTGTCTTTAACTATTATGGGGTGTCAGTCATGAATCTTGCAATGTATGATGAAAAGATAACATTTTTTCTCTCATATAGCCTTATATGTATCCAAAATTAGGCCTAGAGGGTACCTCTCCCTATAAATACCTGAAGTTGGGTGAGCTAAGGAACTTAAACCAACAGAAGCATTCAAGACTTGAACCCAGTTTTTTATGAACCAAATTCAAAGTTTTGTTTATTTGTTTCCTTGTCTTAACTTCACTACTGCTGCATTTAAATACCCAGCCCAAACCCACACAACTACCGATTCAGTGGCTGAACAGAGGGTTGAATGACTCTGGTTGCCTAATCTTCTCATAGATTGCTGCAAAATGATGCTCTACTTACGATACTAAAAGAATTTTAAAAAATGATCTAGAATTGTGATGATCTCTAACAAAGTGGATGTGGGATTTGAGATTTCAATTATCCATTATCTTTCCATATTTGCATACTATATATATTGCCTGAAGTTATATACTTCAACTAATGTTTATAAACCTAGACTCTAGTTTTACTATTTTTTTCGAGATAATATTTCCATTAACCACTAAAAAAAGATGCAATTCTTAAAGTTCTTTTAAAAGTAACAACATGGAAGCTAATAAGACAATTTGTCATGCCAGTCAAGGAGTGGGCATGAGAAAAATCTATACGAAGTCAGTGCTAATGGGTCCTTTCTAAGGAAATGGCTATTTTCCTTCAAAAAAAAAAAAACTAAGCAGATTATGCAATAAATGAAAATTTCAAAATGTAGGCCAATAACTGGGGCAAATAAATTAGTTATTTCATGTCCAGAAAGTAAAATTACTGATATTTGAGAAAACTTTCCACTTTACAACCTGCAGCGTTTCCTCTAGGCGAGCGTGCTTCCTAGATAAGCTGGTGTTGGAATTTGGTTTTCTAAGGTCATGATTATGGAAATCAAAGAAGAACAAAAAGTGGTAATAGTAAATACTTTTAGCAAATCATATTACCATGGGCTGATTAATTTTGGTATATTTCTAAAGAGAGCAAGGTTAAGGAAGTTTAAATCCAAGATCTTTGACAGAGAAAAAAATTGCTACTTAACTTAAAATGGAAATTGCGAGGCAGAAGTGCCTCAGTAGCTGTCCATGACCATGGGAACATACAAGGTTGGACTGCTCTGGGGGTGAAAGGGAACACGTGTTTTCGAACTTTGTTACCAACTCATAGTGCAATCTCATGAGGTCCATGTTAATGCCCAGGAGGACTTTCTTCCACAGTGACAGGAAATAGTACTTAACAAGGGAAATGGCTTATCATCAAGTACATGGTATAAAACAAATACTTCAGTTATATATTTTTTAGTTTATCATGGCTGGAAAAATTAAAAAGAGACCTTTGAAAAGAGGCTGAAATGTACTTTTTGCTCAATATTTCTCTTCTGCAAAGACCTAGTAAACCAATAATGACCAAATATATCTTAAAATAGTTTCTCTCTATAAAAGCTAATTTATCATATAGTTAAAAATTCCTGATTTGATCTTTAAATAATTTACTTAAAACATCAGTAAATAGAATAGTTCCTTTCGAATAATTTTTTTTAGCGTCTTCATAGTTGAAGTGGCCTCCATTTTTCTCAATTAGTAACTCTGCGCTATGAATTGGCAGAAAGAAGACACAGTCACATGTTGGGAAGGAAAATGTCTCATTGCCCCATGTGTTATGTTCTGAGATGAATCGTATCTACTGGAGTGATACAATATGCTGTGCATAATAATCAGACTTAATAAAAACATCTTGAAAGGTCATCGTTTTCTTATATTATATATGTATATAAAACAACTCTGAGGTTATAATTAAGTGATGTTTTAAGGGTTTAAGTATAAAGTTAGCAAATCTCAGGTGTAACAATTTAATAAAGTAGAATTTTATTAACTCGTTCATTTTTGAATAAGAGTACCATTGTTAAAGAGAGATATGTAAAATATTGCTATTTTAAAGTACGAGGAAGAGAAACAGACAAAATAGCTTTTTACTTAATCATTCACAACAATTTTCTAGAATTGGTATTTAGTTCTATTTATGCAAAACTACAGGTATTCAAAAATGGCTTACAATTTTTCTGGCAGCTTGCACTTCTGGCCATGAACTATGGCTTAGTACCCTTGACTATAATGCTATTCAAAACTGTTCCTGGACCCAATTTCTAAGAACAAAAATATCCAAGTGTTTTTTTTTATTTTTTAAACAAAATTTTGATGAGTAAATATTTTTAAAGTTGATTGATTATAAAAAAGAGCTTCATTTCTGTCCAAATAGGAATAAGATATTTGAGCCAGAGTTAAAACATTGTTTCCTAATTGCCATAATAATTTATAAAAGTAGAAGTGATCATAAGCTGTATTATATATATGGAGAGGGAGAAAGAAGGGCAAATTCAGTGATTCTGATTGTGAGGCTGTAATGCAGTTTATTTCAGTTCAGATACAACCAAGATTATATTGTACTCTTATGCCAGGAAGCACCACATTGTATCACACCATGTCAAAGTTTATGATACAACTACAACAAACCAATGGAAAATGCAGGCATGCCAGTTGAGAACTATAATAAAGCTACTTAATTAAAAAATAATTTTTAGTTCTTTAGGTCTAACACCTGTCGCTAAATTATTTATTAATTTGACAAAGAAAGTGACTATGTATGTACTGAAAAAAATCCTGACATCCAAGGTGACATCTTACATTTGCAAACTGATATACCAAAAGGAAGCAAAAGGCATATATATGAGAGGAAAATGGGTCCATTGGAATCAAAAGAGGTTAGTATAATGTAGCAACATTTCCAAAAGCTGTATTTGTGAGGAAAGCTGAGGATTCCATGTGAAAAGCACGCTTGATTGCAAAGGCAAAATGCTGGCAAAAATAAAACACTTATAAAAAACTGAAAGTTAGGTTGGAATGATAAAAAGATAGGCGTCTACATCAGGAGTTGGCAGCAGTATAGAGTGAGAAACAGATCTAAGACTTCACTGGTGTGCTATAGATCCTGGGCATACTGGTTGGAGAATATTCCAGCACTAATGTGTCATACTATACAAATGTAGTCACTAAAGGAAGATAGAGAACTCAAAATGGAGAAATTTAAGGGAGCACAATACAGATGGTGGCCAAACATGCATGATCAGTTGTGGCTTAAGCTGATTGAAATTTCTATCTGGGGACGATACATACAGAAATAGAAATCGCTGTACGTTTGTCCTTAATGCTTAAAATAAAATGCAGAAGACGTAAGCACATTTGCAGTAAATGGATACAAGATGCAAAAAAGACAATAAAGGAAGGGAATAAAACCAATGAATTAAGGGTCTACTCAGTCTTTGGCTTTTTTAATTTTTAATTTCATATAGCAGTGTGATGATATAATGTAACTCGAAATTGACCCAAATAAAGTTGTTGGCTGTAAAGTCTAAAATATTTTACACTGGAAAATCTTTAAAATATGTAATATAGGATCGATCCTGTTTTTTGAACATGATAAAAGCGCTGAAAATAACTTCTATTATCATTCAAAGACTGAGATCACTAATTCAAGTTTTCTTTTTTTAACACTAAAACCACTTGTATCGCAAAATATCTTTTAAATATATATCAATAGCAATGAGCCCTCAACTGGTTATTAAATCCAAGATCTTTGACAGAGAAAAAAATTGCTACTTAACTTAAAATGGAAATTGCGAGGCAGAAGTGCCTCAGTAGCTGTCCATGACCATGGGAACATACAAGGTTGGACTGCTCTGGGGGTGAAAGGGAACACGTGTTTTCAGAACTTTGTTACCAACTCATAGTGCAATCTCATGAGGTCCATGTTAATGCACAGGAGGACTTTCTTCCACAGTGACAGGAAATAGTACTTAACAAGGGAGATGGCTTATCATCAAGTACATGGTATAAAACAAATACTTCAGTTATATATTTTTTAGTTTATCATGGCTGGAAAAATTAAAAAGAGACCTTTGAAAAGAGGCTGAAATGTACTTTTTGCTCAATATTTCTCTTCTGCAAAGACCTAGTAAACCAATAATGACCAAATATATCTTAAAATAGTTTCTCTCTATAAAAGCTAATTTATCATATAGTTAAAAATTCCTGATTTGATCTTTAAATAATTTACTTAAAACATCAGTAAATAGAATAGTTCCTTTCGAATAATTTTTTTTAGCGTCTTCATAGTTGAAGTGGCCTCCATTTTTCTCAATTAGTAACTCTGCGCTATGAATTGGCAGAAAGAAGACACAGTCACATGTTGGGAAGGAAAATGTCTCATTGCCCCATGTGTTATGTTCTGAGATGAATCGTATCTACTGGAGTGATACAATATGCTGTGCATAATAATCAGACTTAATAAAAACATCTTGAAAGGTCATCGTTTTCTTATATTATATGTGTATATAAAACAACTCTGAGGTTATAATTAAGTGATGTTTTAAGGGTTTAAGTATAAAGTTAGCAAATCTCAGGTGTAACAATTTAATAAAGTAGAATTTTATTAACTCGTTCATTTTTGAATAAGAGTACCACTGTTAAAGAGAGATATGTAAAATATTGCTATTTTAAAGTACGAGGAAGAGAAACAGACAAAATAGCTTTTTACTTAATCATTCACAACAATTTTCTAGAATTGGTATTTAGTTCTATTTATGCAAAACTACAGATATTCAAAAACGGCTTACAATTTTTCTGACAGCTTGCACTTCTGGCCATGAACTATGGCTTAGTACCCTTGACTATAATGCTATTCAAAACTGTTCCTGGACCCAATTTCTAAGAACAAAAATATCCAAGTGTTTTTTTTTATTTTTTAAACAAAATTTTGATGAGTAAATATTTTTAAAGTTGATTGATTATAAAAAAGAGCTTCATTTCTGTCCAAATAGGAATAAGATATTTGAGCCAGAGTTAAAACATTGTTTCCTAATTGCCATAATAATTTATAAAAGTAGAAGTGATCATAAGCTGTATTATATATATGGAGAGGGAGAAAGAAGGGCGAATTCAGTGATTCTGATTGTGAGGCTGTAATGCAGTTTATTTCAGTTCAGATACAACCAAGATTATTTTGTACTCTTATGCCAGGAAGCACAACATTGTATCACACCATGTCAAAGTTTATGATACAACTACAACAAACCAATGGAAAATGCAGGCATGCCAGTTGAGAACTATAATAAAGCTACTTGATTAAAAAATAATTTTTAGCTCTTTAGGTCTAACACCTGTCGCTAAATTATTTATTAATTTGACAAAGAAAGTGACTATGTATGTACTGAAAAAAATCCTGACATCCAAGGTGAC
>NW_012149441.1:975979-977292 GCF_000956105.1 Propithecus coquereli
ATTTTTAGTTGTCCAGATAATTTCTTTCTATTTTTAGTAGAGACGGGGTCTCGCTCTTGCTCAGGCTGGTCTCGAACTCCTGACCTTGAGCGATCCACCCACCTCAGCCTCCCAGAGTGTTAGGATTACAGGCGTGAGCCACCTCGCCCGGCCAGCACCAATAAAATTTCGAGAGCGGTAGCTAGGAAAAGCTGCTATATGAATCAGCAATGTCTTAAAAGAACTAGATAAAATGAAAGTACTGTGCTAATGCTAAACATTTTTACAAGAAAAAAGTCCAGATGTAAATTTGAAGGGAGTATTTTACTCAACCTGTAAATGTTTAAGGGGCAGTATTTCACATTTTAAGTGACTGTTTTCCTAAACATCAATATTAAAATGTGTAATAACATGTTCTGTCGCAAGTATGAAATCAGAAAGCCATATAAAATACATAAACTACATAATTGTAGAGGGCTCCCTTTTCTAATATAGAGCAAGCTGAGTGATTTTAAATAGTCTAAATAGTTATTACAATCTGACTGTGATGTGTTCTTCCTTCTACCTTCTCAAGAATTTCTTGTATTATAATAATGGATTCTAAAGGAATAAATTGTATACACACAATCAGTTACTGAAAAGTGTAGGCGGCTCACCCAGCATGCCACAATCACACTGTGGCATATAGTTTCCTTATAACAACATTGCCCTTAAATTCCGTGAAACTCAGACTTACTTCCGCACGAGCATGGTCCACCCACTTGTTTAAGTGAATGTCAAGAATTCCAAGCGATTGCTTAGAACGAGCTAAGGCATGTAGGCTGCATGTGATTCACCATCTGAAGGTAATGTGTGGAATCCACTGAGGATTTTTAAATAAGGCATTTTGGAAGAGAAAGAAAGGGTCATTTCTCAAGAAAAGCAAGAGGCACAGTATCATAGTACGGCTTAAGGCCATCTGTGGTCCAGTCCTTCACCCTGTGGTGCAGTGTGCTGTGATGTGTATATCTAGTAACTTCCGTGTGTGGACTTCCCTCTCTTTGGTGCTTGCTGTAAAAGTCACTGAAGTGGTGGAGGAAAGTGGCATTTCAGGACTATTCTGAGGCCTTGGGTATGTCAGTCCTACTGACCTTTTAAAACATATGCCTACAAAATCGAATATTTTAAAGCATAAGTTTTATGGGATCTAGAATTCTGCTACAAAATAAATGTAAATATATACAAATATTTCTATATATTACATTTCCAAAAGCTGTATTTGTGAGGAAAGCTGAGGATTCCATGTGAAAAGCACGCTTGATTGCAAAGGCAAAATGCTGGCAAAAATAAAACAC
>NW_012149441.1:977897-980685 GCF_000956105.1 Propithecus coquereli
AAGAAAACCATTAAGAAAATGAAAATGCAACCCCCAGAAGGAGAGAAAATATTTACAAATCATATATCTGATAAAGGACTTGTATCTATCATATATGAAGAACTGTTACAACTCAACAATAAAAATACAGTTTAACTCAATTAAAAATTAGGCCAAGAGTTTAACTAAACATTTCCCAAAAGAAGATACATAGATGACCAATAACCACCTGAAAAGATGCTCAAAACCAATAGTCATTAGGTAAATGCAAGTCAACAACTAAAGTTACTACTTTATATCCGCTAACATGGCTAAAACAAAAAAGACAGATAATAACAAGTATTAGTGAGGATATGAAGAAATTGGATGCTCATATATTGCCAGGGGATTGTAAAGTAACACAGCTACTTTGCAAACGAGTTTGGCAGTTTTTCAAAATGGTAAGCACTGGTTTGCCATGTGACTTAGCAATTCTACTTCTAGACACATACCTAAGATAAATGAAAATGTCTCCACACAAAAATTTGTACACAAATGTTCATATAGTATTATTCATAATATTCTCAAAGTGGAAACAACTCAAATGTCTATCGACTTATGAATGGATAAACAAAATGTGGTATATTCATACAGTAGAATATTATTTGCCAGAAGAAGGAATAAAGTATTTCTTCATGCTATGACAATGAAGAACCTTGAAATCATTATGCTAAATGAAAGAAGCTAGTCACAAAAGGCCACATATTATATGATTTTATTTATATGAACTGTACAGAACAGGCAAATCCATAGACACATAAAGTGGACTCATAGCTGCCAGAGACTGGGGGAGGGGAAAATGAAGAGTGACTGTTAATGAGTATGGGGTGGTATTTCTTGGGGAGGAGGGTAAATAAAAATGTTTTAAAATTAGATAGGGGTGACAGTTGCACATCTCTATGGACATACTGAAAACGACTGAACTGTACACTTTAAAAACGTGAATTTTATGGTTTGTGAATCATATCTCAATAAAGCTGTTAGACTAAAAAAATCTGCCGCTGACAACCAAAAATCCTTTTTTATTTATTTCTATTTTTTACTAAACAAATACTTATTTAATGCCTCCTATTTTAAATGTAGCTCCAAAATAAACACACAGTTTTTACCGTAAAGAGAGAAAAATCTAGTTGAATAAGGATGAGAGAACTGGGTTGGGTTGTAATTGTAGGTAAGCAAAATGTAGATATGGGATAATATGATAGAATAGAAAATGCTCATAGACTAGGAAATACATAGACTGTGATAAAATAGATAGAATATATAGAATGGAACAGAACAGGAAAGATAAAATAGGAGACATAACAAGGACAAATAAATTGCTAGGGCATTACAAATCGTGGTCAACTAGAGTAAGCATCAGGGAAGATGTGGCATTAAATGTATGTGTTAAAAGAAGGAAATGATTTTCATAGATAAGACCAGTGGAGAAAGAAATTCCAGGCACAGAAACTGCATTGGTAAAGGGCCAGGGGCAGGTGGGCTATGTGGTTTTTAATAAATCGTGGGCCTCACTTTTGCTGGACCATACGGCTCTTGCAGAGAAGGGTCCAACTGTGATAATAAGTTAAGGTCATGTTATCATTGGCCTTGCAATCCAAGATGAGATGTATATGCTCATCAAGGCAGAGTAATTGAAGCTGTTTGTTGGTTTGTTGTGGAGCAGTAAATTTGATGTATTGAATCCAAAACAGGTGATGTGCTAGTTCCAGGGCCACAGAGATGAATAAGTTCTAGTTCCTACTCTCAAGGAGCCCATCATTTAGTGAGGCAGAAAAGTAAGCCAACATTCAGCATGCAACGTGAAATAAGTGCCATGATTGATGGAATCACCATGAACGGAGATGCGCAGAGTGGAAACTTGACTCAGCTGGAAAAATAGGATCAGTAGTAGTTTTCTAGTGGGAATGACACATGAATTATGTCTCAAAAGGAAAAATAGAAGAAGAAAAAAACCCAAAGAAATGAAAAATGTCTACTTCTGGGAATAATTGAATAACAGGAATAGATACACCATCCTGTCTTTAAAGACCAGAAAATCAGACAAAATATTGAAAGGACAGTTTTTAGACATTGTACAACAGGAAGCATAGGATTCTGATCCCTGAGAGAAGGGAAATAAAGAGGTGAGTTCTACGATTATTCCCAGTTACTATATACAGGCAGTTTTCAAGCCACGACACAGGAAGAGAAACTCCAAAAAGAGCTTAGCCATCTTGCTGAACAGAGAAGACAGAGAACTGAGTTCAGGGAGTCCCAGGCAGCTGTAACATGCAGGGCAGAGTATTGGAAAGGACTCTGGAGATACGCAGAGGGTCTCATCAACTTGAGTCTTTAATTCGTACATGCGTAAGAGGAAACTACTACTCAAGGATGGTGAAAAACCTACTGGAAAGTAGCAGTCCTGCCACTGGCAATTTGCAGAGATCATTTGGAGTCTGGAAGAGCTACGTTCCCATTGGTTAGACTTGAAAGACATCGTAACACATGAAGCATTTTGTAGATTTCTCAAATGGGGTATTATTTCAATATTGAGGTTAAATTAGCACTAGATTAAGTTGCTTTGGATACTCTCTAACAAATCTTAAAAGCAGATGAAAGACATATGTTGCTCATGAAAATGCAAAGTGCTACAGCAACTCTAGAAAGCAATTTGGCAGTTTCTTAAAGGTAAATATACACTTACTATAAGACAAAGAAATCTTACTGTCTAGATATTTACTCAACGGAAATGAAAATTTATGTCCACACAAACAATTGCATTGAAATA
>NW_012149441.1:984230-998289 GCF_000956105.1 Propithecus coquereli
ATTGTAACTCATAATTATCTGTCATCCTAGCAAAAATGAGGAGGCCAATGAGCATTTAGAACGAAACCCGCAACAGCAGGAACTTGAGGTTAGGGACTTCTCCCAGCCAGGAATATGCGCAGAAACTAGGAGCTCATGTCCAAAGGTGACCTTTTCCCCATTAACATACATTAGCATAATAAAAACCACACCCATCAGCAGTATGACAGTTTACAAATGTCATGACAACCCCTGGAAGATACCCTATGAGGATAAAATTGGAGAGGGCCCTTAGCTCTAGGAACTCTCTATCCTTTCCCAGAGAAATAATGAATATTCCACCCACCATTTAGCATATCATAAGGTGTAGACATGAAAGTAAAAGTGTGGTGAGACCCCAGCATCTTCTCCATTCGAGGAGATAGACCAGTTTCCCCTCAGGAAATGCACTTTTGCTTTCTATTCTATGCCTGCAATAAAAGCTGCTTGTGTCGAAATGCTAAGTGTCTGTTATCTCTCCATCGCACTGGTCCTGCTTGCGATTTTTCCAAGCAAGGAGCCAAAGAACTGGGGCAACACTCCTCAAAAAATCACACCTAACAGATATGTTCTCAGAAATGTGTCGGGTGATTTTGTTGTATGAGCATCATGGAGTATTACACAAACCTAGGTGCTATAGCCTACTACACTCCTAGGCCCTATGGGATGGCTTGTTGCTCCTGGGCTACAAACCCGTACAGCATGTGACTGCATTGAATACTCCAGACAACTGTAACACAATGGTGAGCATTCATGTACCTAAACATGCCTAAACCTAGATGCATGCCTAGATGGTGTAAAAGATAAAGAAAATGGTACACATTTACAGGACACATACCATGAATGGAGCTTGCAGGACTGGAAGCTGCTCTGGTGAGTCAGTGAGTGGTAAGTGAATACAAAGGCCTTTACCATACACTGCTGTGGATTTATAGACACAGTCCACTTAGGCTACACTGAATTTATTAAAAGATTAAAGTAATTGTGCTACGATGTTATGATGGCTATAATGTCACTGGGTGATAGGAAGTTTCCGGCCCTATTATCATCTTAAGGGATGGTTGTCATGTATGTGGTCCACTATGGACTGAAACACTGGTATGCAGGGCACGACTGTATATGTGAAGCAGTTTAAGATAAATGTGCCAGTCAGATGGAAGAGTGAGGGGCACTTGAGGGGTATTTCGGAATGTGTGATGTCATGGAGGCAGGAGGTAGCACAGTTTACTTCAGGAAGCCTTTGAAAGTTATTTGGGCTTAAAATATCAGTGTATGAGATGCATGACATGAATAAAAAGAATGATGCCGTTGGCTCCTACTTAATAAATGCTATATATATAGCAGGTAATGTCAGCCTGCTTTTATACACATTACTTTATTAATCCTCGCAATCCAACATTAGACTTTATTCTTTTTTTATTCCCATCTCACAGATGAGGAATCTAAGGTGCAGGGATGTTAATGAACATGCCTACAGTTGCAGGCTAGAACATGCCAGGTGACAGAGCCATACCTCACACCCAGGAGCCTGTGATCACTGTGCCAAGGAGTCTCTTGTGCACTTCTGCTAACACTTGGAGCATTCCCGCACTGGCCGAGGGGAATTAGTGAAGACTTGACGCTCATGAACGATTCAGACATCATTACAGGCCTAATGGGGGTTACTGGTTGGACTGAAGACTTGCTGTTTCCTCTCCAGCCATGCAACAATGGCAGATATACATGGAGTAAGGAGAGGGCAGCTGTGTTGATAAAAGGTCCCTGCTCGCCAGTATTTACAGCGCATCATCCCTTTATCCTCTTGGTGGGGGTGGGGGCAGGGGAGGATTGGACTGCTCGTTGAGTCCTGTGCTAAACAATTATGCCTCTCTTTACCTTTTCTCTTTGTTATCAACTGCTATATAACTCTTTACTAATTTAAGATTTTGGCAACTGGCTCTCCTGATCCCACCATTTCCATCATTGGCTGGCATGATCTGGCCTCTTGATTTCTTGATTTCCACATTTTCAGAGACCCTTTCCTCCACTCTACCTCAGCTATCCACTTTCAAGGTCACAAAACAGGATGTCCATACCCAAAATTCCACTTTGAAATCTGAAATTCAGATACCTGCTGTCTCTCCCCAAGCTTCTCTCCACCTAGCCTGCTGTTTGCTCAGTTACTCTCACCAAACCTATTCTTCCACTCTGTCAAGAGTTTACACCAGGTACTTCCTGTCTTTGCTTTGTTTCCCATCCTGGTTAGTATCCATGGCCTCACATGCCAATGACTCATCACTCTGTTGTCACCATCTTGCAAGCTCATGGACTTTTCTGTCTTGCACACCTATTTGGAAAATTCCCATCCTGGATTAACACAACTATCTGAGTTTTCCAGCTGGAAAGCTTCTGCAGAAAACCATGCAGCCCTCTAAATACTCATAGTCATCAACCTTAATAACCTCTCAGTAACGCTGAGCAATCCCACTGCATTTCTCTAGTTATCCTTTTCATTCAATGCAATGATCATTTCAGTGATTCTTTATTCAGCTCAACCCTATGACTTCATCTTTTCCTGTTACTCTCAATACTATCTTCCTTCTGCCGCCAAACCAATAAAGCCTTCTACATTAGTATCCCTCCTTTCCTCTTTATCTTCTGCTACAATGGACGAGGTATCCCTTTTCCATTTTCAGGCCATGCTCCACACTGGATTGCTATATCTCATCTCTGAGTATTTTCTCAGGAATTTTACACTATCATTTTTAAAAAATCACCTTCTGTTTATTCAACATCTTTGCCCATATGCACTCTTATTTATCTCTTCAATTTCGCAGCCAAGTTTGGAAAGCATTGTCTGCATTTGTTAATCCTATTTCTCTCTCTATCATCGCATAACACCTTTCTTCAATGTAGATTTTGCCCCACTCCTCCATCAAAACTCTGCCGCCATGACTACCAAAGATGTTGTTGTTCAATTCAAGGGATACTTCATAATCTTCATCTTACTGCACTTTTAGCACCTTGATGAAATGCTCTCTTCTTCCCTTGGCTTCCTGGATGCCCCGCTCTCCATGTTTTTCTCCTGCTCCTCCGGTTATTCCGGCTCTGTCTCCTTTGCTAGCTGCTCTGTCTCTCCCCAGTCACTAAAGTGTGGAATCCTTCAGGGTGTTCTGTGCTCAGGATCTTTCTTATCTCCCCATGTTCTCTCCCCGAGCAATCTCATTCACTGTTCTAACTTCAACTGCCATCTAAAAGCCAACGTCCACAAATTTAGATCTTTGGCCCAGATTTCTGAGCTCTAGCACTGCAGATAGAACTTTCTTCAGGATGTACCCATTTTAGATATTTTGCAGCCACTTCAAACGAATGGAACATAACAAAATCTGAAAACATCGCCATGTTTTTTCCAACCAAAAACATGAGCGTCATTGTTGGCCCTCTCATCCTCATCTTTAACCCACCCAGTCCGTTCTCTTTCTGAAGCAGCTGTGGGATCTGTGGACTTATCTCCATCTCTTCCTCAGACCCCTACACCTTCACTCTGTTCTCCTGCCTGAACAGGTGTAAAATCTTCCAGACTGATCTTCTCATATCCTCTCCCTTCCATGCCTGTTCTATTCTCCACACACCAACCAGAGTGATGGTGTTTCATGGAAATCTGACCTCATCACTGTCCTGTCTAGAGTCCCCCAATCGTTTCTCATTGTACTTGGAAGAAAGATCAAATTTCTTTAATGGGGTCTACAAGGCCCCATGTGACCTATCCTTCACTCATCACACCAGTACGATCTCTTTCTGTTCTTTTCTCTGCTTGCTCTCTGCGCTCCAGACACACTGGGTTCCTTGTCGTTCCGCAAGTGTGCCAGGCAGTACTCCATCTCAGGAACTTTGTCCAGGTTCTTTCTGCTGCCTGAAATACCTGATCTTCCTTCCATGGCTAACTCAAACTTAAGTCTGCTCAAATATCACACGCTCTCTTCCACGCACCTTCTCTTCCCCGTTATAACAATGGTAGCTTTGCCTATTACATGTAACGCAGGCACAATTTTGTGCTTTATTTTTTACATCACTTAGAACAACTTGCAACGATAGCACAGTGTCAGTGCAAATTTCAAAATCCCCAACACCTAGCAACAAAATTCCTGGCACATAAATATTTGTTAAGTGGAAGAAAGCTGCTTACGTTAAACTTCTTTAACTAAAGACTAAAATTACTTTTCTTAAGTGTTTCTTTTGTTGCCATCATTCAGATTAATTACAGCCTATAACTGAAAATTATTACAGTGGCATATTCAAAGTGAGATCTTCATTCTCCTCAGTGACACCACATATTACAAAAACATTAGTTCTAGAATCATGCATCTAGGCTTAAGAATGAAGATTCAAGAGGTGCAGTTTGATGTTTTCTATGCTTTCTACTGAGGAAGGTTGTCAAAATATGAACTAAAATTTAAATGATAATAGAAGAATATGAGAAACTGATGTCATCTGAACAAGTCAGGTCACGTTCTGAATCCAATGCTCAAGCACTCAGATAGGCAAAATGATTCTGAATTGCAACACACCTCTCTTTTTCCCAAAGCAAATTACCTTGATCCAAAAAACAATAAAATCATTAGGGGGAAAAGGAGCAGATGCTCTTTTCATTTCAAAAATCTTTCTCTTCCTAGAAAGAAAGCAGTTGTGTTCCTTCATGAACTGTTTTATATCTGCAAAATTACTCTGAAAGTGTTTGCAATGAATATTATTCATGTAACTAACTCCAAAAATGCTATCGTATACAGAACCCATTGTATTTATTAATTATGGTATTTATAAAAATGACACATTTGATTATAAATGTTGCTATGGTGACATCACTAGACAGAACGTAGACATACTCCTGAACATAGTTGGGACATTCACAGTTTTCCAGTGCTTAAGTTTTGTCTGTGCTAAGGAGTGTCATTTTTTTTTTTTTTACTTGTTTTAATATCCTCTAAGCAGATGGGGATATCACTTAAGTGTAGCATTTCTCCTGCATATTAATTAGTAGCTCAATGATAAACAATTTGATTTTCAAATACACAGAATGGCATAAGCAACAAGTTTCCTTTTCATTACATTTTTATACAATGCATTAAGCTAAAATTGTACCATCTCACTTTTCTCTGTAAGTAAATTATTTCTCCTTCTTACTTAATCTCTGCAAAACTAGATGAATTTTGTCAATAAAAGAATGTGAAGACTTTGATTTTTGTCACCCAAATACCAAGTAAAATGAACTCCTTTACTAATTATACATTTGTTCTAACTTTCAATGCTACTTTTATTTGAAATATAATTTTCCTATTATAATTTCATTACTCGTTTTTTTCTCCCTTTCTTTTTGAAATAATTAGATAGCCCCAGTTCCTTATCTCCAAAGTAAAATCTATTCCATGTTGACAGACAGGAACCTCATGTCAGGAATATTTCTCACAGTGCGTGGTTAGTTCAGCTCAACCCACGAGCAATATTGAAAAATGATATATGATATATATCTTAATGACAGCAGAAAGATTGCACTGTCTTTATTTGCCAAGGCGTTCATGCTCTTAATTCCACGAGGGTGTTTTTAGTTTCTAGTAATTTAGAAAAAGGTGATAGGTGACAAAATCAGAAAATAAAGTGTAAAAATATGGTGTAAAACTCTAGCTATATGTAATACCTATAAAATGTATAGAAAAGCATATTTCCATTCCAATAACACCTGTGACATTTAGACGTTCAATAGAATTTCTGCTTTCAGTCATTGCCTGGATCATATGCTGATATTAGTTATCTCTAAATATAGTCAGAGACCTTTAAATAGTTGAATACTCAGAGGGTATATGGTGCTGCAAATAGTAAAGTTTTATGTTTTCTATTTTATGGTATTCTTGTTTATAGAGTGGTTAATAAAATTATAATGATGTTTAGAAAAACTTTAAAATTCCAAATCAAAAAACTTTAAATGACCACAGTAAAAAAAAAAAAAAAGAGGAAAACTACAATTTTATAAAACTTTGCAATATATTCACAATCCCCATGCCTAACAATAGTCTAACAATAAAAACCAGATTTGCACATAATATCTTCTGAAATCAACTTGCTTTTATGTAGATGAATAGGATCTACTCATCAACACAGCAAATATCTTTGATTTTCATTTAACGATCTCACTACAACAGATTTTCATTCACATAGTTCACTACACACTTGTTATAGACTTTTTTCCTGGCAACATTTATCTTTCCTGTTTTATGAGCCAAAGCTATTTTACATTTTCTACCTCTTTTATATGAAATTCACATAAATAATTACTGATTTCAAAGGATCCTGGCAGCTGGGCACTTGATAATAGCTATTTTTAACTGATGTTAAAAGTACTATGATGGAAGAGCTGAAGACTTACGAAACAGCCTCTCTGTCTCTCGCCGCCCCCGCTCCTTTACTTGCAAATTTGCACTGTGGTATTGCACCCTTGCATGCACAAAGGCAGAGAAAGCAAGATGTCACTGATTTACAGAAGTACTATGGCTACAGGCAGGGAACAGAAAAAGTGTAAAGAGAGAAGGTAGTCGTTTGACAGTTTCTTAGAAGTTGTGTCTGAAAGAATGACAGGGTTGACTAGAAAATCAGAAAACAGGTTCCGGAAGTCAGAGCTATCAAAGCGCCAGGCCTCGCATGGACACTTACCGTTGTTGTATCTTTCCAGGAGGTCGCTCTTGAGCTCCAGGGTAGGCTGGCTGTCTGCCAACTGCGTGCTGTGCCTACACCCCCTGGCTCTGCCAACGTGGTCACCGGTCCTTACGGTGTTCTTCTTAGGAAACAGGTCTTCTTAGAGAGCAGTTCTTTACCTGGAAAGAGAAGGGCATTCCTTACACAGGGACCAACAAATCACTATGATTGCACATGAGTAATTCAAGTAAATTGAATTTTTATTGGTAATTCTTATATTTACATCTTTATAATTAGGCGAGTTTTAATTTTTTTTGGACAAAGAGAAATAAGTAGCTAAATATGCTATAACTGTGCATTTGCAGGTGTACAATATTCACTAAAAGTATAGATAAAACATGGAAAACATATGGTTGGTTATAGTTAAGCAGCAGATCCGTGAAGACTCTGGTTCTCATCTTGCCGGCTTTGGATTTAATTTTGTTAGGATCTTCAAGTCATAGTATTCAAGATGACTGTGATCACGTACTTGGGTATATCTAGCCTGTTCACTTTATAATAACACATATTATGGAGTCTGGTAGAAACAAAAAAAATTCAACACATGTAAAGGATTTTCCTTTATAAAATGATAGATTATATTATTACTTCTAGAATCCTTCCTTCCTCCTGGTGCTTCTTTGCATTTTATGGCTACTCTGTTACTACAACAGTCCAGGTATCTTCTGCTCCCTCATTTCTTTTGCCACAGGGATGGTGACATGACTTATCTGATTGATGAGTTTACAAAAAATCCTAGGTGATTTTAGGCCAGACTCTTCCTTTCTCTTTCTTTTGTGAGCTGGCCTCTCCTCAGAAAATATGTCCTTTATTGTTTCCCTGTATGCCATAAGCTTATTCAGGGGCAGGTCCTCTGCATGACAGGGGAGTGGGTGAAGGTGGTAGCGATAGTTGCACGAGCAAATTCAATTTAGGGGAGCGTTAGTGATGTCCGACATCTGGTACCATGGTCGTGGTCCTAGATCTCTACCTCTCCAACCTCAACTTAACATACACCATCCCACTCCAAGCAGAGTGGCTTTCTGTTAATTCCTAGAGCATGCTGGAATGCTTAGTGCATTAGGATCTTTGTACTGACATCCTCTGCCTGGAAGGCTCTCCCCATTCATTTTCACATGGCTGGCTCCTTTTGCCCTTTCACTCCTTGTTTGAATGCCACCAGCTCAGCTAGTCTTCTCAACCACCTCACTGAAATACCAACTCTCCCTCCATTACTGATTATTGTAGTACTCTTTTTATTTCCTTCATATTTAACTCAATCTGTCATTATATTGTGGTTATTTTGTTGGTTTGTCTTCCTCCCCTGAACTGTACACTCCATGAGGGCAGCGATTGTGGTTGTTTCATTAACTCCTACTACATAGTAAGTATTCACCCAACATTTCTAGAATAAATGATTGAAAAGGCATTGGTAGACATGGAATTTTAACATGTATTTAATTTCTGTGAAATATTAAGAGGGACATAATAGTTTAAGGTCATCCTGAAATGTCTTTGACATAAGAGTGTAGGAACTGTGGTGTTGAAATGATACTATCTGCACAGACTATACAAAGGAATACCCAGAAAAAAATATGAAATGCTTTGCTGTGTCATACGATGGTAGCATGTAATAAGAAACCTGGAGATGAAGATTATAATTTACTAGCATGTACTTGAAAAACTTTGTTGCACAAAGTAAAAAGTGTTCCCAGAAAATATAGTACTAATTGAGTATTATCAATAAATTCTAGCACGAGAGACATTCTCCAAAGAATGCCAAATGGCTAAGTGGCAAGCTCAACAGTCAGTTGCAGTATGTTCTCTGGGAGACTGTGTGCAGTGGAGCCCACACAATCTAAGATTTTAGGCTGCTCTAAAAAATTGAGAAAGAAAATTCTTTATGTGGGTTTCCTCAGGAGCCAGATTTCTTGGTAGCTGTAACTGATGGTGGCAACAGCCTTGAAGACCATGGCTACTGTGCCCCCAGGATATGACTGCCTCAAAGTAGGGAACAGAAACATGATTCTTAGTATGTCACAAGATAACAGGTTTTGGCGAATGGCAATTTACTTTGCAGATGAGTTTTTAGTAATTACATTTACCAAGAAGTGTTTTCTCTGCTTGTAATGAATTGTGTATCCCCTTGTAAACCCTGTCTACTAATAGGAAGAGTACAACTGCTAACAGAGTTTCTGAAAACGAACACAATCTGAAAGTCATGACTGAGTAAACTAAAACTAAATAGGAAAAGAATAGAGCCACATTTGTCCTCTGAAGGCATGACCTGCAGCTGCCTCAGAAGGCCCAACCTCAGATTCTTGGCTTTCCAGGGCCACTGTCAGCGCTAGGTGTGGGGATCTTTGGTAGGAGACCTGCCTTGGTCACAACAAAATGTCGGGCTAGTCCAGGCAGCAAGGTTTGCAGGAGATGCTGGACAAACTAAAATCAGGTTGAACACTGCCCCAAAGTGCTAGAATTTAACCAAGGGACCCACAATGTAGTTGGTTAAAAATGAGCCATGCTGATGTGTTGTGCACTTCTCAATCTCTGGATTCTGCTGGGATTTGATGTGTGTCAGTTAGGGATGGGGGTGTACAATAGGAGGCAGGGAAACTGCAGCTCCAGGACAGTCTTGGGGTCTTGGAGTGTAACTCTCAACATATGCCCCGATATTGTTCAATTAAACCGTAGACCTGCCAACAGTTCATATTTTACATATGCTTGCATTATGAAGAACATTTAGTTAAGTTACTACAAATTCAGTGTTTCCAACAGTGTTATCAAAGTAACAATTACCAACAGATGATGATTATATATAAATCATATAATAAAAATGAAATATATAATAAAACAGAAATATTTTATTATAATGTAAATATATTTATAATATGAATATAGATGCATTTATAATATTAACATATATATTTATGGATATATATTTTTTATCCTGAAAATAATATAAATATTCCTGAAAACGATGAGAAATATATTACTCTGCAACTATGTAATTCCACTTCTCATTGCAGCATTTTTTCCTCAACATATTGGGAATTTGAATTTTTTTAAAAACAACAGCTACATCAATATGATTATCAGCTCTAAACACAGGCAAAACTTTGTGGTATTCAAAAATATATGATATTTGAACTTGTTTCAGAGAATGTATTATATTTCATTGCATTATTTATTTTTCTAGTTATATGCATGTGTGTACATGCACAGAGCACAGAATGTGCTTCATTTCCAACATGTTTGTTCCTTAAAGGATTCCTGCCAATAGAGTGAGTGTGGCAATGAGATATTGGGACTTCCATGTCATTCTCTAAGTTTGGGTGTGTTGGCAACATGTAATGGAGATTATAGCTGAATACATGAGCTAATAGTCAACCTTCTAGAAATGGTTGTATTTAGCTTTTAGGGTAATGTTAACTTCACTGTGGTATTAGTAATCTCATCAACTTTTTGGTTAGGGATGGATAAATAACCAGCTTTTAGTATGTAAATTACCAACAAAAAACGTTTTGCAGAAAATGGGTCAGGTTAGAGATGTAAATGAGGCCTAAAATGTCTCATTAGGTTTTGAATTGCTTTTTTTTTTTTTTCCCAAGCATTATAAATCTTGCAAGCTTTTGGGGTAATTTTCTTGCTTGAATAAGCTAGTAAGGTCTTTTCCAATAATAAATGAACTAAAATGCTTCTCAAAACTAATTCTGCTTGAAAAGATAGAACAAATTGAATATTAAAGTGTAATTTATTTTAAAGTTACTCAATATTTCTGTTTCCTAATATTTTTAGATAATGAGTTGCACAAGCCACACGTACAGATTCCATAATGGTCATGGTGTTCAGGTGTGGAGAGATTTCTCTGTCAGTGGCTGTCATTTAAAATCAATTGTATATTTGAAGGCTGCTTATCAGATCTTGGGACAAATCATTAACTACAGAATATGAGTCTATCTTTTGTGAAGAGATGGATCTTCTTTGATTTAGCAAAATGTCTCTCTGGTTCTCTTCTGACAAGTCCTATTTGTAATGCTCATTACTGATCCATATTTTCAGAACAAATACTATGCAAAAACATGATCTTGCTCACAGCACTGCTCTTGGGCCAGTGTACGTAGTTCAGTGATAACTGTGGATGCAAAAGCAAGGCGAAACTGCTTTAGATCTTGTGAGACGCTAATAAAACAGCGTCACGTCACAGTGAGACTGTCACTAGGCAGTTTCACACGTCTTACTTTCACCACATGGGTTTCTATTCTTTAAACCACTAATTTACAGCAGTCTAAATTAGCCTTGTGTGACAATGCATGAAGTGTTTGTTGGTTATGCTCATCTATCAACGGCATTGCCAATGTTTAGGACAGTTTAACATATCAAACTCATGACAGGGGGCTGCATTTTTGTCACTCTAAAAACTGCAAAAGTGAAATAGTAAATACGCAATTACGGCAACTACCTATATTTAACTGGCTTAAAAAAGTCCAAAAGGGAAATCAATCAACCAGTTGTCATCATTTGGTTTGTTTCTGGGTAGGGCCTAACAGAGGATACACAAAGTTAATGATTGTGAAACCCCTTTAGGATAGCTTTCGGTTTAATTGTCAGCAGCAACCAATGTCACTATTTGCCACCCCCAAAGAAAATCAGCTCTTTCTAAAATATCCACTGCGGTATTTGTCCGTTCCTTTATACATTTAGCTTAATATTTTTCTATAGTAAGCTTTCTTACAGACCTTTACAAAACGAAGCCTTTTATATTTTCTCTAAGCAGTCCAAATTGTATCTATGTACTATCACATTTTCCTACAGAACAGATTTTATTGTTTCATTCATTTTATACATTAAGAAAAAGACAGGAGATCAAATTCTTCACAATGGCCTTTAGTTTAAATTGGTATGTTCTGCCTTACTATAAAGTTTTACAGGTAAATAAAAGATGTTCTCACATGTTTTAGCGAAAGGGAAGTGAAAGAGGTAATAGCAGATATTACAGAGAATATTCAGGCTTGTCGCAGTGGGTTAAAATAACAGGTGTTGGATCGTTGTTTTAGGTCATGTATTTTGATGGAAGGTAGTTACTTCAGATAGGCAGGACAGATAATCTGAGAGAGAAATATGAGTCCCGACATGTATTTATATGGTCTACATATGGCCATGTCACCCTTTTTTGCTCTCTCCAAAAATTCTATTATTAGCTTCCCTAAATCTTGGGCGGCTTTCTTCTCTTGCTTTAGACCATGGAGAATTCCTTCTACTTTCACATTAGCTACATCTTCTCATGGATGACCTCTCAGCCTCTGATGACCTAGCCAGCATCTTCCTTCAAACACTGACCTTCGCCACAAGGCTTCAGGAGGCAGGAGGCAGCACCACCATCCCTATTCTTCTGGTTGTTAAACACAATTACTTATTTATCTTTCTCCTAAATGCACAAAAGACTGTCTATACTGTATTTTCCACTTATCTAGAAAGAAAAATAATGGCTAAAATCTACTGAACACTAACTCTGTGCCAGATATTCATTTTATCCTTTAAATAATCTATTCTGTAAGCATAATTCTTAGCCCCACTCTATAAATGAGGACACTAAGCTTTAAAGGAGTTGGTACTTTGACCAAGACTATATAGCATGCTTGTGATACCAGAACTTGAGTGGAAGCAGAATGACTCCAAAATCAGTACTTTGTATGTGCTGAACACAGAGTCTCTGTCAAACACATGCTTCTGCTGCTCATTCTAGCTTCTAACACATGCTGTCATCTGCGCTAGGGTACATAAAGAGTGAGAACTCTGACGCTTTCATGAATTCAGCCCAGCGTGTCTTTGCAAATAGCATCCCCGTCCCCAGGTTGTTTCTGAGGGAACATTTGTTCTTCCTGATACAAAGATGATAACAAGCTGGAACCCAGCTCAAGTGATAGTTTGTTGTGCTCCCGTTACGGACATAATTATCTGATTTTTTTTGAATAAAACTATATCTCTTAGTAAAGTCTCTTGACATAATTAGTTCAATAAATCTATTATTCCTAATAATAAATACCTCACATTTGTCGAAGTCTTTATAATATTCAAAGTTTTCATGAATATGATCTCATTTTATTGTCAAAGTAGTTCTGTAAGGTAGGCAGAACAGATACTATCTCATTTTGTCAAATGAGTAAAGAGAAAGGATGGAAGAGAAATTGACATTTACTTAGCGTCGACTCCTTGGGGAGATCATTCTAAGTAGTTTACCCAAATTCTTTATTTCAATTTTCATACCTTCCTTATGGTGTACATATACTTAACCATATTTTACAGAAGACATAACTGGAGTTCATAGAGTTTAGTTAACAGCTTGTGAAAGAGGCTAGAAGCAGGATTAGAAGTCACTGAGACTGGCTTTTCTTCCCTTACAACTCAAATTCAGTTGCCACACTCATTCAGCAATCACACAATCACGTTTGGTCTTGTGTTGTTAGTTATTTCATGCATAGGTTGGCATCTTGTTTCTCCACATAGGTTTTTATTTGCTTAAGGGAAAGAATCATGGTCAATTTTCTCTGAGTCACTCACAGCACATACGTTTTTTAAGGTATGTAAAAAAGACCAAGTTATACAAATGCCTAGGCTTGGAATGAGGTCTGGAAAGAAGAGAAGGCTTTCCTTGCTTATACTTTCATTCATTCATTCACCAGCAACTGTTATTTCTCAAGCAATTGTGGACATGTAGTATGATCTTAGAAATCCCTATTCATTCCTGGGACATTCCTCCTTAGGAGAGATATTTTGAGGGCCACGATTTGAGCTCATTATATTATCCCATGTCCTCTGAGGCTCAAAGTGTCTAAAATGACTTGTCTAAGGTTGTGACTAATAAGTAGCAAAATCAAGCCTAAAACCACATCTTTGTACACCTTTTCGCCCTGTACATCTGTATGAATTAGTGTATGTTGTTGTTATCTTTACAACGTATATAAAAATATGGATCTCTAGAAATTTGTAGGATACTTTTTATTTAGGAAGCAGTGTCATGATGACAAATGAAATTATTAACAAATGTCTTACTCAAATAACAAGTTATCCTAATATTGATCGGTTAGAACAAGAAGAAACATTTATAGGTTAATGTAACTAAAAATCAGCATAAGCTGGATGTAGGAAACACATGATGTTTTTCTCATTGGTCTTAGTCTATGTACATGCATGCATTTATAAATAAGCTGTTATAAGGCCGGGCGCGGTGGCTCGTGCCTGTAATCCTAGTACTCTGAGAGGCCGAGGCGGGCGGATTGTTTGAGCTCAGGAGTTCGAGACCAGCCTGAGCAAGAGTGAGACCCCGTCTCTACTAAAA
>NW_012149441.1:1001105-1003698 GCF_000956105.1 Propithecus coquereli
TACCTTTTATATAAAAATTATAGATATTTGTGTTCAAATATTTTACTTGTAAAATCTTGCTTTTATTTTTGATTAGTATATTTGTTCAAACTGTGAATAATTATGGAGAGTCTTGGCTTCGAATGAAATGTATCCCCAAGTTACCCATATGAATTAAGGGAAATTAATAGTTTTTATTTATTTTTTTCTTAATGGCAGGTTTTCAGGAATGAGTTAAAATTTTAAATCGATAAAGTGAAGGATAGGTGTATTCATGTCCATAATCTGACCTGAGTAAGGATGTATCTATCACATTTGGAAGATTCTGATTAAAATAAAGATATATTTCTCTTCAGCAAATTGCTGAAACTTCAAAGCTTACAAATTTACTCCTGGAGTCTCCATTCCAGCAAGAGTTCACATATGTTTGCGTGTGTGTGTGTGTGTGTGTGTTGTGTATGTGCATGTGAATGCATACATTAAATGTATTTCAAAGCTATGCTGAGTCTATGCATAGGTACAGAGAAAAGAGATGAGTGCCCATATAATAAACAAAGAATTGAGAATTAGAGAACATCAGACCTAGATGGAAAAGGCCAAGACAGTTGAAAACTCAAGCTACCTTCACACCCATCAGCAAAACTTCCCTCTAAAAGGTCTATCCAAATTACTAACTGCCCTTACCTACAGCTCTCTGACCTCTGGAGGTGGTCTGAGGAAGGAAGGCAAGAGGGAAAGGTTCCATCTTTCTGGAAACCTGTCCTTTATTCTCTGACACAAACTTAAAAAAAACAGGTACAAACTCATGTGCTACGAACAGTAACTGGGTTTTGCTACAATGATTTATATAAGAGCACCAACCGGTTCTATCAGCCTGACTTGTGCAATGCTAGATGCCAAATACCTGCTGCATCTGATGCTACTCACTCATGCATACTTCATTCATTCCATCAATAGCATCCTCTCAAACTTTCTTTGGGATGACTGTCCCATTCTCTAACCGGGTTTCTAAGAGGTATCTGGTTCCATCAAATCTCTTTTATGAAAGATATATTCCTACTTCTTCTATAGACATACAATAGATTATCAGCACTTTTTCTTGTATAACCCAGAAATGTAAATTTATCTCTTTGAAATGTCTATATTTATGAACTGCATTAGGAATAATTTTTATCAATGTTTTTCTATCATCAGAACCAATATGGCAAAGCTGTCAACTGGCAAATATCTTAAGAAATAATAATCAAAACAATACTGATTTCCCTTTAAGAATGAGTGGTGCATGAAGGGAAAAGAGTCAACATATAACCAGCTTCTATATTTTGAAAATTTAACATAAAAACATATAAATGCCTCAGAGAAACAGTATATATGATAACTTTCAAACTAATCAGATGTTTCTATGTGAGTATGCTATTTTAAAACAATCAAAACGCTTAGTTGGAAAGGCTTGTTATATTTTGTACATAATGGTTATTTCCAAATGGTTTTCAGCTATAGTGTTGTTCAAGTGCTGAAAATATTGTAATTTAAGCCCATCTTCTCTACGCCAGGCCCAGGTCCTACCTGAACTTAAACTATAATATGTTATAAGAGGTCAAGGCACTCACTCATTGCAAGTGTTCCTTGTGGAGACTGTGATGTTGTCTAACGTAGCTGCTCACAACAGCAACCTAAAACAAGACATCACCTGGATCTAACCGTCACTGGAAGCTGGGCCTTGTGCAGGAAGAGAAGCTGCCTGGCGGGAAGAGAGAGCTGGTCAGGACATTCATTCACGCTGCTCTCCAGCAAGAGGCAGCCCTGCCCTCGTCACTGGCTCTGAAGGCAGCTCGCTTCCTGACACAGTGCCCGGCAAGGAGAGGGAAGGGCTGCAGGGAGTGTGCTGATGGCCACTCTCTAAGGACAGAGGAGGGATAGGAAGTCAGGAAATTGAAAATAAATAATACAGCTCACTTTCTGATGTAAAGTGCCAAAGATTTCAGAAGGGAATGCAAATGTGGCATAAAAGACCTTTGTTTCCTTTTCTTGTATTTTGACATTTTCCTAGAATCACTTGATAGCATCACATTAAGCTTCATTTCAGATTCCCATCCAAAGTCAAACTACCAGATGCAGCAGAGTGTGACAAAACTTTCCAAAGAAAAAGACCAGAATGAGCATTTTTGCTTGATATTTCATTCACTGCCTTCCAGAAAAGACCAACTAAAAAAAATTAAAGGTCATATTAAAAAGTAAACTTCACACTAATAAACTACGTTGTTCTACTATTATAAAACCATAGGCTAGAATATTTCATTTTTACAGACTCCAGTTATTCTTATAATTAAAGTTATCTTGTGTGTGCTCTTACTCCATCACCAGTACAGTTTCACAATCTAAAATAACTCCAAGTATGAATATGAACACTGTTAGCAGGAGTCAACTGTCAGACACAGGGAGAATATTCACACGCAGTGGAGCGGAGCTGTAACCACAGTGCATGCCATACAGTTGCAATAATTGTGTGAATGCAACCTTCTTGCAGAATTCCACACAGCACATTCTTAAAGCATGAAAGTGTGTTTGAAGGATAATGCTAATGGGATGAGCTATCTTTTCCAAAGACTGCACA
>NW_012149441.1:1003748-1006009 GCF_000956105.1 Propithecus coquereli
AAAAAAAAAAAAAAAAAAAGCTGTTATATTTTGAGAGTATTAATTCAAATCAGCTTTCTATTCATAGATTTCCTTTCATTTCCCTCTGTCTCCCCCATCCTGTTGTTTTGTGTGGAATATAATTTTGAAAAAAAATATGAAGGGCAGTTGCATCACAGTTCATAGCATATATTGGTCAGACAATAGTCTTTTGTTGAATAAATGAAGAATGATGATAGCCAGGCAGTTTGATTGCACCGACTGAACTGACCAGTGCATAATATGTAACAACATGGTGAAAGGAATTACGAAGAATATATATATATATTTGCAGCCCTTTTCCATGAGTGCGGGACAGTTCTCCAGGTGGCCTTGGACTGACACTTCCCTTTCTCATTTGCAGTTATCAGGAATAACTGCAGAATCTGCTGGGACTGCGACATCCTGAGATAGGGAAGAACTGCCTGAAACAGCCAGGACTAGTTGCTGTTCCTCATAGGGAAGGTAACATCTTGAGTGGGAAGGACGGCTCAGGACTTGTTCCCAGTCTTTCCTAGGAGCAGTATGTTCTTCAAAGCTCTGCCCATGAGTCCTGTGATTTCTGCAGCTGGCCTCTCCCAGGCAGCTCTTATGAGCCTTGGAGGACCAGCTCACAATGGATCCAAAGCTTCTTTTGCCTCTCGATGTGTATTGATAAAGAATAAATCTGCTTTATATAACTTGTATGTGAGTGTGTTCTGTCTCACCAGACTTGGGCAATTGGTAAAACTGCAGCCCAGGTGCAGTGGGCAGAAGTTTTTGACTCCTATTCCTGGTGGTTGGCATAGTGATGACCTTGGCTATCTTCCGCACAGTGATAGTCCTCCCTTGTGATTGGTTATTAGTGAACCTGAATCCCAATGAAATCATTGAATATATATGAGTCTTTCATCTCTCTATACCCAGATATATTATGGTCTCCATATCAGGTAGAGTACTAGAATCATGTTAGACATTCAATGCACATGTGTTGCATTGATGAACGCTCCCTGCTCACAAGCAGCTTGTAATCCAGGATGGTAGACACATGGAGAATATTTTTCATTCTCTTCCACATTTTCTGGCTTCAGTTCTTAAAAAGGAATGCTGGCCTCCTGCACATATTAGGGAAGAAGCTTTGTCTTTTCTCTCACTCACTCATCTATTAGGCGCACACACATTCCGGCCTCCTGTGTTCCCCTGGATCCTTTCTGCCTGTAGGTCGCAAGACTTCTTCCCACTCCTACTCGCCAGGGTGGGACTTTCCAGCCCTGTGGGCAGGCCACAAATCTCCATTTCTGGCCAAAGGTCTGCTCCATAATTGCAAGTATTCACAAATTAGATCCGAAGCTCTACATTTGGGGGAGGATACGGTAAGATGCCCAAGTTCCAGCCATGTTCTCATATCCAGCATTGCCGTTTGAATCTTACTTGTATCTTTATCTGATTCCTGGGCATATTCCTCATTATTTTTCAGCATGCAGGATGCAGAACAGATCACAGCTGAGTGATTCTACCTGAGCCAAACCTCCACAGTAGATAGGACATGTGCATAGGGTTGTTCTATTTTTTCAAAACAAGATAATTTGATTTTGCTGTACAGTGGAAAGGCTTGTTATGATTGTGAATTTAATGGTGATTTTCAAATTATCTTTCTGACCTTTGTGAAAAATACTAATGTTTTATCCGTAATACAGTTCAAGGGTTAAAAGCATTTCACCTTTAAGGATTTAAAGGTCAAGTCTGTCCTTTCTCATACCTACCTCAAGTCCAAGTTGTAGCTTAACCTGAACTATTATACCTTATAGTTCTTACCCGTTAGGTCCAAGGGATTGGTGAAGACAGTCGTGCCATCATTTTGAGAGTCAATTCAGTTATTGCAGGAGAGAACATGGGAAGATGACTGGATTGAGAGTCAGAGGATCTGGCTTTACCCCAGTTAGATTTATGAACCTGGCCAAGTCATTTAATTTCTCTAAGTGTCAGTTTCTTCATTTATAAAATTAGGATGTTAGATAGCTGTCTCCAAGGTATCTTCCAGTACTAATGTTCCACTGTCGGGGGTTCCAATTGTGGCATAAGAGACTCCAAATCTCTAATTGCTTCAAAGATTGCCTCAGGAGACAAATTAGATCACACAGCGTTTGGAATACAGACT
Organism: Propithecus coquereli; assembly: GCF_000956105.1. Classification (NCBI taxonomy): domain Eukaryota; kingdom Metazoa; phylum Chordata; class Mammalia; order Primates; family Indriidae; genus Propithecus; species Propithecus coquereli. The sequence continues at coordinate 1,005,904 of NW_012149441.1, forward strand.
TACCTCACACATGCTGTCAGTGAATGACATTTTTTCCTTTGCCATAATGGCTTTTGAAAAGTTATCCCACTTTTTGGATAGCTCCTTTTATTTAGGATAACTACTT
>NW_012149441.1:1009056-1025294 GCF_000956105.1 Propithecus coquereli
AATCAAAAATAAATAAATAAATAAATAAAAATAAGGAAAGAAAGAAAAAAGAAAAAAAAACAGGAAGGAAATTAAATTTCTATTTTCACAGGCAATAATGTGTTGTACAATTTGCAATTAAAAATAAATTAGGCACAAAATCTGCAACAGATTGTTTTTAAACTTTCATTAAACCTCTTGAGTTATGCTTCTAGATGCAACGTGTTAACAGAAATGCTAGGGTTGAAACGAGTTTCTGGCATATGAAATAAAACTATGTCTTCAATCTACAAAAATTTAATTTACAGCTTAGCTGATTGGATGTAGCATTTTAACACCATTTTGGAGGTTTAAGAACAGCAAGTGCCATAATCCTCCGAGTATTTTGATCACTAGCACACAAGCATGTAACATACTTTGTGTTCAAGGGGAACCTTTATCCAGGATGCAAAGCTGGTGCTGAATTATAATCACATTCAAAAAGATTGCAAGCCTGTGGGTATTAAGCTTTGCACTCAAGCTTAGCCAAGAAGATTTAAGCAACCTACTCTGGGACCGTACGGTTGATCTGATAAGAGTATTCTGAGACCTTGAAGTTTATTTTTATCAGAAGTTTTCCATTCAAGGTCTCAAACATTAGACCTTTTTAGTGCTAATCAAAAGTGTTTCCTTGCAAGCTTCAGCAATGACACTTACAAGCAGATGGAATTCATGAAAGAGAGAGAGAGAGAGAGAGAGGAGAGGGACAGGCACAATAGTTTACCCCCTAAATAAAAGAAAATCTTGAAGGCCTAAAACCCAACTTCTGATGTCTTAGATGTTATTCCAGATTTCTTTGCTGTATTTGTCTGAAAAAGATTTGACAGATATTTTCACTACTCAATTTAAATAACTTAAGTTATTTAAAAGACAGATGCCATCTGTATCGTAAAGCAGTCAACTATGTTGCTGAACTTTTTTCTTTCAACTGAATCAGTAAGTTATTTACGGAGCAGGTGCTGCTCACATTCAGTCTCTAATATAAGATACAAGGACAAAATAGAAATAGAGTTCAGAATTTATTTTTACATATTCTTTCACAAAAATGATAATCAAACATTTATAAATTAAAATGCACTTGAAAATAGCATCAAATAATTATACCTAAATTTCTCGCCCTTGTGAATGTAAGAAAATAATGATACAAACAGCTGAGGGCTCCTGGGACACCTTGATCGAAAGTCTGGAGACTAACATCTGTGTTCTTTCTTTGCTCTTTTGTAATAAGTGACTATTTTGGAGATTGTTTCCCTTACATTGTGTCCTTTTGATTGAAAAAGATAACTTAGAGGATGAAGATAATTTCACAACAGTCTATACCTTCTTGCTTATTTATTGTTTCTGGGTTTTTTAAATTTTTTAACCAAAAAAAAAAAAGGATGTAATTCCAACTAGAGATATTTTGATAAAGGTAAGAGAGGATATTTTTTTCTCTTTCAATTAAAGAATGAAATGAAATAGAAGTTTCCCATATATAAGTTTTTAAAAATCACGGAGTAAGAAAAGGCACGACTTCTCTATTCACGGTCATTGAGGTTTAGCTCGATCTGTTTAGGTCTATTTTGTCCTCTTTCATCAATGGGACAGTGTGACATGGTCGTAGCTTTTGTATTTGTTAGCCTCAACTGCCTGGGCAGGAGAGCAGGCATAGTTTAGTCAGAATAAGGAAGAGGTAGGGGTCAGGCCTAGACTGGACCACCTAGGGAAAGGTGCCTGAGTGGCATGTGAGCTGGAGGGAGCTTGCAGATGGCCTGCAGTGACCTTAGCAATTCTCTGCTCTGAACTGATGAGCCGTGTTGACTGGTCAAGCCAGGTGGTAGCCCAGTGAAGATGTATCTGGACATACAATCTCAGGGAGATGTATAAAGGCGAGCAGGAAGGGAAGTCAGAGATTAAGTTCCAGGTTTAGGATTCAAATAGGGCCCGAGAACAGAAGTAGGGATACAGGTGTCTCATAAAGTGATTCAGAATAGTTTCAGAATCTTGAAGCAAAAGAACACCCTACACAGTGACACGATTTACACACACATAACTACGGGCCCCAGGGGTAGTGCGCTTTCAGTTCCAGTTTCTAGCAGTGTTGGAGCTGTTGCGAAGTAAATTCACCATCCCTCCCTTTGCCAAGAGGGTAAGACAAGCTTCTTCAGGTGCCTGTGCTTGAAAAAGGGCTGATTCCTCAGGGGTGGCTGCAGATATTAAAGGATAAACCTGGTGGCTACAAAGGTTTCCCTGATTAAATAAAAAACGAGGACAAAAGACATGTGAGGGTAGATGGGGAGTACACAGTGTATCCAACACCTGAATAGGGGTTGGCTGGTACGGTATTGAAGTACACAATTGCTGCGGACCTGTTTTAAGTCCTCATGATATGCGATCTCTCTAAAATACTTGACACCATCGATTACTCCTTGAGTGTTCAATCTCTCTCCTCTCTTATTTCCTGAAGCTTAGCTCTTTGCTAGTTTTTCTTCTACCTTTCGGATTTTTCATTTTTATTGTCCTTTTTTGGCTTCTCGACATCCTCTTCATTTACCTAATTACTGGAACAGTTCTGGTTTCTGTTTCTGTTCTTTGTCTTTCTCACGCAAAATACTCTTCCTGGATGTTCTCATCCTATCCTGTGGCTTCAACTTCATCACACCTGGATGATTCTTGTCTCTATCTCAGGTACCGTCACTCTGCTGAGATGCAGAGCTGCATGGCAGTGGCCAACTGGACAGATTGAATCTGGATGATTTTAGGTACTTGAAAGCTAAAATGTCATAAACAGAACTCCTTTTCTTTCTTTCCACTCCACTCCCTCCCTACCCCACCATTTATGCCTAAACCTGCTCCATCTTCTGTCGTCTTCACTTTGGTTGATGGGGCAATTATCTACCCAAAGTAGATACGCTCTTGTTGTTTTCAAACCTTCTCTCATGTTCATTCCTAACATCCGATATCATAAGATCCTGTTCATTCAGCCTAAAAAATATCTCTCAGGTCTGGCATGGCTTCTCTTGTCCCTTTGCTGCTGTCATACGTCTACCCATCAGCTTCCCGTCTTCCCCCATAATTTGCAAAAATTCTGCTATCTGATTCCTCCAGTTCAGCAGTTCTGCTCTCCAAATGTGGTCTAGGAGGAGTGGCATCAGCATCACACTTGCTAGAAATAGAATCTCTCAGGCCCCACCCAGACCTATCAAGTAAAAAACTCTGGGTGTGGGCCTGGCAGCCTTTATGCTCAACACATTCTCCAGGTGAGTCTGATGAATGCTAAATTTGAGAATCACTGAGTTAGTTGATTTCTACTCCTCTGGCTGGATGGTTCCCTATACAATAAATCCAACTGTGTCATTGCTCCCATGCACAGATCCACTGGTAAGCAGTAAGATTAGCCAGCGTCTTCAGCAAAGCTTGTGTGGCAGTCAAGAGCGCTGCTTACCAATATTTTCGGTTTTCCTTCAGGGCACGTGGTCAACTTGCACTTCCCTGCTGCACTGAAGTCAGGTGTGTCCACGTACCTTGCTTTGTTTAATGAAATGCGAAAGTAAGAGATTTGTTTCACTTTTGTCCAGTGACTTTAAATAACCAGTGCACAACTTGCCACGTTTCTTTCTCCCCTATCACAGTCTCTAGCCGCATTCAGATCGTGGAGGGTGTGTTAGCCTGCGCACTGGAGAGGGGAATACAGGGAGCAGAGGTCGGAGCTGATCGTGATAGCCTCATAGCGGGAGTAAGGAATGCACCTTGTTCCAGGTTACTGAGATGCGGGGCTGTTTGTTCTTGTAGCATGACCCAGCCTATTCGGAACGATTCACTTTACCTTCTCAATGTCGGCCCCTGGTTCAGTAACTCTTCTCCCTTCCCATACGCCATGCACAAAAAATAATAAATTCACCCCTTTCAGTATACCTGCCAAGCTTTTTTATGACATCACCACTTTATTACATCATTGCTGGTCTCTGTGCTTGGGAGACCTAACACACATTTTCACCCAGAAAATTCCAACTTCTTCTTTGTGTTTCAACTCAAATGTTCAATCTTCTGGTTATCTTCCACTGACTCCCTGGGGCAAAGTCACTTGCTCTATCCTCTGTGCTATCACAGTAATCTTTGCATACCTCTGACATATTTTGTATCACGACTTACTGTAACTTAATTTTCCACAATTCTTCTCTGCTCACTAAACAGTATAATTTTCTCAATGGTTTGGACTCTGACCTATTCATTTTTAGTCCATCAGGGAATTAGTCTTTTTAAGAGAAATTTACAACATCACTTATGTATTTTCCTAGAAATAAAGTAACGTAAAACAGCTATCATAGTTTTATATGTATCTTTAAATAAAGTAACGTAAAACAGCTATTGTAGTTTTATATGTATACTTAAAGTAGCTCTTTAAACTTTTTCCTCTATTCTTTAATATTTGTTTGGTTGTTTTACCCAATGTCATGTTGGGTGAAGGTCTTCAGGAAGCAGTCTGCAATAATCCCCATATCCTTTGCTTAGGTGACAAAAAAGACTTGGTACGATTAACCCCTTCAATATTGAAACTACAAATTTATATAGCAGGAGTGACAGCTTTATGAGAGAACTCGCCATGCTGAAATTGTAGTTTTTAATCTCTTTCACCTGAATGCATCATCTTTTGTGACCACAGCATTACTCATATGCCACTTTTTGTCCGCGCCACAATTTTGTGAGGGCTTCCCTCAGTTCATTCACGTCAGTTTCATATGTCACTGTCTCAAGCAGTTTAGTTCCATATGCCAACAGGTGTTTCATCTTGGATCTGCCCTTCATAGATCATAAGTGAGACTTCTTTAATTCATATTCCTCGCTCCAGTCCTGCCAAACGCCTCCGCCTCTCGATTAGCCCTTTCTATTGTCTCATTGTTCTGAGACATCCAGTCTTATCTGACCCCCTTCATCTTCTTGGCTCCCCGTACCCAATCTAGTACCCACTGTTCTTCCCATGTGTTTCTTTTTTCCCATCCTATCTTTAAAAAGTCATCTTTCTGAGTTCTCATCTATGTCCCAATTAATTCTAATAACAAAACAACAACCAAAACTAGACCAATCTTCTTACAACATACTTGCTCATTATTTCCTTGCCCTGAGATCTTCAAAAATCCTTTCCTCAATATAAACCCAATCTCTTTAGTGGATTATATAAAAACTGCACTAATGGCCTTTATCTTCCATTCTCCTTGCATCTTCTGTGTGCCTTCCAATTTCACTATCTTCAGTTTAACATCCCTTTATAGCATTCCATGAGCTGAACTTATCCATCCAATCTCTTGTTCACAGGCTGTCCCTCGACTCACCTTCTTTCTCTTGTTCCCACTGACTTAATAACATACTCATCCTTCAGGATAAAGCTCATTGCCCTTCTTCATTAAGGAAGATCTTTCCTCCTTTAAACTTCTAGCCCTTGCAAAATATATTATTCATTTAGCAATTATGACATAAAGTTCTTAATTTTTAGCCTTATTTTAATCATTTCCTTGATCATAAGTTTCTTTACTAGTGGGTTGTCTTATAGTTCTTCCCCAGTAAGTTTTCCAAAATATTTAGAACTCATGATAATGTCAACAACTTATTGAGCACATATTGTACTGGACAGGCCAAGCAAGAAGCCATGAGCTATATACAGTATTCTCATCACTTCAGGCCTCTGTCAAGGTCTTCCTTGCATTCTGGTCCCTCTGCTTTTCTCCCTGTGATACTCCCTCCATAGAGACGTGCACATGTCCAGAAGGCAGCCAGCCTTTGGGCTGACCTGCAGCCTAGATAGGGCCTGACAGTAGAACTCAGTTCACCATGGTGTTCAATATTGGACCGGTAGAATTGACCAGATCCTTTTTCTCTGGAAGCATGAATTTCAGAGGTAAAGAGTGAAAGAGGTATTTAACACAACAGACCACTGAAGCAGAAACAAAGAATAGCCAGTTTCCTACAAAGGTGGAGGCCTTGAATCAGGAGCACCTTTGCAGAGAGGGAGACAAGTCACCCAGGCTGCCCACATCCTTCAGTGCTCTGGACACTGACAGGCCTGGCCATGGGCTGACCGTGTTCCTCATGAGGCACCCTCGGCAGTGACCGGGCGCCTGTAAGATCATATGGGACTACCAAAAAAATATATGAAACTGAAGAAAAACCAAAAGGCTCAAAACTGCAAACATGAAACTAATAAAATATATATGAAAACCTCACAAAAGTTGGCAAATTTGGTGTTTATAATAATTTTCCCCCAATACTTGGTGATTACCAAGGACATATATAACCAATTGTAAATTAGTGACTCACAGCCAAGTTATTTCAACAGCAGGATTAAACAATAATAACTTTGATTTGGGGGAAAGTTTTTATTAATATTTACTGTGGATTTTAAAATTCATTTTCATGTCCTTGCTATGAGATGGAATTGGGTCTCCAAGTCAAGAGAGCATAGAACCTTATAAACTCATGAAAGAGTCTTGTGTTCCTATGAAGTCAACTTCCACCTTCATCCCGTTACCTGGGATAACCCCGGTTTGCCTTAGTTTCCTTGAATCTAATAGCCTAATATATACACAATGCATCAAGTGCTTCATCGATATCACCTCCGATCCTCACCATAAGCCCAGGAAAACATTTTACTTACTTTCTAAGTGAGCACATAAAAAACCCCAAGACTCAGGGATTAAGCTTAACATCAAAAAGCTGGGACATGGCAGAGCCAGATTCATTCCCATCTGTCAGGCTCCATAGTTGTCTTTCTATTTTACCACATTGCTTCCTAGTTATTAATTACTCTCCCTGTTACCATATTTTTCTATCTCTATGCTTTCTTTCCTTTTTTCAGTCAATTCTCTAACAATAAAAAAAATTTTCCCCCAATCCAATAATAACCCACATGTAATCACGTAAAACTATGTCTTTCAAACCTTAGATTTTAGGAATAGCATCAGGACCAGAGAAACTGAGATAAGGCAAGAGTTGACACAGGGGCAACAGTAATCAGAGCAGCTCGGGTCAAGGTCAAGGTCATCTCAGGACTGCAGGCTAGAGCCAAATGCATGGTGCTCTTTGGTCCCTGCCTTGCCTTCAGCCTAGACATCCATTAAAATAGCATTTTATTATACAAGCAACCAGATTAAAATGAATAGCAAGGTTTGCTCTTAAAAGGAAAAGAAGTTTCAAAAAAGAAACTACAGACTGGCACAGAAGTGGGAGAAAGCTTGTCCTTCCTTGTGTGGTCTTGGTGAGAATTTGAAAGGAGAGGGAATGGTGAGCTGATTATCAGTGTGAGCTTCATGTCATTTTTTGTTTGCTTAATGTAACTTTCTTGGTTTTTCTTTTGTTTTGCTTTTCTATCTTGTATTTAGTATTTCTTCTTCTCCTCCCAGCTTTGTTGAGGTTTAATTGACAGATAAAATTGTACATATTTAAGCCGTACAATATGATGATCTGATATATGTCCAATGGTGCGATGATGACACAATCAAGTTAGGTAGCACCACCTCACAGAGTTACCTGTTAGTATGGATGCGGTGAGGACATCGCGGTCAAAAGCTGCAACCCTTCAGTTCTAAGGTGAAGAGTTCTGGGGAATCTAATGTATAGCGTGGTGACCAGAGTTAACGATACTGCATTGTAGCCTTGAATTTGCTATTAGAGTAGATTTTAAGTAGCTTCTGATCATTTTGTTATTGACCTAATTTCTGCCCAGCTACTAAATCAGAGAATACAGGACCACTAAGGCCTGGGGTTGGGGGCCTCGACTAGGGAGACAGAGGGAGCTGGGCCCTTGGGCTGTCTGGATAAGAACCTCAAGCCAATATTGAAAGTCAGAGTCACATCCCCTCCCTCAGAAAAGACAGATTCTGAAAATAATTAGAAAACATCAAGTCAGAAGGACCAACTCTGAGCGTGGAGTCCATGAAGAAAAGTCAGAAAAGGAAATGTCAACAGTGGTTCAGGAACTTCGAGAAAATTCTTGGCAACAGAGATGGGCCTGTTGCCCCCGACAGGGCTTGGATCCTGGTTTCCGCTGCAGGCACATACAGGGGCTTACTAAGGACAGTCGGAGAGGATGCTCAGCCATTGCTGCGTATGGGAATCTTTGTGGAATATTTTTAAAATACTGAAGCCTGGGTCCTACCCCAGAAAAACCAAGTCATGGCCTGGATGGGGTAGGGAAGGATGGGTGATACTGGGTACAAACATTTAAAAACTATTTCTCATTAGTTTTAATTTTTTTTTATCTAGGAATGAGAATCACTGCAGTGGAGGAAGGTGAGTAGCAGCCCCTCACTGAAGAAAATGAGGAAGAATAGCAGTTTGTGGTAGATATATTCCCTTTATTAAGGTGACCTCAGATTATAAGGACCTAGATTACAGAAATCATGTAGGAATAGCAGCACTAATTGTACAGCAGGCATTTATCCCCAGGAGGGTAGAGACCATGCCTTCTTGTTCTCCCCATTATATTTTTAACAACCACCACTTTGCATGGCCTGTAATAGATGCCTGGGAAATAATTTACGGAATGAACAAATGGATTCCAAGCATGAACTGGCACTTGTACTTTGAGTTGCCTAATTTTATTTGAAATCTACTGTGAATTGTTGATAAATGCACTGGGCTAGGTTTTGCATTTAAACCTCCAAGTAATAATCTAAGTCAGTTTGGAGAGAGTTGTGGAAAGAATACAAACTCTCAGAGTTAGTTTCAGGGTTCAAATCATACATAGTTCTGTCTTTTCCTAACCAGGCAACATTTGACAATTTATTCAACCACTCTGGCTCCATTTTCTGATTTGTAAAATCAAGTCATAACATCAACTTTGCAGAGCTGTTAGGAGAATTAAAGAGAAGCTTATAGCTGGGTGTGATGGGATGCACCTCTAGTTCCAGTCACTAAGAAGGCCGAGGTGGAAGGATCACTTGAGCCCAGAAGTTTAGCCTGGGCAATATAGCAAGACCCGTCTCTAAAGAAAAAATTAAAAATTAAAAAAAAAAGAGATAAGCAGAATAAATATTTAGAGCAGCACTTGGTGATCAGCAAGTATTATTATTATTAATAAATGTTATTTCACCCAACAGGCCTATACATGGTAGTTCTGCTTTTATCAAGTCAGAGGTTAACAGGGATCAATGCTATCAACAAATTAATGAAGTTATAAAGTAGAGGAACAGGAGCCTACTACTAGAAATCTTGTCAACTTTAAAATCTATTTGAAAAGAAAAGAAATGAAATATTTTTTTACACCAGGATGGAAATATTATCTTCTCTTGCTGCTCATGGTATGGAGGTGAACATTCCAAATAAGGAATAAGGCAGTTAAATGTAATATGCAGAGACCTTAGGAATGTACCACAGAAGACTCCTCAGGTGTTCTGAGAGACAGAAAACATTACATGATTCTGTTTGAAAAATTACAGTCAGGCAGTTTACAAAAGTGTGGGCATGTTCAAATTTACGAAACTTTGCAAGAGACCTAAACAATAAAAATGAGAATGAGTTAAGTATAAATCTTGAGAAAATATTACAAGGGTTTTTTTTTTTTCTTCTGATAAGTCTTAGCTTGCAAAACAAAGGTTACATTTTAATTTTTTAAGATAATTTTAAGAAGTAAGTAAATCTACTCTTTAGTCTAAGACTAGATCTTAAAAATAGCAAAGTATTTACAGGTATCTTGGATAGGACTTAATCCTTTCAACCCTTCAGAATAATTTCCGGTTTAATTTTATAATCCAAATTTTCATAAGACTATACATGTAGAATCTGTTCTTAAGAAGGGTTATTCCAGAAAGCAGCAGCAAAGAAGTCATTTCAGAGGCCAAGCAGTTGACCGTGGGGCTGCTAGAGTCCCCTTTACACATCACCGAGTGAGAACCTGATTGAAGACAGGCTCACATGTAAGAAAAGCCCAGGCCTCCCTAGCTGCAATGGCCTGACTGAAAACAGGATGAAAAATAATAGAGGGAAGAGAGAAGGAAGTGTGTTTGTTTTCTGGGGGAATAGTCTTTCTAATGTCACTCTGCTGTGAAGCTAGTCTTTTTCTCTATACACATTTATGAAGATTGATCAGGGTCAGAGCAGGCCAAACAGTGGGCCAGTCCCAGTGGAGAGAAGAGACGGCCAGGGAAGTTAGCATGAGGGAAGCTGAGCCATTTTGGCTAGAATATAACCAAGGAGGCCCGCTGGAGGGTAGGCTAAGGTGTCATTAGGGGTTAACAGCAAAGTGTCCACACCACCACCATTCTTCATGATGAAATATTAGAAAGAACATAAAGACCAGTCAAAGGAGTGTTTAAAATATGGTATTTCTGAATGCTAGATATTTTGTAGCCTTAAAGATTATTTTATTTTCAAAAATACTTAGTAACATGCAAAAATGTTCCCAATTATTATAAATGAAAAAAATTACATAGATTTAATACATATATAATATAAAGATCCTTATATAAATATATGCACGTGACCATTTATGCACGCATTATAGTATACAAAATAACAAAGAAAGAAATATCACAGAATACCAGAAAATCTTTTTTTCAGATTATGGAATTATGGGCAACTTTCACTTTTTTCTTGGGTAAACGTCTAAGAGCAAGGACTTGGAAGTCAGGTGGACTTAGGTTCAAATCCCAACTACAGAACTTTCTAGCTGTGTGACCTTGAGAAAGACACTAAACTTTACTGAATCTCATTTTTTCCTTCATTTATAAAACGAGAACCAACCTTTGCAGACAGGAAGATTATTTTGGAAATGATTTAAAATAGTGTACGTAAAGCGCGTTCCACAGAGTCTGGCTTAGAATGAGCGCGCTTTCAAGGCTAACTAGTGTCATCTTTCATTCTACAGAAAATTTAAATTGTAATTAGAAATTTAAAAGTCTGTTAAAAATAAAATTTAAAAAACCTGCATGAACAATAGAGTAAGAACAATGTGTGCGCAGGGAGCCGATGGAAAGGGCCGTGTGCAAGAGTCCACAGTGCTTGACCAGGCAGAGTTCGGAGAAGGAAGCAGGAGTCAAGGTGATCTCTGGGCAGAAAACAGGGGTGATATCAGTAAATGCCTCCGAGTGTGTTTTACCCTTAAAATCTGCTCCGACACTGAGTACTCTCAAGTGTCAGAGAGCAAGAAACAGACGAAATAAACAAAAGGGGAAGATGAAGAAGTTCACATGTAAGACCAAGACTTGAGCTACTCTTGAGAGACACACAATCACCTTCCAGTTGAAGAATATGGATTAGTTGAAATGTCACTTTCATTGTTTAGAAAATCTTTCTATCATTTATTTCACAGGTAGCTGGTTATTTCACGATAATTGCTTTGTTCCCAGAGTTCTGAAACCAAGCTTCCTTTTCAGGGACAGTGCACACTTCTAAGCCTGTGTCCCCACCCTGGCATCACTACAGGTGACTGCAACATTCACAGCCTGAGCAGAGGTGTTTTACAAACAGCATCCTGACTCCACTCCTCCTGAATAGAATGGGCTAAAAAAAAAGAGCTGCCCTCATGAGGAAAATCCTAGATTATTTTCTCCTTCATCTCTGCTTAGCAGGTAAGGATACCTCCCAGAATTTAGACTGCAAGTGGAATGCTTCGATTACATGAAGACCTAAAAGCGATGCACTGGTATAGCTGAAATGAACAATCTAAAAACCTTGACTACAAATTTTCTGACACCTCCATAACCAAAAGCAGCTCCCTGTGAAGTTTTAACATCAAAGATCGAGTTTAGAGTGGTCAGATATTTATGAAATATTTTTCCTAAGGGAGTTTCCTTTCATAGATGTTCAGGAGACAGATACTGCTCTGATAGGGTGAATATAAAAAACAGAGCACATTATTTCAAGGTTATGAAGTGAACATATTCTTTAACCTCCAAGCAATAACATGTTAGAGGTTCTGAACATTTTTCTTAGAACCTTAGTTAAAACAAATATTACTATTGATGAAGAGTAGTCAACTATGAAATATACATAGTAATTTTGCAACTACTCCTTCAGATTGTTTTCTGCTCAGATGGAGGGAAACTGAAAAAAAAAATAGAAAATAAAATTTAGCAAAATGATACATAGATGCAACAATTTACAGCCTCACAGAACAATTCAGAAAGTGCTCTGGTTCCATGCTTGCTTTTATTACTATAAGCAGGTAACAAGCAACTGAATTCTTTATTCCTCCATTCACACCATTTGCATCTACCTACAAAGAAACCGCCCATAAATAAGCCAGCAAAGCAGATTTTATTAGTGACTTGGAAGAGCTAAAATATGGCCGCATCACTCTTTTATTTTAGCTTCCTGCTCAATTCCTTAAGCAAGAACACATTCATTCATTCATCGATGTGTTCAATAAACATAATAGAGGCCTACCAAGAGCTGAACATTGGCTAAGCTAAAAGATACAGAGATGAAAATCAGAGACTTTCATCTCCAGGCTTTTGTATTGATTGGGGATGAAGACAGATACACGGTGCAGTAACTGACATACAATTTCAAAAGCATTAGGTTATATTCAGGAATGCCCAAGATTCTCTGCAACAAGGAGAAGGAGGGAGTGGAGGCTAGTGATGGCAGGAATGGCCTCCCAAAGGAGAACTTGAGTTGAGTCTTCTTACAGGTTAAGTAGAAGCAATTCTGGCTCAGGATGGAGAATTAACAGCAGGCATTTACAACTGACATAAGAAAGTTGACTTTTGTTTGTTTCTGTGTTTTCTTCATAAACTCACATAGATGGGGATCCTTGGTAACTAACTTAGCATACCTCAGAAGGCTGGCTCTTACCTCATCAGTGGAGAAAATGTGGAAGTGCCCTAATTTATACCATGGCGTCACCAAAAGGCACAGGTATTGACTGCACCAAGTACCCCTGGACTTGGTACATGGAGGATTGCTTACAAGCTATTTAAGGAGCAGGTAGACCTGCAGATCCTCTTCTGCAAATAGGCAACTACCTCTCATTCCTCCCTGGCATAGGAACAGAGGTTTACTCTCTGGAGATGGCAAAACAGATAACTCTAGACCAGGACTCTAGGGTGACTGGAGGAAGGAGACCACGTACTGGAAGTAAATGTTTATGTGTTGAATGTTGAGTGAGATTCCAGTCTTTTCAACCCACTTAACTCAGAATGCTCGCAGTGAGTCATAAAACCTCCAGGCAGGACGCTGAAAAACCCTTCTCTGGGGGCTCTGGCCAACCTAGAGAAAAACTACTGACTTTGGGAGCTCTCCAATGAAACTGTGCAGTCAGCACACAGGACTTTCTTACAGTCCTTCCTTTCTGCATTTTCAGATATAAGTTGACACCAAAGCATTTCTAGACTTTGAGGAGAATATATAATATGAGAGGCAAAGACAAAAACAAGAAAGCAAGCATATTAGAAAAAAACATGTTGTATAAAGCCAAGAAAAGAGAAAAAGAAGATTCATTAATTAGCATTAGCATCTTGAGAGAAATAAGAAAAGGTACTGCATTTATGGAAAAATAATAGATATTATAAAAGGGAAAACATACAGAGATTTAAGAAAGTTCTTTTTTTATTTCAAAGTATTATGCGGGTACAAATGTTTTTGGTTACATGGATCGCTTTGTAATGCTTGAGGCAGGGTTAAAAGTGTGCCTCTCACCCAGCTAGTGTTCATTGTACCTGTTAGGTAGGCTTTTTTGCAGACAATATGATCTTATATCTAACAAAGTTCTTTGCAATGAAGTACACACAGTAGGAGGAGGTTTGGCAAACAAAATGTTATAAGAAAGTTAAAAAGACAAGAGATGGAAAAATGGAGAAAAAGCATAAAACCAAAAATTTAGAGGGTATGTCCAGGAGTCCACCCTCCGAAGAAGAAGAATTTCATGGAGTAAGAATTAAGGAAATTGAGAGGGGGAGAACTTTCAAAGAATAAATGTAGTAAATTTCCCTCAAACCAAAGAATGTGATTTTACAGACTGAAAGTACCTTACAAGTGCTCAGCATGATGGATAGAAATAGATTCATGACCATTAGACCCATCATTATGAAACTGCAAAAATTTCAAAAGACCAGGATTAAAAAAAAGATCCATATACTTCCAAAGTGAGGGAAAATAAATTGGAGCAATATCTTCAAAATCTGGAGGAAAAATGTTACTTCTAACTCAGATTCTATACACGTTCAAACTATCCAAGTCTGAGATAAATTTCTTCAAGATTATGAAAATGCCAAAATATTAAAAGACCAGGATTAAAAAAAAGAAGATCCATATACTTCCAAAGTGAGGGAAAATAAATTGGAGCAATATCTTCAAAATTTGGAGGAAAAATGTTACTTCTAACTCAGATTCTATACACGTTCAAACTATCCAAGTCTGAGATAAATTTCTTCAAGATAAAGAAAATGACAGAATATTTAATTATTTGAGTGTAATGAGAGCAATTTTCCCAGTGAGGGGAGAGTTTGAGGTTGAATTAATGATGTCAAAATAGAAAATTAACCAAAATATTATATGGTTAGAGTATGTTTAGTTTTGTAATAAACTGCCCCACTGTCATCCAAAGCAGTCATACCACTTTGCATTCCCGCCAATGATGACGGGGACAATTAAGAAGTCATAAACATGGACTCAATATCAGCTAGCATTAAGGAATTATAATTACTTTTGTGAGGTGTGATAATGGATTTGTGTTGTTACTGCATAATGAAGTATTTAGGAGTGAAGTGTCATGATGTCTGCCATTTATATGAAAATGTTACAGGAAAAGAACATGGGTATTAAATCTAGCTTATAAGGTATATGGTATTCATTACTCTATCCCCTGTACTTTTTAGTATATTTGAAAGCCGTTATAATGCAAAGTTAAAAAAAAATCACATAGATGCAGAAAAACTCAGTGGAACTATATTTTTTTTTAATTTTAAAAATGTTTAAGTTTATTTGCATTTCTGAGATTAAAACAATTCACAGAATCATAGAATTGGCAAACTTCAAGGACACTTAGAATATTTCATATGTAGAGAAACTGAGGATCACAGGATTGAACTGAATTGCCTAAAGTGACAATGCAAATTATTTGCACAAGCAATAGTAGTTTGAATATATGTCCTTTTCTCTTGATAACCAATATTTCCTTCAAAATGGCATTTGCACCTAATTAATCTCTGTCATCTTTTCAGTTCCCAGCATACATCCATTGGATTTAAAATACATCAATAGTTTGCTTGTAGAATAATTTTATCTGTTTCCCAAATCATTTTATACAGAAAGTATCTGGTTTTCATCAGTGTAGAAAACCAAATAAGAACAAATAAGTTTCAAAGCAAACGTTTGTAGTTGGCCCAAATTATTTTGCAATTCATAGCTGAAAACAGAACAGTGAACAGCAGCTGCAAAAAGTGGTAAAGAATTAACTACATGATTCATGGGGTTTTTTTGTTGTTGTTGTTAAATTCATGTACATGTTGTTACCTTTTCTATACACCCTTTAACTTAAAGATATCAACATTTAAATCCAACACCATTCCATTGACAACCCAAAGATGCTAAAATTTTTTTTTTCAAAGATGCTAAATTTTAAAAAGCATGATTCTTTAGAAGGAAGGTCAACATTCTCAACAATTAATCTTCATTTTTCATAATAAAAAATGTGGGCCAGCTGCTGAATCAGGTACTTGGACAAACGTTGCTGCCTATTCTGTAAAATCAGCTGTAGCACATTTGTGCATGGAAAGAGTAGCTGATTTTGCAAGATGTAGAAATATACAAGCTACATATGGTTCAGTGTATTTCCCACTGTATGGTTATTTTCAACCAAGAAAACACGTTAGGCATTTGTTTTATCCCTCCTTGACTAATGTTTTCTTTATGCATATTAGTGCCTTAAACATACAGCATTTGATTTCTTTCTATAATGGAAAAAAAAAGACTATTTGTCCTTAAGATATGTTACACATTACTAAAGTTTTAGTGAGAAGAAAAAAAATCTTTGTATTAGGGATTATATTTTTCATTTTACAAAACATAACATGGTGATAAACAAGATACTTTCTATTACTCCTGTATAGGTTACACTGTCAAAATGAAGCACTGCAAGATACCAATTTCCTGCTATTTACATACTATACAGTGTCCTTATGGTATATAACAAAATTAGTTTTTAAAGTTTTCTAGAAAATGCTATATCCTGAATGGGGAAAAAAGAGAAATACAACACTAGATTCTCTTTTACTAAAAATGGAAAGGTAATTTTAAAACATTATCAC
>NW_012149441.1:1026574-1029212 GCF_000956105.1 Propithecus coquereli
ACTTTGCCAGTATTTAAGTTACTCTTTCCGTAGCAAAGAAATACATTGTTTGATCCATCTGGCCACTGGTATGTGTAACCCTTTATATATTTTGATTAGTAATTTATTTTATAGTGTTTCAATGATTAGAAGTGTTGTTGAAGTTTTCCAAAGCATGTAACTATATAGTGAGAATAATATACATTGGGGAATTCATGACAAAAAAAAAATCAAAATATTAAATGAAAATGATAAGAAGAAGCTTAAGGAAATGAGCACACACATGGATATATTTTATCATAATTATACGTTTTAGTAGTATAGATTTATTTCTGCTCTGCTCTACATGTTGTCTATCAGGCTACCTTTATGTGGTATTTTCAATTTTTACACATGCTTTTGATGACGCCATGGAAGTAACTACAATGGACATATTAAAAAAAAAAATGAAGACATTTCATCTCTAATTACTTTCTACTGAAATTTTAGGAACACCTGCAATTATCCAGATGATGCAACAGCCACTTTTTCTGCTACCAGAGTGTATGTTCCGTGAAAAAGGAAGCAGCTATATAAGCCCTACCCTTCAAAGAAGTCAGATTAAATCTCACCTCTACCATGAAGTCTTCCCTAGCATTTCAGCCTAACTTGATTTCTTCTTTTCTTGAATTCCCCTTTTCCTTCTCTTTATGTAAACATTTAGATACTTTGGTTTTGGGCCTTTTTAAAATTTTGCCTCCAAAAGGACACTTAGACCTCATTCAAGTCCAACTTCCTCATTTTACCAGTGACTATACTGAGCCCAAGAGAATTTACATTACTTACAGAGTCAGTAGTAGAGCTGAGACCAGCAACCATTAGATTCTGTCTCCTATTTTGAAAATTTTTTTCACTACCTCACAGGCAATCCAAGATCTACTGTGTTGCAATCAGATGTTTCCTATATATGTCATTTTTCTCTGCTGTCCAGACAGTTACCTGAGGGCAGGAGTCATGTTTTATAATTCTTTTGCATCATGTACAGTGCCTAAGATAGTACCGTGCATATAACAGTGTTAATTGAAGTAGAATGAATTAAGACAGCTCCTTAATATAAGGTAAATATACTGTATTACAGTATAGTGACGTCAAGAGAAATATTATTCTCTTCTGAATCATGCCCTAAAGCTTCCAAAATGTTTTTTTCTCTATTATTCTAGAGTATTAGTGAAAGTTCTCTAATTTTTATATGAACACTTATTCAACATAACTCAGTACTGGACATTAATGGCTACAAAAATATAAGATACTGGGAAGCAGAATGTGGATAATGTCTTAGAAATCAACATTGAGGGCTACAGAATATTAAGAGTCCTGTAAGCAAGACAACGTAGTTAACGTTGAAAAGGGCAGTTCTAGGATTCCATTGTTTCCTGGAACAATTTCATCTTTTAACCAACTAACCATGAAACTGATGCTTTTCCTTTCTGTTTCTGACTCCTACAGTTTGTTGCTTATTATGCATTTCCATTTGTTCCTTTTATGATACTTGTACATTTCAAAATCAATTGAAAAACCTCATTGTCTTAGTTTGTGTTCCCGAATCTTAAAATAAAACAAAGAGAATGATCAAACCTGAATACCAGTCTCAAGGCTTTGCTCCTCTTGTGGTCTTGTATCTTGTTTAAAATTACCACACGAGTCTAGTTTAGGAGGATGTTTCTCATTAATCGGTGTAGAAATTATGGTGGTATTACCTTGTGATGATAAATGTTGAATTTTAACTCCTCCAGACACTATCACAAACATGCCACCTCATGTAATAAGATGTATTTTTACTTCTGAAAAAATGTAAATGTGATCATTAGCCTATCATATAAAATAATCCAAAAAAAAAAAAATCTGAAAACAACCCACCCCACAGTGATCCTGCCGTTTGTCAGAATGTTTAGAAACTGACAGGGCCTCCTTTCTTCTTTTGATTCCTCATAATGAAAAAAAAAAAAAAATACATGAGATTAGAAGGCTCAGAGGACTGGATTTTTTTCCTCTTATTTGGGAGAAGGAATTGCATTTTAGCATCCAAAGCTGACAAGTTAGAAAGCTGACAATGTGGACCCCAGTTTGTTATGAATAAAGTGACCAATCCAAAGCCCAGAGCGGGGCTCAGCTGCAACCTGGTGAGTGATCTTGTTCATACCGGGGGAGGTCTCGGGCTGCTCTGAGCAGAGTGTGAAAATGCACAAGCATAACTTTTCCATGGTAGCATTCACACAATTACTTTGCCACCGTGTTCTGTGTGGCCTTCTAACTCGAAGAGGCATTAGATGAATTATCTTGCTTGTTTTTGTTTAGGAGGTAAACCAAATTTTCTGGAGATTAGGCTGAAAACTTATTTTTGTTGTTTCTCATTTTCTTAGGTGGCAGTTTCCACTGCAGCTTTGTTTTCTAGTGACTAGGAAAGTGCCCTCACATCGTTATTTGAAAGACTACTGGCAATGAATATATATATTTATATTTTAAAGTGAAGGTAAAGGGGTCAATATCTGTGTTCTGTCTTTCGGCAAATCTTGAGGAGACTTATTACAAAGGAAAAGACATGTTTCATGGTGCTTTGTGCAGATATAAGCATATGGTCAGAGTTTGTGTGAGATATAAGCATATGGTCAGAGTTTGTGTG
>NW_012149441.1:1030766-1034427 GCF_000956105.1 Propithecus coquereli
CACATGAGTTGGATATATCCTGACTCTACTCTGACCTTGGGCACGTTATGTAAGATCTCCTACCTCAGTTTACTCATCTATAAAGCAAAATAAGATGTGTTTTGCAGGAATTTTTCTGAAGATTATGTAGAATGGTGTCTGTAAAGTGGTCAGCAGAGTAAAAAGAGCATTGTCTCTCAATCAATGGTAAGTATCTTAATACTATATATGCAATTTTTAAAATAGTTAAAATTGTAAATTCACACTACATTAGGTGACCTAGAGCATAGTTTTAGATTATATACTCTATTTGATCACATCTAAGTTATCATCCGTTGCATGATGCACCACTATTTTATGTGTCACTGGGGAAAAAATAACTGTACTTAAACAATGATACAATACTCAGATGCCATCGTTTGTAAGATGAATCCAAATTTCAAAAATGTTAGAATTTGAGAAGCATGCATCTTACAATAATGACATATAGTGATTTTAGAGCTTTCATTTTAAACTCTACATAGGATACATTTTAATGTATATATAGTTGACATCGAGTTCTAATGAAAGTTCTATGTGAAGATATGTTCTGTTTTCTGATATAATATCTGAAATATTAAAAAAGATGAATGATTGTATTGTAATTTTCATGGAAATGGTTCAAGCCTACTATGATGTTATTAAATCATGGATTTTCTCTCTTCATTCTCCAAATAGAAGTAAGATCTTCAAGGGCAAGGACCTTATCAGGAATTGCTATATAGTGTCTCTATCATTCAGCACCAAGACTTTATCCATAGGAGATATTCAATACATATTTTAATTGGTTTGCAATAAGTGTGGAGATACTAAAATTCTGGTCATTTAACAGTAATTAAATTGTCTCATGGTGGGTGATTTTGTTGTTTTTGTTTGTTTGAATGTGTTCATTAAACATTGTAACTATGTGAGATAACTGATCTCTCACCTAAGGCTCAAGTTTGGTGGCGGAGACTGGATCCTATTCATTTATATTTATTCAGGTAAATGAAGCACTTGATGATTCCAGAAACTCAGTAAATGTTCTTTTACAATGAATTGATGATTTTGACTTTAGGATGCCACTGTGTCTATTGAGAGCCGGATGTAATAGCAAACATTGTCTAGCGATACCACTGAAATAATACTGGATGCCTAATTCCCTATTTTTATCCGGTTTCCTAGGGATCAGTGGCTTTGTCTTCGACATGTTTTGTATAGCCCCGCTCTTAATACCTGCTGGCTTTTCAAGGGCCAGTAAACAGTCTTTAGTAATACTAGTTGTCGTAATATTTTCAGCTTAATTGTAATGCCAACTAACTGTGTTTGACAGTTACTCATATTGCTTTACCTGTGTTTCCCAATGCTAAAATTAAAAACCCGAAATGAAGACCTAATAATAATTCAGTAATAGCACAGGATAATTTAGAGATAGACATTGGATATTTGGAGTCAGAAGTCTTGAGTTTGATTTTTGTCACCTTCTCGCTCTGTGACGTGGACCAAGTCATTCAACTTGTGGTGAGCCTCAAGTGAGATGCATGTAAATATGTTAGGAAAGTTGTAAGGCAAAAATACAACTATAAATTTGGATTATGATTAGCAGAAAACTACTCATTTTTCTCTTAGGCAGGTATAAAAATGATAGTTTGGACATGGGTACAAAATATAAAGTCACCTCTAATTTTGGTGCAACCTTGACTACTCCAACTATGGTGAAACTCCCAGCACAAACAGATTATTATGTCATTGAACCTTCATATATAAATACAATTGAGTTATGCACTTTAACGATTTCAAAAGAATAAAGTCTTTCTAAGACGATCTCCTCAATGTAACATGATACATGATATTTTTGAAACTCTTGAAAAGGAAAAAAAAAATTGCCTGAGGAAGCAAAACGGAGTCAGTTTTCATATTGGCATGCTATTTCATGACCATCAGGTGAAAACTTTTCAGGTTTAATGCTTTATAATTCTCCCAGCTGAAGCTTTAGAACTTCAAAGCACTGTAGAACATTTCAAATTTCTCTCCCTGCCCATGAGAAAACCCTTTGCATTGAAAGTTGCTTTCAACTGGAATCCTACATTTGGTATTACACAACAGTGACATATTTTTATGGAGATTAAAATTACACACCAAGAATGTAAAGTTGCCCAAGAAAAAACATTTCTACTATTAAAAATGTTCCCACTACACACTATGAAGAGCTATGACCTTCTCTTGTCCATAAATAATGCTTACTATAATAAATTTAAAAACCATTTACAAATTTCATATTTGCCTAAGAAATGCCCATCTTCTAACCACCACCTGCAATTTACAAAGAGGATTTCCTTAAGCATAATTATGTTTCCTTTGACTAGTAAACAATAAATCTACCACTGATTGCAAAGACAGGCGATCAGTGAGCATTCTGAAGCAAATGACATGAAAAATCAATATGTAATTCCTGGGAAAAGGGCATGCTATACTTTTAATTTGAAATCTACCAGTGATAAGTCATGAATATAAAACTTGCTTCTGTCAAAATAATTTGTTTGCTCTAAAACTAGGAATCATCCTTGGTTATCTAATACTTCAAGAAACAGTATATCAGCCCCTCTCAGAATCTGTGTGAAGCTGGCCCCCTTTGGCAACTAAAAGAGCTCTTTGAACCATAGAACAGATGCAATGAAAATTGGTTCCATTAAATGCAGCTGGCAAATTACAAACTGAGAAATTAATGCACCATACCACGACTCTAGGGCCTAAAATGAATCAAGGTGTGGTTGCCAGATGGTCGTGTTTCCTCACTGCCTCCCCCAATAAAAACGTTTCTGTTTATAGATTTGTTTAATAGAACATGAATTACTGGTTTAGACAATACAAATTATGAGATCATGATTAGGATTAATCAACTAAAGCAATAATTGTGGTTGTATTCGTGTAATAAAATTTAAAAAGGAGTAAAATCTGAATCCTGTATTTCTGACATACTCCTTTGGGCTGGGGAAATGCACTGGACTTCCAGAGATACTCACTATGCTGTAATATGCTGTCTCTAAATTCCAATGGGAAGGCAAAGTTGATTCAATACTATCCATAAACAGCATGCTCCTTTGTTGATTTCAATCTAATTTATTCCAACTTGATGAGCTGCTGATGGCGCTACTAGTAGAACCTGACAAAAGTCCATTTAGCATCTGTTTTTGAGGTGCTCTTCCATGGTTCTGAGTAGTCGTCTTGAGTCATTAGCTAAACATTTTTTCAAAGAACTACACTTACAAGGAACCCCCTGTGAAGATTTGAGGGAAGGGAACTGAAAGCATATTCCCAGGTAATTCAGGAAACCCCTGGGATATTTCTCCCTCCTCTTCCTTCTTAAAATAAATAAACAAACAATTGCTAGTGGGTTGGTTTTGTTTGACTTCCATTGGGTTGTAGGTATACATGCAAAACATTCTGAAACTAAGAGCATTCAACTTTAGTTATTTGAAAATACCTAGGTTTTTTATTAGCCATTTAATGTATATAATTAGTAGATTATTTTCAAAGAAAACTGAATTTACTCAATTAAAACATATATTTTTATAATACCTAATTGAGTCCCATGGAGGAGGATAGAAAAAATGATTAGAAAATGTTCACAAGGGGATTGAATTATTACCAAAGTTTGTTTTTT
>NW_012149441.1:1034705-1035974 GCF_000956105.1 Propithecus coquereli
GCAAAGCAAATTAGTAAAGGATCACAGTTCTGACGCTCAGAGAAACCAGCAAGCCTAAAGGAAACTAGGAGAAGAAGAAAAAAGCCCCCTGAAGTTCTGGTCAATGCAATGAGCGCGAAGAGTTTCCAGGTCACCCTCCTGCTAATCCAGCCATTGTCTTCATTTGCCTGCCCGCGTTAGTGCCCACACCTTTCTGCTTGCTGTGATATATTTTGTTTTCCTGATTCCACAGGCCGCTTTCATCTATGTCTACATAGACCCATGTGACGGAATGTCACATGGGTCCCCAGGGTGCTCATTGCACTGATGGGCATCCCTTTTAGTCTCTGTTCAAATGTTAGTGCTCATGACCTTGCAATTCTCCCAACTTTGCCATCAAGGGTGAAGTACTCGAAGCATATCAACAAACTGTCAAGTGCAACTTGAGATACCGTGGTAGGCTGTGTGCCTTGCATCTTTGAGTTTTGTATAACAAGAATTAGGGCTACTGTACAAAAAATTCTGGGAGGCGATTTTGGCACAGAAGAAAAGCTGTTCTAAATAATTCTAAATAGATTTTTTCTAATGAAAACATGTAGGAAAACAAAGGGTTGTAGGGGAGATCTTCTAGGATTAGTTTTCCAGAAAGGTCATAGGCAAGCAAAGATGTAGAGAATGCATCAGGTCGGCTGAAATCTCTAGGACAGGAAGCCAGATGACACACAGGCTGCCAGAGCTACAGTGGTGGCAGTGAAAGATGGACAAGGACAATCAAGGAACCTTTTTTTCTTTCCTAGTGTTGTTTTGTTTTTAGGATGAACACTGGGGAAGCTTTGTTGGTTTGAAGGAACTAAGAAAGTAGAAGATGAAAGAAGAAATGCTGGATCTGTATATACTGTAGTTGTAAATGTAGTTTTGAATGAAAAGGAGAAACAACATCGTTTTACCAATGGCAAGTACTGGCTGAGCACGTCATTACTGAAGGGCAGTTGAGAAAACCCATTCCGTGTCAATCAACACGCATGTGAAATGGAACAGCGCCCTTAACCAACCAGCACTCAGCCGAGGTTCCAGCCTTGCCTGATACTAGCTGTCCACCCCGATGGGGACACTTGGAGTATCAGCTGTTTCACGGTGGCTGAGTAGGTGATTTGCAGGAGCCTCTCAGCCCTGATAGACTGAAGTTTATGAGTTCAGTTCAGAAGTCAGTGGAATGATGCTGAATGCTCCTGCTTGCTATTATATAAGAAATTCACTTAGGTGAATTTAGGAAGAGAAAGTAGAATTTTA